>NC_138950.1:15564842-16164842 GCF_965226115.1 Aulonocara stuartgranti | reverse complement strand
CCAATTATAAGCCTACTGCCTGCTGGTTCTCAGTGTGCCGTATGTGCATGAAAATTAGGTGCACATGAAATATGGAAATAGTTAGTTTGCACCACGGACCCACTGTTGGGTTGTTTTCTGCATTGTTGTTTAATTGAAAGAGTTGTTGTGCCAAAAAAGCCAGCTGTATGGAGATGAGAGCAGTCATGAATGGATGGACACAGGAAGGGATGAATGGAGTCCAGGAAGCTGTTGACTCAGGATGGCGGAAGCAGCACTTGGCATTTGGAGCGTGCTGCAGTGTGCCTTGTGGTGACAAAAGTCTTTCAGAATGAAAACGACTTCAACAACTCAACCTGCATTTCAATAATCACTGAATGTCAGAGATGTTATGTTTAGAGCTGAATCAGTGGGTCAAATCATCTGTTAATGAATTTTTTTATAGTTTTTTTTAAAATCCTGATTATACAATTTGAAAATAGGTTTAACTTCATTTTACATTAATATAAAAATCCAAAAGGGTCTGACACAATTAATATTATTTTGCACAACTGTAAAAGTAAAAATCTATTCAAAAAACACTTAAAAAAAATAAGGTTCAGGTGGGCACTGTTGCAAAAGCTCTGTCATTTTTAGTTCTCTGCCTTACATGATCTCAGGGTCTTGCTGGGGATAATGTTGATGTAAAAGTTCATTGATGTATGCTGGTGCTTGTCCATGAGGTGCTCTAAATGTCAAAACCAGAATCTTACACAGGACGGTGAAGTTCATGGGGAGCCAATACAACAGTACAACATCTGTGTGACATGTGGACATGTAGAAAACTATCTGGGAACCCGCAAACATTACAAGGAGATTCTGTTAAGACAAGTGAACAGAGAATTACAGTAATCAGAATACAATGAAATGAAGGCATTAACAACAATCTTCATTTCAGACCAAGTGAGTTCAAGTGAGTAAAAACAAGAATGTAGCAGAGATTTAATATGAACATCCAAGGTAAAAATAGTCACCTCCAATGTTCCTCGTGGAAGACTTGGCAACAATTGCAAAAGGACCTAGAGTGTCATTACACTAGGCATAAATCTGTTTGGGGCCCAAAGAAGGGTTTCTGTTTTTGTCATTAATTTGGAGAAAATGGTGTGCTATCCAACTTTTTAATAGATTCTAAGCACCCACAGAGGATCTGTAGCTTAGAAACATCTTAAAATACAGTAGATGCATTAAAAATGAACTGAAGAAGAAACAGGTGGAACAGAAACAATACAGGCCCCAAAACTGAACCCTGCTGCACACCGTAGGCAGCAGAAGTGGAAGAAGCAGCCACAGAATAAGATCGTTCGGATAGGAGAACCACATCAGCAGATAAAGCACAATATAAGGCACTATTTAGGTTTTTAACTTTCATGAAGAGTTTAGCTTTATAATTTCCACAGAGCCCTTTCACAATACATCTCAGTCAGCCAACCAAACACATACCATTCATACAAGAACATCAGAAAACTCACTTTAGCACCTGGGTCACAGACGTTGGACAATCATATCAGTTTGTTCCTTTCCATGATCTAAATTCTCCACATGGCTGCTGAAATGAGCTTGTTCTAATTTTACTGGAGTCGTATTTTGCATAGTGGTGTTATTTTGACTAGATTCTGTGATAACAAACTCCCTCCATTGCCCTGTTTGCTGGCTCACGCTGTGTGCAGCATTAAATCAGCATAGAATTGTTTGGAGACTGATGGAAAAAGGCCAATTACTGCCCGATTTCTTCTATTAAAGCTTCTTTTATTATTGATTTGCTTTCCCCACAATTCATAAATCTGCATTTAGTGTTTATACTACTACCAAACAAATAAACCAGGAATGAAATGTTAAAGCAACCTTTCTTTCTGTTTATTTTTGACATAAAACAGACAGTGTGCACAAAAACTCTTTTCATCGTTTCAAAATACATGCCAAAGAAGAAACTAAACCAGAGACTGCTATTATATTTATGTCCTACTTGCTATAAACTAATTAGAGGCAACTTTGGATCGAGTGGAATTTCTTTAGAGATGCATTTCTCTGAACTTGTCCCCGTTCCCTTATTCTCTGTGCATTTCGTGCATATGCTGGCATATTTTATTATAGCGATTTAACCTGATTTACGTGATTATTGGTGTATTAGTCTGGGGCATATCGTCAGTCTGAGTGTGAGCCTCAACACTAACATATTTCCAATCTTCTGGTGATATTCCACTTTCCATGCATTTAATGATGCCTAGACTGTTTTCATTTGAACATAGTATTGTTTTAACTTTTTAATATTTTATTTGAGTGTAACATTGCACTTTGAGTGCCTTCTTTTCTATAACAAAACAGTTTTCTCTCTGGGATTAATAAAGTATTCTGATTCTGATGTGAACTCTGTGGCTAACAGGGTGTAAACAGATTTTTTTTTTAAGTATTTCCGCAGATGTTTGTGGGGGTAAGTGGATTATGTGCGCTTAAAAAATTTCCCAACAGTAGAAATGTAAATAATTTCCACTCAGATAAGAGTTCATGCATCAGTTCTGCACTTAAACCTTATTGTAGAATGACCAATAAACATTTGACATTTGCAGTTCAGTGTGAAAATCTGTATGATAGTGTAGTTGTAGGTTGTTAAAGCGCAGTTAAATATTAGATGCATGGTTGGATTTATAGATGGCATTCATCTTTGGCTGGATGAAGCAACATAAATTTAAAGAGGAGATGGAGGAACAGTTGGTTTGTGTGTGTGTGTGTGTGTGTGTGTCTGTCTGTGTGTGTACTCTAACAGCTTCTTCCTTCCTTTTATCACGTTTCCCTCAGGTCCCCAGTGAAAGCATTGTCCTTTGATAACATGGTGATTTTCTGTAAACAATAAACACTTTGGTATATTAACACAGGAAATTCTTTTATCTCACATTTGCTTTTTTCATCTCTAAATCATTGTGTTTGCTCCTCTGGTAATGTGATGGGGCTGGCTTTGTACTCCATCACTTTGTGGTCTGATAAAAGCAGAGCATGTATCAACGTGGGGGTGGGGGGGTGGGGGGGGGGGTTGTAGAGGAGTAACTCAAGAGTTTTAACTTCAGGTTTCACTTTATGGCGGCCACGTGCATAATCATCCATTCAATCTAAGCAGGAGAAAGTGAGACTGAAAAGAACAAGGACAAGGTCTCCCTGAGCGTGAGTTACATGGTAACGTGTATAAATGTGCATCGTGCTGGTTGTGAATTTTAGATAAATGCAAATTGATATTTCCGATCAGACGAGATGGTGGTAATATATCTGCGTGCGTGTGTGTGTGTGTGTGTGTGTGTGTGTGTGTGTGTGTGAGAGAGAGAAAGCGATTAAGCTTGGGAGCAATGAGCCATGAAGATGTAGGGAAGAAAGTTAGTGAGTGGAGATGACAAACGCACACTGACAAAGATCTTGAATGGTCTGTCTAACAGCAGCACCTTAATGAATCCTATCCACAAAATAAGGGGGTGTTGTTCTTATCCCATTCTAATGAAGTCGCATCAGCATCCAACTAAAAGTCGAATAAGTCTTTATGGAGAAACGTGACTACAGCTATAGTCTTGTAAATAATTTAGGCTTTAGCTCATACTGGGTTCCACCTAATGTCCTGGTTTCAGTCTCCTCAGTGACGCTAATCAAACAAAGTCTCTCATTCACAGATGTGATTAATTCGCCAGTAGAGCCGCTCCACCAATTAATCAACCAGGAAATGATTGATAAGTGGCTTCAATCACAGGAAGAAAGAGACACACATCTTATAAGACATGAACGTGTGTGTGTGTGTGTGTGTGTGTGTGTGTGTGTGTGTGTGTGTGTGTGAGCACATGAGGTGACAGACTTGACGTGGTTCATTAGCTTGTGATGAAAGACCCCGCTGTGGGGTTCAGTGTTCGCTCACTGTACGGGTGCATGTGCAAGGTTGGTATTTTTTAGGAATGCTTCACCATAGTGCACGACGAGTGTGTGTTCGTGTGTCTGTGTGTTCGTGTGCAATCACACTTGCACAAAGAGAGGAGGCTGATGAAGCTTGCCACTCTGACTAGTGTATGAATATTTATGCAATTGATATATCAGTGTCTGCCAGAGAACACAGGCTCCAGATAGCAGGGATACAAATAAGAACACATGCCAAGTGTGTGTGTCTGTGAGTGTGTGTCTGTGCATGTGTGTGCGTGTGAGTGGGCACAGTGGTATATTATAAGCCCAGGAGTACATGAGCTATTGGTAGGGTGTGAGATTGTGATAGACGTGTGCATGTGTGTGCGTCAGAGAGAGAGGGGAAAAAAGGCGTAGCTGACATTTACTTAGCTCTTCTCCTCTAGGCTTTTTGTGCCCCACATTCACAGAGGAAGAATAACACTCACTCTTGTTTTTTAAAACTTTTTGCTGCTGTCTTCACATCTTAGCCTCTGTCACTACATTACATTGTGCTGCTTGTTCCAAATGGAAGAGGAAGGATGGGGGAAACTCCACTGTTAGAGAGCATCTTGCTTTGTTTCAGTCAGATGACTAGGCTGATTTAAATGAGGAATTCATATCTGCTTTGTTAGAGTGAAAAAATAGTACATGCCTATATCTACATTAGCAGCACATTATATTAAAACAACAGCAAGACTTTCTAATGCAACTCCAACAGATGGGGAGTGAAATGTACAAAATTAGTGTGAAATCTGCAAACACTGTATTTACATCAGGGCCCAATCCCACTGCAGAACAGTGAGGAAAATACTGCAACCAACCGTTTATACTGAAGGCTGTAATGACATACCTGTTTAATTCAATAACTCAGACCACGGACTTCTGGATGATTTTAAATTCATATCATGCACATAATTCACCGACAGAGAGAGAGAAAAAACTGCAGTTGCAGTCATCAAATCATGTTTTATTTCATCACAAAAATTACAGGTTATTTTACCACTCGCTCTTAAAAATCAGCTTCTTGTATTATATTTGCCAGGCGTCTCTCTGGAGCTCGGCAAATAAAATCTGCTATGAAACTAGTTCCCTTCCTGAAGCATAACACGAGTTTTTAATAATCATTCAGCCAAGAGAAATTGGCATAAACGTACTTTTCACACTTGATGCAGGACGGTAAAACCAAAAAAAATGAATTAATCTCCTTTTTATTTTCAGTCATTTGTATTTTTAAGTGCCACGGTTTCAGCACTGATTACAAAACAATGTGGCCTGATTTTTACTTACAGCGACAATCTGATCAGACTAATAACACCTACTTTGTCATGCCTGTAACACACACTGAGTAATCATCCAAAATCCAGGCTTAAAATGTGTGCTAATCTAGGTGTGCTAATTATTTCATTGATAAGCTGCTTGGACTCCAGTGGTAAAGATAATGGCCCAGACAATACCCCATTGCCTGTAAATGAAGACATTAGGTGTTTGGTTACTGCCAAAGTATGCTATTCTATACAAAGATGAATTTGTATGAACCGATGCTGTGATCACAACAATGTGTACAGCACAAAGAAGCGTTTGAGAGACTGCTGCAGTCCTTCTATGTCCAAATTTCACTGCAGTGTTTAAACTTTAGGTGATGTGGCTTCAGTTTACCGATGTTCCCAAAAGCCTCACATGAAGACAGTCAGTATTTGTAAATGGTAACCAAAAACAACAATAAACCAACATCTGAGTTCAGCTAATCTAGATGAGTTCAAATTAAACCTCCTCTTTTGGGCAAGCAAAAGTTGCCAAGTTTAACTTGGATGGGATTAAAAATGACAGTATTCACAGCTATGGAGCCTGGTGGATTGAACTATGTGGGGCTGTTTTATTGTCCCCAGACTGCAATGAATTAAAAATTGCATCAAGTTGTGTTATACGGCCGCAGTCCATGACCTAATCCTTTAGAGAGGATGGGCAGTACATCAAGATGATGACCAAAAGCAGAAAAGTAAAACCGGAGTGGTTGAAAAAGAATTAGATTCATATCCCCAGACGGTTAAGTGAGAGTTGTGACCTTAACTGATGGGATACTTTTTTTTTTTTTTTTTTTTTTTTAAAGCACTGGGACTGCTTTTAAATCAGTGTCAGTTTCACTGTTTCTGTTTCTCAGCATTACAGTTTTGACATTGCTCTGGTATGTGGGCGTACGATCAAGGCTAATTGTAAAGTTGGACAAAAAGTAAATGTTATGCGTCCCACAGATACTGGGAGTGTGTGAAGACAGCAGTGTTTCCTCTTGCCGCCAGCAACAGAACAGAACAACTCTTTGCTCGAGTTAGCTAAAGCAGCCCTGGGAGGAAATAATGGTGACCTTGGCAGCTTCTCATTCAGGTGCTCGGTGAACATTTTGCAGAAGTGGTCAATTATAACATAGATGAGCAATGGAAGAAAATCCTGCACTGCAAACAAGGCGCAGTGGTTTCCATGAGAGAGAATAACTCTCTCTGGCCTGGCCTCTGGAGTTTGTAACCTTTTGCAAAATGTTATTGGTCAAGATAATAGGTGGTGATAATCACCTCTAATACCCAGTACACTTGGACCTCTTAACCCAAAGGAAGATGCTACAACGGCCCCTGAAGAAAGGTTTATTGGCAGGGAACTTGGTTGTCTGTGCAAACCTTTTCTTCTTAATCCTGTGAGCACTAAAAAGACTGAAACGAATCACAAAGCAAATGAAAAAGACGCATGGGAATACAAGGTTTCTGCGTGTGAAGAACATTGCTACTGAGTCGTGCAGTATGGTGCAAAAGTCTTGAATCACCTGTCAAAGCCAGACTTTCTTGTCATTTTTAAATCAGTCTTGAGTAGCAGTTCTCCAAGCTTTCTAAAGGTCTTTTCAGATTCAGCTATCGTAGCTGATCATTTTCAGAGGAATGTCTTTATTCGCTATATTGGAGACAATTGAACAAAGAACGAATTTTAAATTGTGGCTTTAGGCACTTTGTTACTAACCTTTTGTAAAAACATGTCATTTATTCACATTTCTTTAGGTGAATCCATGAAAAAAAATGCCAAAGTGTGACAGGCATAAAATAATATTTTTGCACTAACAAGGTGATTCTAGAAGGGCTATTAGCCAGAAACTGGGCAAATCCCAGCATGGTGTGCAATGTGTCCTTAAAGTGAGAAAATTGGACAACTGGAGGAGAAAAGAAGTGACAGGTCTAAAAAATAAAAAACAAAAAAATTCCCTAAAACAATTTAAAGCAGATTAATAGTATCTGAAACTCATATCCTTAAGAAATAGGTGGAAAAATCCATCAAAAACACATGACCTGAGAGATGCATCTGGATCTTCAGTTGATCCATCTACTGCTCACTGAAGCTTCATCCAAAATGGTCTCAGTGGAAGGGTGGCTGTCAGGAAGCCATTCTGAAGGAAGGTTTTACAGAGTCATCTATTCTAAATTTTCATTAAAATTGTTGTCAGTATATACAGAGGATGCCACGAGAGAGGTACAACAGTGAGAGTCTACAGACATCTATAAAGCACAGTGGAGGCTTTGGAGTTGACCGGGGAACACAACCAAGATACAGCCAGAGGTTGGCCATAACATTGACTTTACATCTTCAGCAGCACAAAAAAAGACTCTTGATGAAAATATAAACGGACCGTCTGTGGTGAAAGGCAGAAGAAGCCGTCCTTCAAAAAGAAAGATTCCCTCTGCTACGTTTGAGGAGTTGTCACCAGTGTTAGACACACTTCAAAAACACAATAAAGCAGTGTTGACCGTAATTCCACCGGTGGTGTTGGGGATCTTGTCAAAATTAATGAAATTATGAACGCAGAAAACTACCATCAGATTTTGTTTCACCATGGAATACTGTCTGGAAAGGACTATTCCTTAAAAAATTACAAGAAAGCTTGCCTATGTAAGTTCAGGTGTTGTTAGATAAAATAAAGGGGGTCATACAAAATATTGACTTTCAGTGGTTAATAATGTGAACTATTTTGCCTTGTTTACATGTTTCACGTATGCTTGCACATGAATGGAAATCATTTTCTATTTTCCCAGCAAAACAAATGAAGAGTGGCTTGAGACTTTTGCTCAGTGCTTCCCCCCCCCCTTTTTCCACAAATCAAAGGAAAGTAAATCAGCAGTATCCGGTTGTTCAGTCTGACGTCACTAGCCATGTCTGGGCCTAAACTCCGCTGCAGGTCCATATGATCACTATGGCATTACTGAGAGTTGAAAAACTGTCTAAAGTCTTTCATCTTTAATAAAATGATCAGCGTTCTGCTCTACCAGGTGTAACAATTGAGTTTAACATCCAGGCATCCATGAAAACAGAATTTATGACATTTAACGGAGTTAGAAGTTAGCAGGAAGTTAGCTCGCTAGCTTCTATCTAAATACAATATAGCATGTCCTGACTGCGGGGTTTTGGAAACAAATTAAAACGTACATCTCTGTTATCACTTCCAACATAAATGAAGACAGAAAACTAAACAGCAGTGACGTTTGTAGGGTTACTGAAGTTTGGCTAGCTGGTATATAATGATGTGCTACGTGACCGCTAGCGACACATCTATGTTAACATAATATAAACAAGCTAACTTTTTTTCCACTCGATAAAAGTTAACGTGAGTTTTCTCGGTGGTCAGGAACAAATGTAATCACATTGCAGGATACTGTAAAAGGACCAAACTTCAGCCAGGAGAACAACTGAGATAATCCATCCATAATACGAGGTTAGTCATTCATATACTGCTGCATGGGCTGGGCTGTAGTTACATCCTAAGGTTTTAAAAACTGAGCTTAAATAAATGATTAGCGGTAATAAAAGCCGAGGGAGGTCAACAGTGATCACTGACTGTTTTAGGAGCTTTTTGAGATCAAATAGAAGAAAATACATAACATTAAACATGTTAACAACACAAAAGCCATATTAAACGCAGACTACTTTAGACCCGGAAGTAGGATTCGTCGTGTCATCCCTGAACAACCGGATACTCAACACAAAGAAGTCACGCAGAGGTGTGTGTTTGCATAAAAATAGAACAAAGCTAGGTGTGGGGCTCTGAAGGACAAATGCAATTCTAATAGATGCTAAAAGACAGGCCTATGAAGACACCAAGCTCTTCTCTTCTTTTCTCTTCTCTCTTCTGCAGCCTTGAGTGGTCTGTATGGGCCTTTTTTTATTATACAAATACATCTTACAAAGTTTTAATAGTGCTGCCTTCGTCCTCAGCACAAGGGCATCTGTGAGCTGATGGATATCTGAGAAGTGCTTACCCAAATCCCCTGGGTCCTGAACGGAAACAGTCATCGTTCTTGGCTTACATCTGTTCGTTTAAGGAAAAACTGCAAATTTGCAATAATTTAGTCCACTTGCTGACATATTACTGCATGATAAGCGGGAAACAAAACTGTTGGACCTATGGTTTTTGCATCATTAGAAGTAACAAATGGCTATAATATAATATTATGGGTTACTCTGACATTTTTTAATTACTTGTTTGTGTGTGCACAAAACCCCAAAGAGTCCCAACCAAAATGGTTTCTTTTGTTAGCCCTCATTAATCACCCTATGTGTTTCGAATATTATTTGAAAGGAAAAAAAACAATAAATCTTTATAAGCTGTGCTTATTTGCACTGTTGAGGGATGTTGAGATTATTTTTGCCACTTTAAAAATGTCTAGATTTAAAAACTATTTGTTCACCTTTTTTAACATGAGATGTCTACTCAACTGCTCATTAACACAGTTTTCTGATGAGCCAGTCACATTGGCAGCAACTCAATGTATTTAGTAGGGATGGGTACCGGTGTCCGGTGCCATGATGGCACCGGTTCTGACATAAACGGTAGTAACCAGACCGAAAAGCAGCGCACATTTCGGTGCTTTATTTCGGTGCTTTTTTTTCCTGAGCTGTGATACACTTCTAGCCAATCATTTTACGTTTCCGAGGATAGTAGGCGGGGCCAGGTACGTACGTTCTTTTATGCAGAGCTACAGATTAAAAATGCCCAAGGCGAAGCGGTCAAAAGTCTGGCTGTACTTCACAGCAAAAGATGCAAACTCAGCAGCCTGCAACAAGTGCTTTAAGCTGATACTGTCAAAGGAGGTAACTCCTCAAATCCGATGAAACACCTAGCGACGCATAGCGTTTTTTTTCTCTCCAAAAACCAAGAAATGCGCTGTATTTGATAGCTTGCTGCGAGACCTCACACCGAGCGCATCTACTGCGGTGTGGTGCCTGTTATCGGACCCGGAGTTAGCAACATACCTAAAAACACGAAGAGGAGAGTCCTGGCCCCTAGCCCTGCCAGTGTAGCAGAAATGATGACGGATGATGATGGCAGCAGCAGCAGCCGTTCTTCTCTGCGTGAGTAATTTACGTTGAGTAGGCTAACCACGTTATTAAATTAATGCATGTAAGGTGAACTAGCAAACATCATCATATCTACATGCGGCTGTCTTCTTGTTTGATGGCAGCTACTCCCTTCACCCTGGCCAAAAAGGCTAAAATGACCAAAGAAAAAGAGGGAAACAGCTGAACATGAGCGGTTTTTGGACAAAGTTTGTGTTTTTTTCCATTGATTAAGCACTGCTTCCAGCCAAGAGTGATACCATATATGCCCTATAGCTGCAGAAAAGGCTAACATTGTTATCTTTTTACAAAAACCAAATCAAATCAAATCACTTTTATTGTCACATCACATGTGCAGGTACATTGGTACAGCACATGTGAGTGAAATTCTTGTGTGCGAGCTTCACAAGCAACAGAGTTGTGCAAAATACAAGAATGGCTACATCTGAAACTAATAAATATATGTACAATATATAATAGTATATGCATTTCTGGATGTGTATAGTAAATATTTTCCTACGTGTGTGTGTGTGTGTGTGTACACATATTTTACAAATTAAATAGAGTAAACAATAAATAAAATATATAAAATATACAGAGTTGAGACATGTGCAAAACAGTGGCATTACTGTACAGTATGGAGTGCATAATGTTAAAGTTCCAGTAGTGAAGCTGAGGTGTCTATGACGTGTTCAGCAGTCTGATGGCCTGGTGAACCAGCTGAACATGAGAGGTTTTTGGACCAATTTTGTGTTCTCCATTCTTTAAGCACCGGTTCGAGCACCGGTTCGAGCACCGTTTAAGCACCGGCACCGTTTCAAAAGTACCGATTTGGCACCGGTATCGGATAAAACCTAAACGATACCCATCCCTAGTATTTAGGCATGTAGGCATGCAACCTGATGAAGTCCAAACTGAGTATCAGAATGGGGTAAAAAAGGTAATTTAAGTAACTTTGGGGCATGGTTGTTGATGCCAGGTGGGCTGGTCTCTGGAGTTAACAGAGAATGGTCTGAAAATGAAAATAACATGTGAGGTGAAAATGTTAATTTCAGAAATCAGAAGCCGACCAGGTTGCTTAGAGCTGATAGGAAGGCAACGGTAACTCAAATAACCGCTTGTTATAACGACAGTATGCAGAAGAGCATCTATGAATGCACAACACATCGAACCTTTAGCAGATGGACCACAGCAGCAGAAGACCACATTGCGTGCCACTCCTGTCAGCTAAGAACAGGAAAACAAGGTTAAGTTCAATGTGGTGGAACAGGAGATTGGCATCAAGCATGTAAAGCTGACAAATCTGCAGCAGTTGCGTGATCCTATCATGTCATGTGCTGAATGACAGTTGACTAAATAATAAGCTGAATAATTAATGCACTTGAGCTCTAAATGGGCCACTACCCATCAGAAAACACAGTCACCACTATGTCTGAATGCAGCTGTATTATATGATAGACAGGACTGCCATTCACGGTGCATATTGTCTGTGATTGCACTAAGTAATCAATAAGGCATTTTGCTTGCCTAAAAGAAAGAAATTCACCCGCACAGTGGACATGTTGACTCTGCAGCTTGGTGACACAGCTCTCATTTATTTCTAACCCACCCCCCACCCCCGTTCACTCTTTTTAGCTAATCCGATCAGAGTGTACTTTCCTACAGAGACTTGGAAGAAGAGGCCTGTGGGAAGTCTTCCCTGCTCAGTTGTGTCGTAGGACTGTGCGATATTTATTCAGAATCATCATTTGTTTTCTTGCAGCAGTAGTAAAAGCGTGGGATTGCGTGTGGTTGTTGCTGGCTCTTGGTAATAATAGACTTACTGAAGGTGGAGGATGAGAAAGTATTCAAAGTGCTGTCAGTGGTGCAGGCACAACACAAAAGTACCACTTTCTTACAGTAATACCTATTCTAACACATATACCTATAATCATGACTAAAGGGTTGCTTTGCTGAAAACATCTTCCTTTCATTTTAGAAAATGGGCTCCCAACCTAGAATTCCTGTTTCCTGCACTTCTAAAACCAAACTTCAGTGCTATTTGTGGTCAGTCACGGCTTCTTTGGGTTATTTGCTTCTGTTGAAAGTTAAGAAAAGGAACATTTTATTCTGTGCAAAGCCAGCTGTGTGAGAAAAAGCCTATCAATTAGGCTTGAAAGTGTTATGTGTGTGGTTTTGTTTAATCAGTCCCACACCTGCAAGAAATGTGGCAACACATCCAAACTGTAAGTGATTCTCTACACTTATTCTTTCTCTGTCTCTCACTCGGCTCATTTTTCCTCACCTGAACGCTCGTCTAAAATGGATTTTCACCTCTGTTCTCTTTCTCTCATCTCTTTATTTCTTTTTTCTTTTTCTTTTTTTTTGCATCACTCTCACATCCTCATCGTTGTGTTTGTGGCCCATTCTGATTTTATGCCAGTTGGAATCATTTTAATTGCCACCTCTCTCTGTTTTGAAAGACAGGTTTGTGGCATCTGGAGGCCCTAGGCCAAAGGCTGTTTCTATCTGTCATTGACATGCAGGCATGAATATTGGCACCTGCACTATGGTGCACATAAGCTAACGGGCTACGCTTTCACGCTGCTGCTTAGCACTCAGATTCATGTTGCTAATAACTCAAGAAATTACAGGGCTGCAGTGTTACTTTTCATGAGTGCCACTTTCACACTATGGCAGCTGTTTGTGTGTTCGTGCAGTGTGTAACGTGTGTTATACGTATGTCAAAGAGAGCAGCAAGATGAAAGTCTAAAATGTTATTTACAGCCATGTTGGAGATGTGGGCATCAGCGCCTCTGCACCATTCGCTTAATATTCCCCGTGATCTCCTGTCATTTGCTATTTAAGTAGCTGCACTTTTCTTGCTGTTGAATGTGGGAGGAAAACAATGTTACTCGCACTTAAAAGCAGACCCAATGTGCCAGATATTATTGGCTGACTTTCTCTCTGTTGATGAGTAACATATCATTTGAGCTTAGAGAAGCCAAAGATGTCATTTAGACCAAGTATTGTTCTTGAATGGTCCTCCTGCCTAAAAGCAAAGCATGCGATGTTTGTTGATTGACATAACAGGACCTGCAGAACAGTGACACCTTTGAGAAGAGTTTGTGGGTCTCTTAAGTGGTCATGTCACAGCAAGGTTGTAATTTTCTTGTGAAATGTCATGTTTTTGCTTTGTGGTGAAGTCATTGATTTTTTTTTTTTAAGCCACAGCAGTGGAGTAGTGTATGGGGAGAGGAGAGCTGGCAGACAATGAGACAAGAGATGTAGAACTTGACACACAACAAAAGGTTCTCAGCAGGCTTCAGAGATCCCAAGGACCAACCCTCGTCAACTGATCGTTTGATTTACTTGCCTTTATTCGTGTTACCAGTCAATCAAAATAACTTTTGTTTACCATTCATTTATAGAATTTACAAAACCAAACTAAGCCAAACATTGTTTTATTGCGTAGTCAGCAAGAATGAGAAAGTGGTAGAGATTAACTGAAAACACGCAATTTAACTTGTCAGCGTAACACTGCCAGCCATCATATCGTGCCTCCTTGTAGTGATTCTGTTTTTACATAGTGCTTCTATGTCCACTAACCAAACAAACCAACCGAATATCCACTGATCAAGACCAACATGAATGACAACAAGTCAGCTATGAAGTGGTATGAATCTCAGAGCACGATCTGTGGATACTGAGGTGCATGATGCGCAGAGGACGCCAACCTTCTGCAGAGTCAATCACTTCAAACATCCAAACTTCGTGTGACCTTCAAATTAGATCAAGAACAGTGCTTAGAGAGCTTCGTGGAATGGGTTTCCAAGGCCAAGCAGCTGCATCAAAGTCTTACATCGTCAAGCACAATGCAATGCGTCAGATGCAGTGGTGTAAAGCACGGCACCACTGTACTCTGAAGGTCACAAATCAAGCTTGTCTGTCTGGTAATCTGATTGAGGAGTCTGGGTTTGGCAGTTGCCAGGAGACATGTCTGACACTTGTTGTGACATGTGGAGCGTTTGGTAGATAAGGGATTATGGTGTGGGGTTGTGTTTCAGGAGCTGGGTCCGGCCCCTTAGTTCCAGTGAAAGGAACTCTTAATGCTTCAGCCATTTTGGGCTATTTCACGCTCCTAACTTTGTGACACAGTTTGGGTGTGGCCCCTTCCTGTTCCAACATGACTGCACACCAGCGCACAAAGCAAGGTCCACATTGATGTGGATGATCGAGTTTGGTGTAAAGAACTTGACTGGCTTGACTTGCATGAGTCCTGACATCAACCCCCAGAACACCTTTGGGATGAATTAGAGCAGACACTGTGAGCCAGCCCTTCTTATCCAACATCATGTTTGACCTCACAAAGAATGGTCAAAAATTCCCATAAACAGACTCTTAAACCTTGAGGGAAGACTTCCCAGTGTTGAAACTGTTACAGCTGTAAAAGGTGGGCTGACATCATGTTAAACCCCATGAATTAAGAATGGGAAGGCAAAATAATGTATCTTCAATATAGTCATCTCAATTGCATAGCTCCGACTTCTTTTAAAACGTTCTGTTTGCAAGAGGGAGCCAATCGGAAGACTGTCCTACAGGGAGAGTTTAATCAGGTTGTGTCAGAGTATAAACTGAGGGACTGCCCAGTGTAAGATAAATAAGGATAATTCTGAACGCTAAATAATTCAAAGCCACTCTGGATGAGAGAATAAAAATATGGAGGTTAAGTGGACATAATAGGTCCTCTTTAACTCTCAAATATTAATCAGTATCATCAGCACATATCCAGTATCAGTCAGGCTGTAACACAAGCAGTTGAAATGCAAGCATACTTCAGCAGTTTTGTGAATCCTTTCTTGCAAGTACAGAGTTTTGAAAATGCGTGCAAGCCTTCTTTTATATAAACCAAACATGAGACCACTGTTGAGTCTGTATCAAGATCATAGACACTAACACGGTTGTCTTATTACCAGGTGAGGCTATATGAAGTGATGGATCAACTAGGCTGCTTGCTTCTAATAGACTCTTTAGGTTTTATATGTGTCTTCATCTCCTTTAATGGACTTGGCTGTCACAGGAAGGACACACGATGAGATCTTACTCTGAGATGTGTGTGTTGCGAGCAGAGACCGGAAAGGCAGACTGATGACTCCGAGTCTGTTTACTCGCTAAATGCGAATCACTTCCATGAGATTTCACTTTATGAGCAAGATCTCCCTCTGCAGTGTGATGGCTGGTTATAAGTGTGCAACTGTGTGCCTGTGTGTGTTTATGGTGGTAGATTTGGATTCGCAGGATGGTCACCTTTGCAGTAAAATCTTTATTGGAGACAGAACGGGCCAACAACCTGCTGTCTGTTGTCCACGGGCGCAGGTATTTGTGTGCTGCCAAACATTTGAGGGGACGTGCTGTCAGATGACTGGCGAGGTGGGATGTCCCGCCAATCCGAGACTTTGGCAGCTGTGACTGCGGTTACCAGATGTTCCTATCTTACTAATGTTGCCCCTCTTATTCAGTCACAGTCAGAAATAGAAAAGAGATGAGGCTAACTGTGTTTAGCCAAGAGGCAGTATTTCATGGCGATGTGTTTTTCTCTCTGTGAATGCTGAAGGCAGTGAAGCATTTCCTGCCACTTTTAATGGACTTCTATTCAACTTTCCAGTCCTCATCCATTTTTATAGCGCTGCCTTTTCCCTCTGAAATCCTCATTCACTGCAGATTTCTGTCCTCTTTACGCTGTCGGCTCTCTGTTGGCCCTTACGTATACCCTCTGCGACATGGCTGGTATTTGAATATGAAAGTTGCTCTGAGTGGTTTATTTTTAAATATTTCTTTAGCTCAAGTTGTCACAATGTGCAGAACTGTATGAGCTTTGTAGGTCCCTAAAGGGGATTTGTGGCTCACAGTGCCATCGCCCCACCCTCAGCCTCCCTGAGTCCATCTGTGCTCAGGATGTTTGTTGTGGTTTTGGGAGAGATTTAACGGCTGGAAGAGTGGAATGGTTTCAGATTTTTTGGTCTGGGCAAAAGTCTGTGTGTTGGGCACAAGGGTGTGTTTTCAAGGCCACACAAACACTTCCAGTCTGGCCCCAGGCTCACACCGCACAGGAAGCAAGTTATTGAGTTGTAATACTCAGGTTTACGATAGCTTTTCAATAGATTCCCTGCCCTTACTTACGACTCCTTTCTTTCTAGATTAATATCACAGCTGCGGTAGAAAAAGCTGTTACAGGATAATGATTATTTCAACAATCACATCTCATGGGATTCAGCAGATGGCTGTTATGGTAAAACAAGTCAAATGGATCCAGTGTAGATAAGTGAGGTGAATCAATAGATGTTCTGATAGAAGAAAAAATGTGATGTGATTAAAGTTAAAAAGCTACTGAGCAGTAGAAACATTGACTGTATATCACGGGTGTCAAACATAAAGCCCAGGGGCCAAAATCGGCCCAGCAAAGACTCCAATCTGGATCACAGGACAGCTATGGGAAATGTGAGGGAAGGCATAAATTTTGCACTTTTTTAAGTTTTACACCTTTTCCTGCTAATAAAGACGTCCCACATGGCCTTTCATATTATACCAAAGTAAAAGATAAACAATTAAATGACAGAAACAGAAACCTTCCTTTTCTCACTATCTACTATAGAAATTTATGGGGGGATTTTTGCGGGTTCACAGTTTAAAAAACAAACAAACAAACAAAGGGACATATTCATATTCTCTTTCTTTTTTTTAAATTAAAGGGCAGCCTAGGTATTGTTGTTGAAATATTACACATTTAAGTCTTACAATTTAAGCCCAACATTTCCACCAGTTTGGCGAAAAAACTGAGAGCTGTTGAAATTGCACTTCTTTTTCTAATACAAAGATGTCTCAGGGATTAAGTGTAGTTAAACTTCTTTACACTGATGGAGTGGAAAGAGGAGTTTCACTTGGCTGGCCCACTCAAGATCAAAGTGGGCTGCATGTGCCCCACAGTGTAAAATGATTTTGACATGCCTGCTGTATAGAGAAGATGAAGGTAGCTTCAGGGTCTAAAACTTGAAGTCAATGTGGAACCACAGGGTGACTCGTGTGGTTGCAAAAAGAAGTCTGATTGTATAGAAATCTTTGAAAAAGCAGCTCTTGACTCCCTTAACTCTTTCCTCGTAAGTTTATGATTTTATTCACTAGTGTCATGCTCACCTCCAGAAGAGCTAAAAATGAGGATAAACTGGGGTTTTCTTTTAGAATGAGCATACCATGACCTTCATAAGAGTCCTCTTTGGTTTCTCAGCCTGATCCACCTCTTTTTGATGACATCTGGCGTTGAAACACCAAGATGCCCACATGCCTAAAGGCTGAGCTCGAAGCTTCCAAACTAGACTTTATGAGCCAGTGGGTAATGTCACGATGGCTGTGTACATCTTTAATAAATAGCCTATGAGTAGATTCAAGTGTATGATTTAGTTTTATTTAATTTTAGTCTTGCCAAACACATCTAAGCTCACGTCTGAGCATAAAGCCTTAACGTTAGTGCATTAAAGTGCAGAAAAACAGGCTTATAAATAGCAAACCACAAAGTCCATTTAACAGCTTCTGCTTGTATCACACGGGAGTTTATCAGAGCACTTAGGAACTTTGTCTTGACTGAGCTCCAAAAAGCTCCTAAATGGATCTTGCAGTGAAATTGTTTTCCTGTTTCAACTTTTCAAATGATGACTCTGTGCAAGTACAAAAGAGCTTCTTTTTTTGTTACAGAGACAATGTCATACCAAACTAACACACACTCACATCCTACAGTATACTTGGCAAACCTTCAGCACATACAAAGCTCTGGTGTGCAGTCATGAAATTAGACCTTCATGCTCATGCTCTTCTAGACCCTGTGGACCGACTGAGCTCCGCAATGTCATTCTGAGGAGAAACATGCTACACCTCTGCAGTGGACACACACGGTCCCACTCAGCAACAAGCCCTCCTTTCTCCCTTTAATTAAATCCTTTGAATTATTCATTGATTTACGCTAAACATAAGTTATATCCTTTGCAGTGTCCATAGAACTAGATTGATGAACATTATATAGTCATTGCTTACTATAGTCAGATTGGACCTTTGATCACTGTCGTTATCTCCTCTATGACATGTTTTATGACTGTAATTTAAAAAGATTCAAATTGGAAATAAAAACAACAAAGGAAAATATTCTGGATCCCTTTTTCCAGACTTTTTTTAGTTCCCGCTGCTTTTGCTTTTATTATACCACTTTGATGGTTTTCTGTCACTTATCACAGGTTCCGTATTAAAGCTGGAGTCTCCCATGCTCCCCCTCTTCCTTGCTCTCTTTCTCTCCCCTCTCTTTAATGATGTGCTTGAGTGATGCTAATGAATGGTTCTCACACTGCTCCTCAGCCTCTCCCCCTTCATCCCCTTTCTTCTTCTTCTTCTCTCCATCTGCCTACTTGATCTGTCAGAAAAAGATTTCTCTTCTTGGGTTATGAGTCTCCCTCAGGGTGATTCTACAGGAAAACTCTGATGACTTCCCTCATTTTTGGGCAGCCTCGTGATATAATGGATGGAAGGTCTGACTATTTCTGGTGGACTGTGCATCGGAGAGGCTCACTGTTGCAGTCAGCAGGGAGTGTTTGGGTAACAGGGTGGATGATGCGCAGTGTGTAGGTGGCCCTGCTGACACATGAAGGTGTGTTTGTGTATAGACGTATAGCTTTGTGCTCTCTTGATGCACAAAGCAGAAGGAGAGCCGTGTGTGATGCTCTGCACCACCATGACTGATGTCGGGACTCACAGTTATAATGATCATTTTTAGCAGTGCAAAAATTCTATCTGGACCCATTTATTAACAAATCAATACTTTCATTCAGAGACTGTTTTATTTATCAAATACTGAAGTTCATTATCAGGCGAAAACATTTTTAGCAACTTTGACTGACGAGGACCCAACATTGGCTCCTCGTCATAGACCTCAGGCTCGACGTTGGCCAACGGCGACAGGTGAGAACCAACACCGATGAGAAGATCAAGTGGTGGCGTGCGCCCAAATGCAAGCGGAACCTCGCGGTGGCGCTGGGTGCAACCGCTCTTGACATTGACCCAAACCAGCCAGTGGAGGCCACCTGGAACAATATAGCCGACCAAATCCGAGAAGCAGCAACCAGCGTCCTGGGGAAGAGCAAGCCAGGAAAGCGCTTTATTGACAAGCAAATATGGTGGTGGAACCCAGAAGTCCAAATTTCCATGAAAGAGAAGAAGTCCGCGCTGAAAAAGTGGCACCAGTCCAGACACGACAAGGACTACAAACGGCACAAGATCCTGAAGGTGAAAGCGAAGAAAGCGGTGGCAAAGACGGCGCATTACGACCAGCTGTACCACGACCTTGCTACCCCTGGAGGAGCGAACAAAATTTATCGTCTGGTCAACAGCCGGCATCGCTCCACACAGGCCATCGTCAGGTGTAACACGTCAAAAAGACACTTTACCCTACTTGCCTACTGGTGTTGGCCAGAGGGGCCGATGGCGCAATATGGCAGCCTCGCTTCTGTCGGTCTGCCCCAGGGCAGCTGTGGCTACAACCGTAGCTTGCCTCCACCAGTGTGTGAATGAATAGTGGCATTGTAAAGCGCTTTGGGTGCCTTGAAAAGCGCTATATAAATCCAATCCATTATTAAAGATTCGAATCAGCAAGTCCTGCACGACCCGCCCGCCATCCTCAATCGCTGGAGCGAGCAACCAAGAATTTCCACACCCCCCAATCCTCAGCGCCGCACCCGTCCATGGCCCAGAACCACCGAATACACCAGCAGAGGTCAAAGATGCCATAAAGAAAATGAAGAATGGGAAAGCACCTGGCCCAGACAATATCCCTGCTGAAGCCTGGAAGCTCCTTGGTTTGCGGGGCGCGCTGCCCTCAACACACTATTCAATGCTATCACCCAGGAAGGCAAACCCCCAACGGCCTGGAGCACCAGAATCACAGTCCCAATCCGAAAAGCCAAAGGCAACGTGGCTGACTGCACCAACTACCACCCAATACGCCTCCTGTGCCATGCTATGAAGATCTTTGAGCGGATCCTGGATGCCCGCCTAAGGCAAATCTCCACCATTACGGCAAACCAGTGCGGTTTTGTCAAGGGGTCTGGCACTACTGACGCCATTCATGCTGCAAGGCTGCTTGTGGAGAAACATCGGGAGAAGAAATCGACAGTCCACATGGCCTTCCTTGACCTGGAGAAGGCGTTCGACAGAGTACCACACGATCTTATTTGGCATGCCCTACGTTCTCATGGAGCCCAGAAGCTTATGTCAACTGGATCAAACTATTATACACAAACATCACCAGCGTCGTCAGGTGCCCTGTGAGGGTGCTACCCTTCACTATCAATGTAGGTGTACACCAAGGCTCGGCACTTTTGCCTCTTCTGTTTATACTATGCATGGACACCGTGACCGCTGATCTCCAACAACCTCACCCATGGTCACTCTTATATGCTGACGACGTATTCCTAGTGGATCAATCTAGAAGTGAGCTGCAACAGCACACACAACAATGGAAGACGCGCCTGGCCGATCATGGTTTGAGACTCAACATCAAGAAGACAGAGTACATGGAAGCTGGCCCCCAAACTGATGGCACCATTAACACGACAACCTGAAGAAGCCCGACCAATTCAAGTACTTGGGATCGATGATCGGTGGCGATGGGGATATCCTTCCAGACGTGCGAGGAAGGGTCGAATGCCAGACCATCTCAAGGTGAAGATTTACAAGACTGTAATCCGCCCAGTTGCCCTGTATGGATCGGAGTGTTGGCCAGCCACCGCCGAGCACGAACAGGCCCTGCACACGATGGAAATGCGAATGCTCAGGTGGTATTTCTCAGAGGAAGCAATTCAGTTGAGATTTCTGGTCATCTCTCAACATGAGCATCATCATCTGATCGATCTTTAATGAATTCCTGCTTTAAGAAAGGTAAAAGGGGATTGCAACAAATATAATTTTAATCTCAAACTCCTTAAAGTGTGTTTAAATAGAACAAATAAAACAACATGAATATATACAAAGTACAATACTGTTCCCTTAAAAGTAAATGCTGCCCAAGGCAGCTCACTCTCCATTCAGAGCCATTTTCAGCAAAAATGCACATCAATCAGTTCATTTAGCTGTAGGATCAAGGAAAATACACAAGGAAACACATCTCAGTGCACACATGCCAAAAGATTTAGCAGTTCAGCGACATGAGTCACATAGCTTTAAATAATGCACAATTAAAAATTATAATTTTACTGATCATGAGTGTTTTCTATCTGAAACAGGCCTTTATACCACTTGTTCATTCACTTTTTCATAAACTCATCTTCATCACCTCCCACTTTTAGTTTCTAATTTTCTCATAATTTTAGTTCTTGCCCTCTCTCTCTCTCTCTCTCTCTCTCTCTCTCTCTCTCTCTCTCTCTCTCTCTCTCCCCCAGCTATGAAAACAACCTCAGATAGCCAGCTCGGTTTACTTCATTTATTCTGGCTCCACCCTCTTATTTTTTTTTAGCCCTCCCTGCATTCCTTCTGTGCTCTTATGCTGTTTGCTGTTCTCATTCTTAATTTTGTTCCCTTGTGTTTTGTTATTCTTGATTCTTGTCTTTTTTATTCTGTTCCAGTAGTCTCTATCCTCACCCTGCTCTACACCCATCCAACCTTTTCTCCCTTTATCCACTAAGCTGGCATCAGATGTGCCATTGTGGATCAGATAATCAAGTCTTGGCTTCCCTGCACGCACTGACTGGTGCATGTGCACATGCAGTTAAATAGTTAAAAGGAATGTAGCTGGAGAAACGGTTTGTGGCCCCAGTGCTTTGTTAAGGACTGGCAGACAAACAATTAAACTGCACACTAATTGACTTAGCGTAACCCAAGCTGACAAAAGACTTCCTGTTCTATGTTTGACCTTTGAACTCGGTTTGTGACTCCTACCCCCTTCATGCTAGCCACGGGATGAGAATATGTCATCAGGGATTGTTCTCAGAAAAGATTCATGGTGATTTTGGAATGAACCTCACTTTGGGAGTAGAGCAAAGTGACTGTGGGAAATGGAAAATGAAAGACAGATTCATGCACATCCACACATGAATAACAGTGTTTTGGTTTCATTGGAGAAGATAGGGGTGGATTGACAGAGCTTGCAGAGCAAAGCTTCAACTATGCTGACAAGATATAACAAGAGAGGAGTGGAAGAATTGTTTTCATGTGTGGAGAAAAAGCAGAGGAGGCAGTGTTATCTAAGTCCTTGAAAGCAATTTCCCAGAGCAGAATGAGATATAGATGGAGAGTGAAAGAGAGGGAGGTATGGATAGAAGAGAGAGCTAAATGGGGACAGTGTATGAGCACTCGAGACATCAGGTTCATCTGAGCTTCTCTGTCATACGACCTCTAATCATTATATCCAATGCCTGGAAATTGCAATCCTTTTCCCTCGTTCTGTTTTCTTAATTGACTGCTCTTCAATCACCGCAAGTGTTAGGAGGGGAAACCACATGAAATATGAGCTTTATGAATCTGGGATCATGCAGACCAGAAGCAAGTTAGCAGTATATTATCTGACATTTGTACCTCATGACCTTGGCTTGGCCTGCTTTCTCTGAAGCCCGGGCCTGAGGAGGCAGGCATTATTTGCTCTGGACCTGCGATGGGAATCTGTACAGAATCTGTTGATGTCCTTAGAGTAAAATAGATAGTGGTGAGGATAAAGTTTCTCTAGCTCAGCTCAATCCCACAGCATTAGCCTGTGTACACTTGATTGGCGGTGCACTTTTCTTTCTTTATCTCTGTTTATCTGTGATTTATCTGCTTCAGCAAAACCGAAAGAACAAGCGGGTTACTACTAGTCCAGCCTGCCAAAGTCACCGTGTACGTATCTGTACTTACTGCACTTGCAATTCTGTCTCCAAAATAGGAAAAGTTTTTGGAACATGTTGGGAAATCAGCTTATTTACTTTATTGCTGGTAAGGCAGCTTTAAATCTTAACATGATGACTAAACTCTGGGGAGCTGCTGGCAAAAAATAGTTCCACCATGTATCACTCCACATGGCCTCAACATCTTGTTTTTACATTCTGGGTTTTGTAAGGATTTAACAAATAAAAGATGCTAATCTGTGAGTGTTAGATGTGCCAGTTGGCAGTTTTGGGATATTTTCCACTGAGGTATGCTAGCGTTTCTCCACCTTGTCTGATCCCCCAACTGTGAATAACTCTGCTTCTTGTTCCTGGGTTCTGAGTTCATGCAAACAAATGCATATGTTAGATTTATTGGCCAACCTAAACTGAATACACAGAAGAAGTTATGGCACTCAGAAAAAAAAGGATTCTCTACCCTCAATAAACACGAAGCCATAATTTTGTGCAAAGTGCAACTAAAATATACAAAGTCAAAGATTTATTTATTCAAATAATTAATCAGTGAGGAAAATGTGCTTAAAATAAACTGAATGTATACCAGTCTAGTAAATTTGATTTGTTACAATGATTACATTGTAACGCATGTAACAAAATTACATGGAAAATGTATATGCAAATAAATTAAAGTCACCATTTTGGGCAGGATTTATTGTGTGGCTGGTTGCTTGTTTGATTTTCCTAAACCTTAAGTGTGTATATATATCCTCAGAACTGAGAAGCTGCCTTTAGTGCTGAAAAATGATAAATCACCTCTGCTCATTATAACCCTTAAGTATTCCATGCATTTGAAAATGGAGACCTACGCATCCTATGCTTCTGCTTAAACATAACCAATTAAAAGAAAAGCACCCTCATCAACATGTCAGAATTTATTCTCTTCTAGCACCAAATTTTTTTTTTTTTATCTGCAGTCATCTAATTCTACTTGTCTCCCTCTGCTCTCCATTATCAGGCTGCTGCTGAGTTTGCTAAGACCCACCTACCAGAGGCTCTGCGCCAGCAGCTACTGACCTATGAACGGGAGAAAGAGCGAGACAGGGAAAAAGACAAGGAGAAAGATGAAAAAAGGGAGAGGATAAGCCTCTCCTACCCCTCCATCCTGGAGCAGCAGATACTGACGCTGGACAGAGAAATACTGGAAAAGCTCTCTGCCGCTTACAACGAAGCAGGTGCGTATTTGCCCGTTCACGTAACTTCACACATGATACGTTCTGCAAATATGCCAACTTTCTGCCCTTTTTTGTTGTTGTTGTTTAGATGCTACATTTGTTCGGTAGTTAGCAACTATCAAAATACACGCATACAGTATTTCCGCCTACACGTGCAACCACAAAACTAAAGAGCATACAGATAGCGCAAGATGGAAGCAAAAGGTGTTTTGCTGCAGTGTCCCCTGTAATGCTGCACACAAATTATTTTCTTCTCCACTATTTCATTTGACGGTTGTTGAATAGTGACTGTCAGCACCCCAAGGCCTTGCTTATTCAGCTGTTTAAATACAAGTTGATCTTCACAAGGCTTGTAGTAATTATCTCGGGAGGCATGCAAGGAGAGAGTGGTAATGCAAGAGAGAGAGATGGATAGAAAGAGGTAGGAAAAGGCTCAGAGGAGTGGATTCATGTGTTGGAAGTGTGTTTTCTTTTGTTTTTTTTATTTATTGGTTAAAGCTATACAGTATAGGGAAATGGAAGCTCAGAACCACAGGCAGAATAAAACGAGAACAACAAATACAAAACAGAAAGACACACAAAGGGTCGATGGCAAAGTCCAATCTAAGTGCAGCTAAACAACCTCAGGAAAGAGGAGGAGAAGGAGGAGAACGATGTGGACATATTCATGAACATGAGTGATTTTGTTTGAGTTTCATAGCAAGTCTTCCTTCTGTGCTGCCTTTATTGGATTATTGAACACAAAGTCAAGAGAGTTTAAATATGGATCGTAAGATTATTTCCTGGTCTCACTGCAGTGACTTTCTGCAACCTCAACAATTCAGCATTTCTGTGGGAAGGTCAGTTTTCCTTCCAGTGCCCCGGTTAAAGTGAAGGTGAGAGAGTAAATGCAGGAGGAAGGAGTCTCGAGTAGGTCTTTATTTACAGAATCTGTCTTCAGAGTTGTAACTGCAAAGTTTTGTTTGTATGGACGATTTTCTTCAAGTGCAGTTAATTGCAAAGTTACTGAAAGCAGCTGTAAAGAACTCACATGGGGCAAGAAGAAAAAAAAAAAAGCACGTGGCCTTCATTAATAATTGTAAACATGCATCACAGTTCAAGGGCCGAGCCTGTCACTTGTAATAGACCTGTGAGGTCAGCTGTCACTTGAGACGTGCTCTTTTGAAGTGGGTTTTGGGGGGGTTTTGTTTTTCTGCACATTTTTGGGGGTGGTGATCATCATGTTGCCGTGTTCTCAGGTCTTCGGTTATTTTAGCGATGCGGTGACTACATACAGTTTCACCGCCGCCTGCTGCAATGCTGATTCAGACAGATCTGCCTTCCAGATGCAGCTGAATTACCTGCTTTTGTTTCCGCAATTAAAGCAAAATCCATTTAAACGGTAATCAAGGCCGAGCAGACAAAGCAATTAATGCGTGCGTAGCTAATACACACACTCCATACTCGCCAACCTTCTGTGATGTAAACAGGTGAATTTTTCATCATTTCAACACCTCCGGCACCCACACCTGTGTAACATGCATGTTAACTGTAAGCCCTAGACATTCTGTGGAATATGAAATATAATCCTTTATTTTATGGCGAGTTTACTCTTTCTGTAACGAGCAGGAATGAAGGTCAAATCTGTGAAAAATTAGTTATAGCACATGGGAATTCTCTCATTCAACCGATGACATGAGGGTAAAGAGAAAGCATAGAGGCTAAATGAAAACCTGCATCAACAGTGACATGTGAATCACATCTAAGGTGGCGAGGCGGTCACGGGTATGAAAGAGCCCCTGAGAAAGCCTCACATCCTTCTGTGAATGCTTGACATGTGACAAAGGATGTTAACGAGGTCAATTAAAAACAGAGTTGGAGCTTTCAGTCTTTCAGTCTTTCAGCTGATCCTTCCTTCTCGAAGGTTTGTTTTTGCAGCTGAAGTCACCTGCTCTTCGATGCTTTATCCTCCACCTCCTTTGCTGCCTCTCCATCTGGAGATAATCATCGGCTTTCTGATCTGTCACTCCCAAAAGGGGCCAAAAGTAAATCTCCTCTCCTGATCCCGCTGCCTTCTTCTGTTCTTAAGTGGACCTGTTGCATTGAGTTTTAAAGATACTTTCCACACATCCATCTGCTCGTATCTTTTTCTTATGCCCCATCCTTCTTTTTGGACAGCACAGCGAGACAGACTGACATGATGCTTCTAGATAAACTTGCAATCTCCATTACAATAAATGGGCTCCTGTGTTGTCTAGTTCAGGGATTGAATTTGCTGTGGCATTTGTTGTGGCTTTCTTGCAGGTGTCTCGGGGGAATCTGCTGATCAGGTAATTGTGCATTCTTGTCCTTGTATCTGATTCCACAATCGCATCGTTTAGGGCGCGCAACTCCCTGCTTTCTGTAGTAATCGGGGGGCCTAAATTGAGCTAGCAGGGGAGGGAGTGAGGCAGAATAGAGATACACACTCTCAATTCAGCTCCCCGTCCCCAGGACAACAGCGTATCAGATTTATCCCCCTGTTCATTCATCCCTGTGTTGTTTATCAGCGAACACAAGCGCCTCAAAGAAAGATAAGGAAGATGGGACTTTGATGCAGTGCCCAGGAGCTTAGAGTCTATTATGGAAACAGTCTCCTTAATGCTGTATGGTATTCTGCTTGTACCAATCTTTATGTGGCTGGGTGACATGTCTGCATGCAACAACAGAAAAATGGACTGTTTTGCTTTCGTCCAATAATCTGCAGTCAGCAGAGGCCACGCTGACCCGTTAGCCATGTCATCTTAAAAAAAAAAAAAAGGCGTCTGTCTATTCTATTAAACAACTATTTAGGTTGGGAATGTAAGATTTAAATTTGTGCAGAAATATTACGTGCACCATAGTCTGTCTCCAGGAAGATGAAAATATGTATAACAAAAACAAATTAACTTTTTTGCACAGCAGAAATTAAACATTCATGTACCAACCTCACCCTACACGGCATCATTTTGTTCACATCCTCTCCGGTTTCTGACCTCTAAGAGACACTGTAAGGGTTCCCGGAGGTCACCGGTCTTTATTCATTTTCATCTTCAAATCTCTCAAGAATGAAGCTCCACTTAGTGAGGCACTACTCGTTGTGTTTTTGCTCTCATGCGTATGTTTTTGTGTTTCTTTATTGCCATTAATCATTGAATTTTAGTATGTTCTGTGTGCCACATATTCCCCTTCAGGCAAATATTTGTTTATACCAAATGTGTTCGGTGCAGTTTTTTTAAACCTACAGTGCGTGTGGAACGAGGCTGTGTAAACTGTGGCAGATCCAGTCCTTTTTTTCTTTTCTTTTTCATAATAATGCCAGTTACATATATAAAGTGAGGTCAGTTGCTTTTTCATTAGATCATTCTGAAAGTTTTTTTAATTAAATGTATTTATTTGCAATAACAAAAAGTCAAATAAGCGTGTCATATTTAAGGTTGTCAAACCTAGGCCGTAACCTGACGTGCACCTCCCCAGAAATCTAACTACACATCACCATCGATAGAGACCACCCAGGCTTAAATGCAGTAATTTGCTCAAATTTACTCAGTTGATCAAAGTGGAATGGTTTGAAAAGATCATTTGAGCTACGGTGTCATGATCAAAATCTGACCATGAACTCGGTCTGCTACCACCTAATACTACAGCTAGAGTGGTTGTTGAAGTTGTTCGAAAATGTCGGCTCTTATAAATTATTTTTGATCATAATCGGACAAAACTCAGCCTCCTGACTGTGTCTGTGCTGCTACTTAAACAGAAACAGTTACAGCTGACTAAGTATGACTGATGGCTGTTGTTACTTTAAAACGCACTTTAACTAAATGTTTGTTCAAACAAAGTCAGCTTGCAGCAGTTTGTTTCAAACTCTGCAGCCACTTTGTTTATGGGGCAGAAGAAGAAACAGTTTGAATTTTGGTGCCAGTAACTATGAAGGCCAGCAGGGTGTTATGATCCCAACTAATCACTGTGAAGGTGCTTTCGAGCATGTCATCAATGTCATCAATGCCTACCCTGTGACCTGAAACTGATGGATATTTGGTGACTGCTCATCAGTCTGTAGTGTTTAAAGCATGGAGAACATTATTTCTGGGATTAGGTAAATAAAGTGAGAATAGGACACAGCAAAGATTAAAACCTTTTTCCAGTATAAGGTTTTATAAATGTTGAGGCTAGAGAAAAGTAGTTTACACTGGTTGCTGTGACATCAGCTTTTTTTGGCCAACAATATCTTTTATTGAATAATTGCCCAGTGTGAAGTAGTCAGACTCGAACGCCAAGGAAGGTGGTAGGGAAGTGAGCAATTTATTTACAGTGAATTTAATTTCATGAAGACTGAAAAGAAAAACAAAGTAAGTATGAACAAATGACTTAATCTGTAACATAATAAAATATAAAGAAACGTGACTGAGTATTTGCCTTAATTTGCAGAATGTTTGATTTGCCGGCAACAAAACGCTTACACAACAAACCCGGGAAAAAAATGGAGAGCATTGCAACTGCTACTCCACTTTGTCACAACCAGTCACAGCATTATATATCTGTATAAAGAGGAAAAACAAACAAAAATCCTTATGTGAATGGATTATTTATAGGGTATTAGATATTCAGATGTTACCAACATCGAAATCAGAACAATTCTCTCTAGATAACTTAAGAGAGGGCCCTAAGGGCTCTGAAAGGCCTGATAAAATTAGTGGCTTTTTTCAACTGGCAGTGTTGAAGCTGAGGTAGAATACCATCCCTTCATTTTAAAAAGTCAACTTTTTGCAAATGAGCCTCAGAGCATGCCATCATATAAGCCCTCTCTTCATGCTTCCAGTCTCTTTACAGCAGATTCAGAGGAATCCTCCAGTAATACGTGATGTAATTTAGGAGCAGACCTCAAGCATTCCTCTTTCTGTTGTGGTCAAAGGGAGGAATAGATTATGACTGATCAGTTTGTAAGTATTTAAAAACAGACTGAATGGTAGGAAAAGCTGTAACATCAGCTTAACACTGAAGAAAGCTAGTATCGAACACGTTTGATGGGCTCCAACGTCAGACATACGTCACAGTTGCACCTCCGTTGTCCTGAACTCACCATGGAGACTTTTTAAAGTAGCTGCTGCCCACTGCAGGACTGTATAACCTTTGGATAGATTGAAAAAAGATTGTAAGCTTGTTGTGCGTGCGTGCGTGCGTGCGTGCGTGTGTGTGTGTTTGTGTGTGTGAGGAATTCGCTCTCACCTTAGAATTCAGGTTTTAAGTCTTTGCAAGATTGATGTTATTTCTAAAAGACTTGTTAAGGTCTGTAAGGCCTCGGGGCGTTAAGCTTTTTATTTTTTCTGCACCCTCTTGTTTGTGGGAAGGGAAAAGAAACTGGAAGATTAATTATATTAAAGGTTAACTCTACCAACATTCAGGTCTCGAGGTCTACTACACAAGTTGTATAAAGATCAATTAATGAGTGCAGCATTAGAGAGAAGGCTTTGCTGGCTTCTACTCATTTCTGCTGGACGCGAAACTGAAGTTTGGGAAGATAAATTGCGTGGAGGGTAAGGTGGCCACTGGGTTTTGACCAAGAAAGGAGAGCATTTTCCTCCCCTTACCCTCAACTTCTTCCTGTTGAGAGGGTGTTTTTCCTTCCCACTGTCGCCAAAGTGCTTGCTCGATCATGGGGATTTTCACTGTGTTTTTGCAAGGTTTTTACCTTACAAAATAAAGCGGCTTGAGGCGAATGCTGTTTTGATTTGGAGCTATGTAAATAACATTGAAGTGAATTGAATACCTCTGTTTGTGCTGTTTATATTAAGCATGCATTCCAGCTTTAGGGGAGGAACGTTAAAGCAGATTAAGGTTTGACTTTGACAACCAAACTCCCTGAACTAGACTAACTAGAATAGATATGGTCATAGCCCAGTTAAATCAAATCTTCTGCTACTCTCCTATTTTGCCAAGAACGAGAGAGTGGAGAAATGATAGGTTGGTTCGGCTTTGCACACTAAAGCCAAAGCTAAATCTTACACAGGGCTCCAGAAAGGCTGGGACTGACCCCGAGGAAGCTGCTGTAGTTATTTAGGGGTGAAAAAAAATGAATGGAATGAAAATAAAAACCTGAGACGGTCTGAGAGGCGTGATATGCAAATCCAGAGTGTTGCTCTGACTTTATAAAGCAGGTCGAAATGATCCACATTCTAAAAATAATATACTGCTCTAAATGTTAACAGTTCAAGTCCAAGGAAGTAAGGCAGGATGGCAGCTCTTAAGGGATAAAATTACTGTGGATGTGCTAATGGGCAGGTAGTGTTTTTAGAAAGGCTTTGAAGAAGACCGCGAGGTAGGGCGAGCGCGATGGTGACAGTCCTGACCTCACATTTTTCACCTAAATGCCAAGCAGGTTGGCTAAGTGCATAAATCCATTCGGGTGCTGTGGATACACTTAGACTGAACTCTCCAGATGTATTTGAGAGCATAAATAGAGCCCGTCAGAGTTTGCTAACTGAAAGAGTGAATTAGTGCAGTGTTGCAAATTGAAGTGAGAGACTAACTGGGGTTAAGATGTTAATGGTATTGGAGTGTTGAAGGTGTGCCTGGCCAAGCTAAGCCCATAATTAGCATGAGCACAGGGTGCATATGGGCCATGGTGCCATTTTAATAGGGAATGCTGAATGTGTGCACTGAGAGGCTGGGCTAATTGGGGAAGGGTGTGCTAGGAAGGCACCTCAGTCCATTATCTCTATCACCATGGGAACTAGATAAGGATAATTAGCTGGACAGCATGGCACAGTGCAGTGACAGCTATAGGCACAAGGAGTAGGGATGCATAACGTGGTGAAACTAATAGAAATAGATTTTTCACAAGGTCTGTGAGATTTACAATTAAGCGGCATCAATTTTCACTTCACTTCACTTCAGACTAGTTACTTTCCGCCTCTAGTTTCACCCCAAATCTTTCCTCAAAGGGGAATAATAAAATCACTGTCCTGCTGAGGAATTGTCTCTGTCCTCCAGCTCTATGCCCATCTCACACTTGTTTTATTTCATCTGCATCATGCACTGCAGCCTTTTCTTTACCGTTTCACTGCTCACCAAGCGACTGCGTCAGGTCTGGGACAGAATAACTGCAAACTGATGGAAGAAGCCTTCATGGAGAAGAGATTTATTCCATTGGGTTCAATGAGAAACAGCTGAAACATACATTTTCAGTCAGCATCGGCACAAATATGTGAAACTTAAAAGAAAAGTTTGAAATGTTAGTAGGTCATCCACATACTTGTAGTGGCATTTAAACCTGCTTAGTTTTTAGCCCTTTTTTGTCTCCTTTGGCATTTTTCTACCCTAAAATCCTGACTGTGACTTGACTCTACCCCCTCTCTCGCTGTCTGGGTGGTCCAGAACTTTCTTTTCCCTCTTTCCTGTGTCCCTCTCTCTCTGTCCACTTTTGTCTTCGCTCGGTGTGAGCAGATGGCCAAACAGGCAGATCTGTTCTTTCTCTACAGGACTTTGGATCTCATACAATAGGCCTCAGATCCTGAGTACATACACTGTTCTGCCTGGCTGGGAAGCTAAACAAAGAGAGGAAGGAGAAAAAGAGTGGAAGAAAGAGAAGTTGCGTCAAAGAGCGTTTGAATTGTTTGCACGTGGCTTCAGGACGGACGTGCGTGTCTTGGAAGAGCGCTGTGTTTTTATACTGTACTGTAAAACATTGTGTGTCTGTCACTGGATCAAGTTTTCAATCACACATACTAAGGTTTAAGAATTGGGGATATAATGAGCTGACATAAATTTATCAGCTGTCACATTGTTTTTAATAAACACTGATTAATAACAGCATGGTATTTTTGAACCACATGAATGCTGTTTTTCCATCACTCTGGTAAAGACAGAAATATCTCAGCAGCTGTTTGATGGACTGCTATGAAATTCATGTCCAGCTACCGTGATTATCATCTCCTTGCTTCTCCTCTACCCTTCCCCTCCTCTGTTTCAGGAACTACATGTCTGGTGGCCCTGCTGTCTGATAAGGAGCTGACAGTGGCTAATGTTGGAGACTCACGCGGAGTTCTTTGCGATAAAGACGGCAATGCCATTCCTCTATCGCACGACCACAAACCTTACCAGCTCAAGGAGCGTAAGAGGATCAAGAAGGCCGGTGAGAAAATGGGCTGCGATCCAGACCCATACGCAGTTCTCATTATATTCAGAGCAACAGAAAAGACTTCAGTTAAAACTTGAGGGAGCATCCAAACTCACATTGTTGCTATGAAAGCATGAAATGAGTCTTCTTATGATCAAAGCTAAAAGCCATTGCACAGTCCTCCCCCCTCATACATCTCAGTCTCAGGCTGACATCGAAACCTACTGACTGATAACACTATCTGCTTCTAAAGCAGCATGTTATCAAAACCAGCCAGACGGTGTTCAGTGTTTAAGGTGTAATCGTAGGCGCAATTCTCCCTCCAACCCAATCTGCATACTCTCTGCGTGAGGAGAGTTTGATGGCAAATTTCCAGATTAGTCAGTGTGATCGGCAGAAGGATAGCCCACTATCGCCATCTAGTGGTCCAATTTGGTACTGAAGATGAAAGATTTTGTTGACTGATAAGAGAAGCATGTTTTCAGTGGAGAAATTTCATACAGTTTTTTAGCAGCCTTTAGTGAGAAGTGCACCCAAAGCTTCAATCATAAACTGTGATGTGCAGAATGACTGTTGTACTGATCTCTTCTGAAGAGCCTTTACTCCAACACCAGCCTTAAAACGCCAGCACTCTCCTGAGGAGAGCTGATGATCTCTTTGCATTATGGAGCATCTGGCTGAGTAAATTTATGGTCTGATAATAGAAAAGTAAATTTATGTGAATGCTGTAAACCTTGCCTGTGCATTGTCGATGTAAAAGCCCAACAAGGGACAAGGGCAGGAAATTAGCAACAATTATAAACTGTAAACTGTTTAATGCTCTGCACTGGAACTACGTCAAACTGCACTGTCACTTTTAAATAAAAACATAGAAATAAAAATATTTTTAACTCCTCAATAATAAATCAAGTACCGAACAGCAAATTCACATTTAAGATTTAAGACTAATTTATTTAAAAAAATACAAAACACAGTAAATCAGAGGCCTTTTCCCCTAAAATTTGCACACTAATAATAAAATATGTTTACATTTATATTAAAGCTTTATAATAATATTAATTAGGTATATTCTTAACAGTCTGTGCTGTTCTGTGGAAAAGTCTTGAACTTGTCCTCATTCCTTTATATTGTGCTGGGAAATGATAACCAATTTGTATTTAATCATAAACTTAAACCTTGCTGGGATTTTTACATTTTTATTAACAAAAAAAGGACGGAGACTGCACCAAGAGACAAAAAAGATAAAAGACTGAGACTAGAGAAGAAAAAAAAACGGGCGAATTTTTTCTATTATAACATCAACAACAAAAAGAAAAGATGTAATAAAGCTTCATGAGCCAAACAAGCTCATTTAGCGGCTGAATTATCCATAAATGGTCCACAGTGAGTTTGGTGCCTCCTGAGGGTTAGTGTAACATGCTGTCAGCAGCAATGATGCTAAAATACTGAAATTAATGGGGAAAAAACACAATTCATGGGCTATTTGAATACAAATATAACGATAAATGCCTGAAGATGCATTTACAAGCTTAACTTTTAATACCTCACAGAAGCTGAAGAATCAGTGGCTGCTAAAGCGAGGACAGAGAGACCAAGTCCTCTGCTTTTTCTGGGAATTTTTGCAGGAATTTTGGACCTTTTTTATTAGTCAGAGTTACACATAATTAGATTTTTTTTATAGCCATGGCCTGAACTTTTAACCTCAGTACTTTTTAACATCCTGCATATGGCCTTGCTCACTGCAAATTCGGAAGTCTTCATGGCCTAGTATCCAGTAATTTCCAGTATAATTCCCTGTCTGCATATCTGTGGAAGCCATAGTGGACTCACAGCTGTACATGCAGGATGTGAAATGAATTTAAATGTTTCTAACAAAAACAGTGCTGCACTGGGTCAGTGGCAAAGAGCCATGTTTGCGTTTTGATGTCATTTCTTAGTTGATGAAACATCCTGTCATTTAATCTGTCAGAATATTTTACATTTTAATGGTTAAGCAGCTATACAGCTATACACGTGTGTCTCCTCCCACCTTTGTTTTTGTAATTTCTGTCTTATTATCCTGGTTTCTTACATTTTTTTCTAATATCCTACCCACGCATCCTCAGGCGGTTTCATCAGTTTCAATGGCTCGTGGCGCGTCCAGGGCATCCTGGCCATGTCCCGCTCTCTGGGCGATTACCCTCTGAAAAACCTCAACGTGGTCATTCCCGATCCCGACGTCATGTCCTTTGACCTGAACAAGCTGCAGCCCGAGTTCATGATCCTGGCGTCGGACGGCCTGTGGGACACCTTCAGCAACGAGGAGGCGGTTCGCTTCATCAGGGAACGACTGGACGAGCCGCACTTTGGCGCCAAGAGCATCGTCCTTCAGTCCTTCTACCGCGGTTGCCCTGACAACATCACCGTCATGGTGGTCAAGTTCAAAGGCAAGGCCAGCGAAAAGTAGACCGCACGTCTTCTGCGCACAGTATCTATTTTGTGTCTGAATATAAATAAGAATATACTTAAGATGAAATAAGCGCTTTTTGAGCGAGAACTATTTCTATCACACATATTTACAGCAGTTTGTCCCTCAGTGCATCCGACCCCCACCCCGTCATGCCCCCCTCGCCTGCTTTACTTTGCGATAAAAGTGACCCAATAAAAATGTCCTTCATTTAGTCTTAGCCATATCTCTGAGGCACCGTAAAGCGAGCTGGATCACTGTTATGCAAATAATCTGATTAAGCTTTGTGCAGCTGTGTGTGTGTGTGTGTGTGTGTGTGTGTGTGTGTGTGTGTGTGTGTGTGTGTGCGCGTGTGTGTGCGTGTGTGTGTGTGTGTGTGTGTGAGAGAGGTGACAGTCATTGATGTCTCTTTGTGATGAACTTGCACACATGTCTGACACTAACATCTGATTCGTTGCCCCATTGTAATGTCCCTTTTAAATGACAGCATGATGTTTCCAGTAATTTCCAAACTATGTCTTTCCCTCACTGTCTGTGACCTCCAAATTCTTTCTTCCACCTTGTCTGTGTTTATCGATTAAGAAATCTGTTGTTCAGCACGGTGGCGGGTTTTCTACACGACCAACACAAATGAAAACACGTTACTGCTCATACTGTACAGCAATAGCACTTACCACTTTGTTACATCACACTTGCTGGATGTGGGGAAACCTTCATGTTTTGGCTTGAGTTGCCCCGTTTTCTAATGTGTCTTTAATTAAAACGATCGCTAAGAGTTTCTGTTCCACCGAAGCGTTTCACCCTCACGTTTGACCTCTCCTGCTTTTTTCTGGCCCAACTCATCAGGATGTGTAACTACTAATAATGTAATAACTGTTGGATAATATTGTAGCTTGTAAAAGTGTAATTAAATGTTTGGAGTAACAACAAAGTAACATCTCATTATGACTAACTGCTAAGTTTTAATTCAAAAAGGTTAATGTGTTATCTCATATAATAGCTGACCGCTAACCTGGAGAGGTATGAAGAAGGTAAACGGTTCTATCATAATAATAAATGGCAGTTTTAAGCATTATGTTATGTAGGATTTTATATTACACCCTTTAAAAGACTTATTTCACAGATATTGACATCCCCTTCCTTTATGTGACTTTTGTTACATCATCATTTATTACAATCTACCTGATGAACTTAAACCGACAGCATACAGTTATGTTTTCATCTTTTCACAGCGTCTCATCTCACTAAGGCAAAAGTCGTGGATCTGAATCGCATCGCTTTTGATTTACTCTGAACTTAATCTTAACGAGCCTTTGAATGAGATCAGTTATTGTTGCCTTATTTTCTAGCTGTTCATATCCTGTTATCGAGTCCGCTGCCAACACGACTTCTCGGTTTTTTGATGTAACGCAGTCGACCACACGGCGCACAGTGCACGACCTCAGCGTCATCCCTCCTTAAATCAAATGTGGAAAAGCAATGATGAAAACATGTCTCCGAGAGACAAATTGTAAGATGAATGTACATACTGTCCTCGTGTATCACTCCTCCAATGTTTAACGCAGCGGGGCGCCTGTTACCTGAGCTGTTTCACTTCAGAGATATATACCCAATGAAACTGTCTGTGCTTTTTTCAGTTCACATTTTTCCTCTAACGTATGTTACGGGATGTTTGTGTGGCATTTGTACTTGTTTTTGTTGGATTTCATAAACTGTAAAAAAGAGAAAATTCAGAAATTTTAAGGTGTAAATCACAAAGGTAAGATTAAAACGATAAAAGATCGCATCATTATTGTGTGTGGAGTTTTTTATTTTAATGTATTCTGTACAGATGTAGGTTACAGTACTGTGCAAAAGTCTTGAACCACCTCTTATTTCTTTGTAAAAATAAATGAGAAACAGCAGCACCGGGTTAAATGCAGACCATATCTGGTGAGGCTTCAGTGAAGCGTAGCTGGATCGACTTACAGATCAGATGATTCTCTCAGTTCCTGTTTCAGGTCTTTGCTTATTTTTTTTCTGTTTCTTAAGGACAGATACTGTTCATCTGCTACAGTTTTTATTAGACCTGCCACTTCTTTTGCCCTCCGCTTGTCCTGTTTCCTCAGATTTTTTTTTTTTTTTTTTAAGATCTCTTTGGAAGATCTTCAGAAAACCTGGAGAACTGTTGCTGAAGGCCACTTTAAAAAATGACAAGAAAGTCTGGGTCCCTGGATGAATTTCAAATAAATGAGGTGTACTATCAACACTCATCATACTAAAATGTGATCAAATTCTATTTTGTGCCTTATTTTCATTATTTAAAAAGAAGCTGTGGCAAAATCAACTGATGATCTCTGACTTTTCAAAGTTTTAGATTTGAGTCTGTTTATTCCACCTGCTGGAGGATATCTGAAGATGTTAATTAACATAAGTTGCCATTTGTGGTTTTGTTAGCGCGGGTCAGTTCATTCTGCTGCTGACATTATAAACAAGTCCACAGTTGATTACACCAATTAAACCTGACAGCCAGATAAAAGGTCTGTAAAGAGCTGCAACAAACAGTGACATGAAACCTAAAATGCAGTCAGGAGATCCAATAATAAGTATCCAGAATCACTGGTAATTAAATATGACAAGTAAATTGTGTAGTTAATCCTTTTTGTATTCACTAATAAAAACAGGACTCTGTTTAATTAGATGCAAATGTATTTGAGATTAATGTTACATTTTGAGATTGGCTCAGAGGCTTCTGGAAGCTGCACTTTGACCAAACACGTTAGACAGAATTTGCCCATCTGCTACGGCTATCAAACTTTAGCTGTGATGTCACTGGTATGAGGCCAGCAGTGACCAGCCAGCCAGGAGGTAACACAATCTTCCCCGTTGTGCCAAACATGGACTTCCTTGCTGCTGGTGTGTATGATGATCCGGGGCAGGTGTGATGTGACTCCACTGACTGTGCTTTGGTAACCAGAGAACTGCATGCTGCCCCACTCAGCTGCACCGTCAGTTCACATATAAATAGCTTTACTGAAAGCTACGCAAGGCCAGAAGGAATCTGGACACAACAGAGGGGAGGGATTACTCGTTCTTCATAAGACAGCAGACACACTGAGTGCACTCAGCGTAGTTTACACAGTTGCACAAAGAGAGAAAGCTCCACAGACACGGACTGCATTCTTAGGACATGGGTATTCACGGATCCAAGTATCAGAAACAAGCACAAGTCCTGATGCTGGGCCTGGATGGATCAGGAAAGACCACGCTGCTTTACAAGCTGAAGTACAACGAGAGTGTGGTGACAGTGCCCACTGTGGGTTTCAATGTGGAGACACTGGAGACGGACAGGAGCAGCCCGGCACTGATTGTGTGGGACGTCGGGGGCCAGAAAAAGATGAGGCCCCACTGGAGGCATCACTATACCGACACAGCTGGAGTGGTGTTTGTGGTGGATAGCAGGGACCTGAAACGGTTGGACGAGGCCCGCAAGGAACTCCATCGGGTAAATAAACCAACGAATATTTTATTGTTGAGCATGCACCTTCACTGTGCAGGCTTTGATGCTACAAATCTGTTTCCAAAACTGCCTTCGAAAGGGGAAATGTTGAAAGCATGTAGGGTATTTATGAGCAGGGATTTGTGGCACTGCAACTAGTTTCGAATCTAGCAACTCAAGAAACTTCAAGGCACTGTATTTAAACTTCTGATGAGGTCATTTGAAGGCATTGTTTTTGTGGACAAAACAATAAAACATGCAAATTAATCTTACAGGTGCTTTATTTTGTGTTCCTGTTTATATCTTTAATAAATTATCTATCACGCATTATAATGTAGTTGTAGGAGGGTGGTTTTTAATGTGTTCATATGTTAAAGGTATTAAGAGGTCATTAGGATTATCAGTTTAAAGTCTTCACAAAAAACCTTCTAATTGTTGATAAATGCATAATAAATGCCAAGATATTCTTCTATTTTTAATTTTAATGTGTTGTAAACCATATAGTTATAGTAAACCTGGAAGCAAGCACAAAACTCAGGCTTTTCTAAAAAGTTTGTAGTGCCGGCCCTCACTGTGTTCTCTGCTTACCAGATTCTGAGGTACGAGAGTCTCAGGGAGGTTCCTCTCTTGGTCCTCGCCAACAAACAGGACCTACCCGGAGCTCTGAGCCCAGAGGAGCTTTGCCTGAAACTTCATTTGAGAAAAGTGTGCGAAGGCAGGGCCTGGTACATCCAGCCGTGCTCGGCCACAACTGGGATGGGACTCGAGGAAGGTTTCAGGAGGATAGTGTATCTCATGAAGACCCCATTGAAACGGACTCAAGAGGACATTAAGGTGAAGATGAGGTCTAAAGGCTTCAGTGTCACGGCTATGAAACAATCCTTGCTCTGCGGCAGCTGATGGATGAAGACTTTCTTTAGTTTTATTCATGCGCCGTGCAGGATTTCCCCCTGCCTGCCTCTGCAACACATCACTGAACGGCCTGAGTCACAGACAGAGTGCAATAGTCAGAGATAAGAATGTGTATCACACTGAGGGCAGAGTGTCCTCAGACTGTGACTGCAGACCACTAGTATTCTGTGAAAAATCTTAGATTAGCAGATTATGGGAAAACAGTCTCAAGCTGTCATAGGCAAATATTTAGCCTGATAATACGTAAAAAAGCTGATAGCGGTTGGTGGTTGTGCAAGTTTTCTCGCCTCAGCTGTGCACTTAACTTGTTTATCTTTTAATCTGTTATTTGTGTTATTGTTATTGTCACAATATTACAATATTCAGAGTTAGTGGTAGATTATCTTCAGGGACACAAATGTGAATACAAATCATATCTACTGTATATCTAAGGTTTGAATTGTGTATTTTCATTTGTCCTGTATTTTTTTCTAATTAAATAAAAGTATTTGAATCAGGCAGGTTTGTGGAAAAGTGGTACTGCAGTACTGCAAAATGAGCATGTTAGGGTAGCCAATGACAGCAGGAATAGCCTCCTTGGTTTTGCCTTTCAGGATGTGTTCACAACAAGTTTTTTTGTTAATTGTAATTTGTTCAAACTTGTTGCATTCAGGGAATGTAAAAATAATTGAAATGATTGAAATGAAATCCTCCAAAGCTTCCTCCTCCTAGTTTACACGTCAAAGGCAAACAGATGCTCCGTGTTACCTCATGGACTAATCCTCGCCCTCCCTCTCTCGGTTGCTCATAGAGCCTCAGGGTGCTGGACTTTGGGTGGAGATCTCTGTGAGTTTTTATGTCTTGACATCAGTGACATCTCTGTCCTGGGTCAGAGCTGGGTGTTGAAGGACTGATAGCTTGGATCTTATTCCTACCGTTGAGCTGGCTTTTCAGTGCTTGTCTTAACTTCTGGAGTTATTCCTGATCTTTATCATGGCTCCAGTCGGCCTGTGGGCCTGATTTGACCACACTTATCCAGACCAAGTGACAGTATTTAACCCTCTAAAGCCTCTTCTATAATATTTGATTCATGTTTTTTGGGAGTTTTTGAGGATTCTTCAACATCAGTATGGCATTTCCCCCCTGAAAAGGTCAAATAAATTGCACAACACATTTTTAAGCAAGAAAACAAACAAACAAACAAACAAAATAAACAAAAAACAACATTTAAAAAATTACAAATTAAAAGACATTTATACAAATTAATATTAAAATTTAGACTTTTTTTAGTTGTCAGAAGTTTCAATAAACGTTTCATTTTCAAAAACAATCTCAATTTTCTGGCAATTATTTTGTGGTTTGGGCTTTGAATGATAAAGTCCAGACTTTATTCAGTTTGAGGTGCTTGTGCGTGACCCTAAACACGCCATTTATAGTCAAAGTGGTCAAATGTGGTTGAATTAAAACAATTCTGCAAAGAAGTGGGGGCCAAAATTCCTCCACACTCACTGCCAGTTATCACAAACACTTGAGTGCAGTTCTTGGTGCCAAAGGTGGCATTCCTCAATAAAAGAAATCATCATTTTAAAACTGCATTTTGTATTTACTCAGGTTATGTTTAACTAATATTAAAATTGTTTGATGATCTGAAACATGGGTATTACTTTACAGCAAGAAGGTCGTGGGTTTGAATCCTGCCTGTGGCTTCCACCCACAGTCCAAAGCCATGCATGTAGGGTTGGTGATTTTAAACTGACTGTAGGTGTTAATGTGAGTGTTTCTCTGTCCAGTGTGTACCCTGCCTCTCATAACCCTGAATTCATGACCCTATACCAGTTAAGCAGAAGAAAATGGACGATCTGAAACATGTAAGTGTGCCAAATACTTTTTCACAGTACAGACAGGAGAAACTCCCCTTTAACTTTAAGTTTAATGTAAGATTAACTACATATTTAATCCCCTGAGACCTTAATTATAAGAAAAGCAACTACAATTTCAGTAACACGTCTCAGGTTTTCTACATAACAAAGAAGTGCTGCTGTAGTAACAGAAAAATCTGTCAGCACGACACTTTGGGCTTAAATTGTAACAAATTAATGTGTAAAATTATGAGAAAAGTTCTGATATCTCGTTTCCAGAGTATTTTGTAATTTAAAAATTACGTCTTTGTAAATGTGTATCCATCCATTCATTCATCAACATTTCTTTAATACATATAGTAAAAAAAGCTGATCTATTACTCGGTTACTTTGGCATAGTATAATTGGCCTCGAGGAGGTCTTCAATAGTAGAAAAAGCTGTAAAAGTTATGAAAATTACGTTAAAAGTGAAAAATGTTTGCCCTCCTTCACAATTTTTAAAGCCCTCCAGTGGCTGGATTTGGACTCTTTATCGGACCTAAGTTTTACTATTCAATATACATTATTATTTAGTGTTTATTTTTAAATAGGGTATTTGTCAGTGACATATTTTAACATAATCGTCTTAGGGCCTTTTTATATGTTTATTTCAATTTATTTAATTTCGTTTGCGACAATAAAATTTGTTTTTATTCATTTATTTTAACAACTAAAAACACGTCTTTTTAGAATTGCATTTTGTTAACCTTTGTCTGTTTTTGTTTTATACCTTGTGAAGCACTTTGTGATTTTTTTTTTTATCTAGAAATGTGCTATATAAATAAAATTATACTTACTCACTTACTATTTTTTTATCAGTTGGCGCTAACACTGTGTGCAGTTCGTACCTCTGACGGTGCATATATATAAATATAAATTAGATATAATGATTAAGTAACTTGTAGTGAGCCCTCCACCAATGAGCGTGTCGGGGAATTCCCCACCCTTCCGCTACGCCAGATCGAGGCTGCCCTCCACCACCGGCATTCCCAGTATGCACCGCGGACTGAGCTGCGAAAAATAGTCCGCTAACGAAAGGCTGAGAAAAGGGAACCAGAAAAGGGGTAGCTCACAGCTAAATCCACGAGTTCATCTGTATTTAACGTAACCAGAAGCGATAACATGGCTGACAACGAGAAACTGGACAACCAGCGGCTGAAGAATTTCAAGAATAAAGGCCGTGATTTGGAGGTAAAAGTTGTGCCGATTGGTGTCGAGGATCTCTCTTTTCCACAGCGTCCGCCGCTCTGTTTGCCTCCAGCTTCGCTGCTCCGCTTCCCTGTGACGTCGTTTCTAATTTCTACCGATGGGAACTTTGTACCCAGAGCCCCGGCCAGGGTCTTTACATAAAGCTTATTTTAAATATTTGGCCGGGGCCGGACGACTCCCTGTCGGGTCTCACTGGTTTCGTTAACCCATGGGCCGCTTTGGCTATAAAACGCGTCAGAAACGCTAGCCTGAGTTCATCTGCTAGCCCGCTGCTAGCCAGGCCCACGGGGTACATGCTAGTTCAACTGAAGACTATCACCCCACAGATAGATTTAGCTCGGCGTGTTAGTCACCGTCTCGTCGAAAAGTTCACACACATGGCTTTCGAGCTGTTCTTTAGAACTATATAATTTATTGCTAAGACAACATGGCGGCATTTTATCGTTATTTTGATACTGCAGTTAGCTAGCCTATGCTAGCTTGGTGATTGGGGTTTGATGGTGGTACTGCTGGCTGCAGTTCCACCCATCCCCCGTCTTTATAATCAAAAACAATGGCGGAAACCAGTTAGCTTCTTTACTGGCCGGTCGCCTGAGTGTTTTAATCAAAGCTTGGAGTTGATTTTCTGTTTGTTTGCATTCTTGTATTTCGTTAATGCTAACGTTACACGTTCCGTGAAAACAGCGCGCATAGCTAAGATAACATGATTACATGAGCTGCAGATCAAAGCTACACGTTAGCTAACGTCGGATCGATAAGTTACCAGGGGAGTTGGAGTCGGGTCAGAGTGTCAGTAATGTTACCCGGCTGATATTGTTTTCAGGCGGGCTTAGTTAAGATGTATAATCAGGATATACTCATACATCCTGTTTGACAAGTCTGTGGCGCGGTAGGCCTCCGGACACGAGCTTCTCGCTTCACAACCTGCTGAAAACTTCAGTTACAAAAGCACGGTGCAGGTTTGTTATTGAAGAACACACGATTTCGCGAGCAGCAACCACAACTTATTTTCTCTTCCGCGTAGGACGGCTACTGTCGTTAGATTCAACAATCCTACTTTAAAATGTCTCTTTATGAAGATTTTATTTTAAATAAAACCCGTCCAGCTCTTAGTCATTACTTTACTATGAAGAAATATTTAAACTGCTCTCCCAAGTCTTGGCCATCAGAGGACCGAAAATAAACATTATAACCAATGTACTATTCAACAAAACGTTCCTCTTTTAGCTTTTCTCCATAAACAGTGAGTAAGACTACCGTGCATTTCTTACAAATTATGCAGTCCATGAATATTAATACAGTAGTGCAGGTTTGATCATAAAGCAGTACAACACAGCATCACAAATATTAATTACCTTTTGCAGAACTGCAGTGTTTTCATATGATGATAAAATGTTGGTTAAGTGTACCTCATCGTGTTTGTTCCTTAAAGGGAAGATCATTAATAAAATATTGTCTTTGTCAAAGAATAGAAGAATTATCTGTGTTGTTAGGGTCTTAAAGCTAAGTAATATTAGGTCAGTCACTCATTTGTAGTTTGTATGATTTGAATTGATAGAAGACAGTATAGGCTTATTAAAGCTCTCCTTCTGTATAATCTTCCCGTGCCATCTTTCCTCACAGACTATGAGAAGACAGAGGACTGAAGTAGTGGTGGAACTCAGAAAGGTAATCACATTTGTATTTTTTAAATATATTTTCCACCAATTTCAAACACTAACTTTAAGGTACATTATGTTATGGTCTGCTCTTTTATCTGCAAATCTGTGTGACATAGCATGTATGCTAAATTTCTAATTTATTTATGATGAAATTCTGTTTGAGCTTATATGAAGTATTATTTTTACAGAACAAAAGAGATGAGCATCTTCTGAAGAGGAGAAATGTTCCCCATGAGGACATCTGTGAGGACTCTGATGTTGATGGAGATTTCAGATCGGTATGTTTGTTTGTTTTTTGTTTTGTTTTTTTTTAGTTTCCCACTCAAGTCTCCTGTCATTGGGAAGTCAGGTAAACATCTTTTTTAGTTTTTGTGCGTTTTTGTTTGTTTGTTTGTTTGTTTGTTTTTTAAAAGGTGGGGTGTTGTCCAAGCAGTGGGAATGACAGTCTGGGAGGAAGGTTGTCATGACTGTTTGTTCAAGGGGTTTTTGCACATGCAGGTCATCACAGTGATGAAACACTCCAGAGGTTTAGAACCTGCTGACATCTTGTTCATGTGATGCTGCCTCATTGGCTCTCCGTGCTTTACGTCAGCTCGGTGTGGCATTAGTGTGAAAAAACATGCAGTTTGTCTAGCTGTCTGCTTGTTGATGGGTTCTTCCCGAAGGAAGATACTCACTCGGTAGAATGTGTTCAACATACCTTATTTTCAGATATTTAGTTTGCTTTTTACTAAACAGTAATGCCACATTTTTATTTTATTTTTATTATGTTAACTGTGCAGTGAACACCTATTCTGTTTCCTAAAATGTATTCTAGGTAAGAAAAGGCAACATAAAAATATATGTAGTACTGTTTCAGCTGCCCCAAATCATTTTTCCCCAAGTGTCTCAGACCTGACATTATATGCTTTTTAATCTTCAGGTTAGGGGTTGGGGTCAATTTAAACAATGTGTAAATGCATGCACAGTCAAGTTAATCAGTGAAGTAAAATATCATGGTATTGGAGCCTATTAAATGACCTACATCCTTTTACTCTGTAATCAGAATCAGAATACTTTATTCATCCCGAGGGAAATTAGGGGTTACAGCAGGCAGCACGCTAATGGCGCATGCGCACTCACAAAGGAACCTTCTGACCAACTTTACACAAACATCACATTGGGCAGACATGTCAGAAGGTAGGCTGATAGGAAAAAAAACAACGAAAATACACTACATGAGGTAAGAGGAGGAGAAAAAAAACTCCACTGACCCATTTCAAGTGGTACAGTGTTTTTGTTGGGTGATACACTAGCTGTTTGTATTTAGCTATAATGTTTTTAAGTTCAAAATACTCATCACTTTCTGGAGTGATGACAAGGAGGCAGAGAGGGCCTATCTGGACATTTCATGGTTGATTTAAAGAAATGTCATCAGCCCACTTCAGTCTCTATGGCTGTGTTTTAATAATGTTACTTCCACACAACAAAGGAGCTCTGAGACAAAGGTGACCAACAAAGCCACCTTCCTTAAATGTAAAGGGTCAGCTGATAACAAGAATATTGCTCTCGCTTAAATTTTTGCTGCTCTCATCAGTGGGCCTTGGGTCTTTTCTCTCATTGGACAGCCCTGAAATCTGATTAAACACAGAAGACATCGGGCATTTCAAGGTGTACTTTATTTTCAACAACATATTTTTCTTAACATATGTCACAAGGTGCTTTTCTGGATGTGCAAGAAGTTGGATCATCAGTTTTAAACCTTACATCAGGGGTCCCCAACCCCAGTCCACGAGGGCCGGTGTCCCTGCAGGTTTAAGATCTCACCCTGGGTCAACACACCTGAATCACATGATTAGTTCATTGCCAGGCCTCTGGAGAACTTCAAGACATGTTGAGAAGGTAATTTATCCATTTAAGTCAGCTGTGATGGATCGAGGACACATCTAAAACCTGCAGGGACACCAGCCCATGTGGACTGAGATTGGGGACTCCGCCTTACACCCTGAGAAGCTTGAAACTATCTGCAATTGTCTCAGTAACCATCTTGTTGTATAGGCAGTGTTGGCTCACGCTTCAATATTTTGTGCTAACGGTGTCACACAAAATGGATCCATCATGTCTGGATTTGGTGGCATTGCTGGGTTAAAATGGCCACTCAGCAGTTCAAAATTGCAATCACTCTGACGACCTCATAGTGTTGAGAAAGCTAACTCGGAGTGAGCTGCTTAGCAGTAGATCAACAGTGACATGCTGCTCTGACTCACTGCAAAACATTACACTGGCCTTTGTGAAAGTCTGCTTTAACTACTCATCACACCAGTGATAGTGGTTTTAAGGTTTATTTAATTGTTTCCTTAAGGATGCTTTTTGTTAGCTTCTGCAGAATAAGTAGTTTGGACCTTACGACTGAATCCTCTTTCCCTCAGCTGTTCCTTTCATTATTCTTGTCTCAAGTATTTTTAATATCTCTAGGTTGGAGTTACCTCTTTAATCATCTGCCCAGACATCGAATGTAAATACAACATCATAAATCTGCTTCACTCAGAGATGCTAGGATTTTTTTTTTCTGGTTTCCACTTGTGCTGCATAAATTAATCAGAGGTATCTTCCAATAAGTTCAGCCACTCAGGGCCTACGTTTGACTCTGAACTTCATGTAGGGTGAGGGTGCCAATTGGCATTTTGTCATGGTGAATGACGGCCTGCACGTCCAGCTTGCTGACTGTTACACCGTAACACCAGACTGGTTCAAGCGAGACTCCTGACGGCATTTCTCAATCCCCCAGCCTCCTCTCGCTGTGTCAGCTGGTGCTTTAGACTCTTTCCTGTCTAACAGTTTTCACATATAAAAACAAGAAGCTAACAGATGTCTGCTCGCTGTCCTTCTGATAACTCACTACATGCCTTTAATAGTGCTGTTTGTTTTTTTACACATTGGGTTTAAAATGTTTTCTTTTTCTGTTACACAACCTGTATGTTTTTGTACTTTTGGGTTTACGTGTTTAACAGAGTCCTAATCTTTCTGAAATCTTCTTCTTCAGCAAAACACCTCTCTTGAAGCAATAGTACAAGTAAGTGCTATATTTCCTTTCCTGTTATTTGAATGATTAATTACAAATAACAAATGTCCTTTAAAGTCTGCTTAATGTCTTATAATATACTCCCTCTAACTAAAAATATTTTGGAAAACACACATTGTTGCTATAAAATAAATGTTGATTGTTGTATTGTGCGTGATTCATTTGTATTTTCTTTTTTTAGAATGCTACCAGTGATAACCAGGGCGTCCAGCTGAGCGCTGTTCAGGCCGCCAGGTAAAAACACACACACACACTTGGCCTGCCTCAGGACGGACCCTGATAACTATTCTTTCTTTTACATCATGTTGCAAATAGAAACCACTGCACATCAACATCTAGGGGGAAAAATGCTGTCCCCTACTACTGTTTGTGGAGTTTTCACAATAAGTGAACTTCACCGACTGACAGAGCTCTGTCTTGGCGGTCTTTCTGGTTGAAATTGCTGGTTCTTTGCAAAATACAACTTCAGTGTTTTGTTTTCTGGGGCGAAGTGTTTGTTGTTTTTTGGTGATCGTGGCTCAAGAGTTGTGAGTTTGCCTTGTAATCGGAAGGTTGCCGGTTCGAGCCCCGGCTTGGACAGTCTCGGTCGTTGTGTCCTTGGGCAAGACACTTCACCCGTTGGTCAGAGGGCCCGGTGGCGCCAGTGTTCGGCAGCCTCGCCTCTGTCAGTGCGCCCCAGAGTGGCTGTGGCTACAATGTAGCTTGCCATCACCAGTGTGTGAATGGGTGGATGACTGGTTTAGGGCTGCCACGATTTGTCGACTATCAAAATCGTCGACGACTGATTTAATAGTCGACGCGTCGTTTGAAACTTTGTACATCACAAAAGACGCAGGAATAAGTGGCAGGATTTAAGAGTGTAATAACGGACTGAAACAGAAGATGGCAGCATGTACAAGGATGTCAGCTACCGTTAAACCCCGAAGAAGAAGAAGAAGAAGAAGAAGCAGCTGTGTCCCAGAATTCATAGCGCGGCCCAGCGCAGTTTCCAACAATGGCGGCAGCTAGTTAGTTTTAATGTTACTCTTATCATTCTTTCTGGGTCACAAAATAAACGTTTAACATATTTTCAGGCGAGAATGTAGCTGTGTAAGCCTCAAATATCTGCTCAGTTTATCAGGACACCACATATTTTCAAAAGCGCTCCGACGTTTTCGGAGACATCTGTTACCCACTAGCTCGTTAGCGAGCCGGGGGCTAGGCTCACTAGCGCCGTGAGAACACCGGACTCCCCGCAAATCGTTTTCAAACCCACTGCCGTCTTTCGCTACTCAGGTTAAATATATATGAGTCACTTAGATAACTTAAAATGTTATTGTTTGGCTTTTTTTTTTAGTATTTTATTTGTTCCTGAGTAAATCAGTTTGTCTGAGATTAAAGTTATAGTTTTTACACAGCTGAATAAACGTCAAGCAGACAGCTGATTATCAGAAGTGTGAGATGCTCCAGAATATACTCCAGTGTCCTGTTATATTTTAGATAGCAAGGAGTTTATTAAACTTCACCGAAACAATCTGCAAATTTCATTAAAATTTAATAAACTATCATCTTGTCTTTATTTTTAGTTAGCACAGACCTTAAACACTTAAAGCTGTAAGCTAATGATAGTTATATAAGAGCAGATGCTGCTGGTGCAATAAGCTGTAGTTTTACGTCTAATGGATGATGATCTGATTAGTCGACTAATCGCAAAAATAATCGGTGACTAGTCGACTATCAAAATAATCGTTTGTGGCAGCCCTAGACTGGTTGTGTAAAGCGCTTTGGGGTCCTTAGGGACTAGAAAAGCGCTATACAAATACAGGCCATTTGCCATTTTTAGTTTGTTTTTGTTTGTTTTTTTTTTTCTTCCAGCTTTGCTTGACAGATGCGATTCAAGAATAAGCCAGCTCTGTCTAATTAATGGACATTGTAAATGGCTCTGCAGCCCAGTCATGCAGCATAAGGTAGCTGAAACAAATTCACGTGCTGGGAATCTTTTTATTTTTTGTTTGCTCGATGTTAGACGTGCCGGGAAATGCATCGATTTTGTTTTCAGTTTTGTTTTTGACTTTCAACTAATATGAAAACAAGATAAGATATCGAGATAAAATTGTTACGGTGCCACATTCTGTTTCACAATACCGCTTTTCGGTTTCGCTACAAATCTACAGCACCACGTGCTGTTACAGACGTCAGAGCTGTGAAGCGTTTAATTCAGCTTGCATTAACAGTGTTCTTAAAATATTAAAGAAATTAAAACGGCACCTCCCCCCCCCCTTTTGTCTTTAAAACAACAACAACCCAGATGCATGATAAGAGTACACGTGTTAGCTTTCAAAATAACGTTGATTATTTTAGGTGATAATCGGGGTGGCGTCTCCTTGGAGTCACTGATATTGTGATTGACTTGCATTCTCAAGATACTTGAAATTCTTGAGCTGTTTCTCTCTGTGCTCAGTCGCTTCAGCTTGGTGTTTGTGTGTGGGGTTTTTTTGTGTGTGTGGTTGTGTGAGAGAGAGAGTAATTGTCTTTTGTTTTCTCTTTGTTTTTGTAGAAAATTGTTGTCCAGTGACCGTAATCCTCCCATAGATGACCTGATTAAGTCTGGGATCCTTCCTATCCTGGTGCATTGCCTGGACAGAGATGACAAGTAAGCCAGCTGTAGCTCTTGTTTGCCTGCATGTAGCGTTGAGTTTGTGTTTTAGCGCACCCTACATCCAAACAACGTCACAGATGTGCAAATACATTTTAGTTTTCACTTTCCAGGAATGGTGGAACATAATCGGCTCATTAGTATTCTTTCTGTTCATTAGTACTCTTACTGTTAAACACACTGACACAATTATGCTCACTCCTATAATTGCCTCTTCTGCACCTTTCCACAGCCCCTCTCTCCAGTTTGAGGCCGCCTGGGCTCTAACCAACATAGCCTCTGGGACCTCAGAGCAGACTCAAGCTGTGGTCCAGTCTAGTAAGTTTCACTTCTCTTTCTTAGCTTTATCTTGCTTTACTCTGTAATGTGTCTTTCTTAATCTAAATTTAGCCTGGGAGATAATAAGGTGGTAAAATTAACTTTTGAGAAATCAAGATTTTTATTGCAGTTAAAGACTTTTGACGAGGTGAAGACTTGTGCAAATTTCTGTAATATAAAATACTAGTATAAGTACTAGCGACCTCAGTAATTTGGAAAACACAGATTGTAATGGGTAATTCCGCATTTGTAAAGATTTACTTTGTGATATTGGTTTAATTCTACTTGTAAAAGTGGAATTGTGCTGTTTTCCTTAGGCCTGAGATCGGTTGGAGGTGCCCTAACAACCATTAGTCACTAGGAAAAATGTGTAGCCCCTGACTGGTTTCATGGCCTGTGTGACCCGGGCCTTATCAAAGCCGCCTTCTTAACCACGTTCTTTGTTTCTTGGTGTCATGACCTGTTTGTGGTTGATCACATTAAACGGCAGTGCTTATCATTACAGTACATACAGTCCCAATCATTGATGCATTATGCAGTCTTAACAGCAACATTTAGTCATCTTAATCAGGTTTAAAAGTGCTTTCTTAGTTAAGATCTTACAAATTTCTTTGTTTAGTCAGTGATTTGTTTATTTTTTTATAATCTGTTTTCCTTTGTTTAGACGCTGTGCCGCTCTTCTTGAGGCTGCTTCACTCTCCTCACCAGAATGTGTGTGAACAGGCCGTCTGGGCTCTGGGAAACATCATAGGTGAGCTGCAATGAACAGAATGAACGGGACTGCGTTAGAAATTAATCCTCATTCGGTCCTAAAATCTGTGTGTTCTTTCCAGGTGATGGCCCTCAGTGCAGAGATTATGTGATCAGCTTGGGTGTGGTGAAGCCCTTGCTCTCCTTCATCAGTCCCTCCATCCCCATAACCTTCCTCCGCAATGTCACTTGGGTCATGGTCAACCTTTGCCGTCACAAGGATCCTCCACCACCCATGGAGACAATCCAGGAGGTATGTGGAGAGAGTGCATGTGCTTAGGGGTGTAGGAATGCACTGTCATCATTTGGTTTTGCGTTTTTATTCCCTCATTTATACCAAGAGCAAAAAACATTTGAGGGTCTTTGAATTTTAACATTGAGACGGTGCAAAATAAACTTGAACCATCGACCGCTTCATTTATGGACGTCTTAACTTATTTGTGTTTCTATTTGCTGGCTGTACCTTTATGTAGAAAAGCAACCTCACCTATGTCCTTGATGTTACCACAGTTAATGCTTTGCTTGTGGGTTTAAAAACACCTTCAATAGTTTGAAGTCTTGTTGAAGAAAAACATGATGACCATTTAGTAAGTTATGGGTCATAAACTGGAGACAAAAAGGGGGCGATAAATAGCAGGCAGCTCGAGACTTCAATAACATACAGGTGATGTCACAGTGGTTATGTCCATCCTTTATATACAGTTTGCAGTATGTGCAGTTACAAGTCCTGAAAAATGGGTTGAAAATATTAAGGTGTAAGGGAAGCCAGCATTTATATAGACCAGGTTGGGGGAACTCCAGGCCTCAAGGGCCGGTGTCCTGCAGGTTTTAGATATCACGCTGGGTCAACACACCTGAACCAAATGATTAGTTCATTACCAGGCCTCTGGGGAACCTCAAGACATGTTTAGGGGGTAATTTAGCCATTACAATCAGCTGTGTTGGATCAAGGACACATCTAAAACTTGCAGCCCTGGAGTTCCCCACCCCAGGTATAGACATTTGAACTGTCTGATCCATCTAAATGTATCAGGGAGTATCAAGTTGGATGTTGGGACAGTATGTCAGCAATGGATTGTGGCAGATAAACTGATTTAAGTCCGCATCTGTGAGACTTCATGTCCTGTTCAAGTGTTAGATGCAAGGCACACAGTGCAGAATTCAGTGAACCTGTGGTTAGGTGAGGCCAGTCAAAGGACAGCAGCTTTGTTTTAGTTATGTGTTTTAATCAGGTGATTCAGAGAAGAGTTGTCAGAAATTATAGTGGTTAATTACGTCAACGCTGCAGCTATGATCAAACTTGAATCATGCCAGGAACTTTACTTGTGTTTTCACTCTCATTTTATCCACCTCGTAACAGTTTATTTTCTTTCTCAGATACTGCCAGCTCTCTGCGTTCTGATCCACCACACTGACGTCAGTGTAAGTACCCAGAACTGTCCTACGTAACCACGATGCACACTGGCTTCCCAGTTCCAGCTAAATTATCCCTGTCGAATCAAGTTTACACAGAAAGCAAAATGTATTCATTTGAATCTTTTCTTTCTTTGCTACCTCCAGATCTTGGTAGACACAGTGTGGGCTCTGTCCTACCTGACAGATGCTGGGAACGAGCAGATCCAAATGGTTATTGACTCCGGCATTGTCCCACATCTGGTACCTCTGCTCAGTCACCAGGAGGTTAAAGTTCAGGTATGGGAAAAGGGCATGGGGGCGTTTTTATGTCTAATTAAACCTAAATTGGGTATTGTTTTTAAAAACCCCATTGATGCAGAAGAATTAACCAACATCATGTGAAGATTAGCGCTGCATTCAACCAAAAAATATCTTGGTTGACTGAAATTTTACCCACTCTTCAAGTTATTAAACAGTTGCACAGAGAAGTAAACTTTCACATCACGTTTACATTAAATAAATCCGACTCAGTTGTCTGTGTTCCCTCTAAAGCTCCTTTCGAGTGCTCCCTTATTCACTCAAGTTTTACATCGGATGCTTTTCCTGACACAAACACTCTAAGTGTTGTTATAACTTATGAACAAAGATTAAAAAACAAGATTTGTGATACATTAAATCACTCTTACCAAGTTATCTAAAATGATGACAGATTGGGATCCAACCAGTACTCATCCATCTGAAAATAGACCTGCATTAACTGGTAATCCTAGAAGAACAGACTTTGGACTTCATGTCCAGAACAAACTGTTAGACTATTGCTGTTGTGATTTCTCGTTTACATGAGAGAGGAGGCTTTAAGTCCTGCTTGGTCTGTGTGTCGCTGAGACATTGAAACAGTGATGCTGACCAAACACACTAAAAGATGTCAGTTCTGAGCATTAAATAAGAAGTTAGCAGAAACTAACCCACATAGGTTAGCATGCTGCATTAAAGCTATGTGCTTTGTTGCTTGTCAACAACCCAAAACATCTTTGACATGTTATCAGTTACTCTGAAACAGCATAAACAGCCTGCACTTTTAAAAGTATTTGGCAGTATCTAGGTTCGGGTTGGTTTCAAAATGCATAGCTTGTTATTAGAGATGGCACGATGCCACTGTTTTATGTCCGATACCGATATCATAAATTTGGATATCTGCCGATACCGATATGAATCCGATATAGTGTTTTTTTTAATCAATAAAACTGTTTTTTTTTTTTTATATATATCCTGCTGCTTTTTGTATAAGTTCATACTCAAGTAAAAAAACAAACACTAAAGCTATTCTGTTATACCTGTATGTAAAAAATACACTGCACCCAAAATATTTCATAGTTCAGCAACACTGATCAATCTAATAAACTTAAACCTGCACCATCCTCCCTATTCTGGTATTTTAAAGAGTACTTAGCAGAAATATTAAGCAACCTAACTAATAGCAAGAAAGAAAAAAAAAAAATAGGGAACCACCCCCCACTCTCCACCTCATGATGCTTAATCGACGTAATAAGCTTTAATTTGATGCAGTGTGGGAAAAAAAATGCACAGAAATCAATTCTTTTTCAAGAAATATTAAATAGATTCAACATCTTTCTTCAACAGAACTGCAGACTGCACAGATGGTACCTCCCCAAAGGAAAAAGTACTATAGCTTACTAGGGTATATTAGACTTAATAGTTATTATATACAGTAATGGACTTCTATACATTTTACATCACATTAAAACTTTGGGTGTAAGATTCAGATAATTATTTATTAAAAGCTAGACATTTTAAATGAGAATAAGAAAGAAAAGTATGTCTTTGTGCCCCCTTTTCCCTGTTAATGCCCTATCGGCCCCCCTGGCTAAACTTTGCTAGATCCGCCCCTGCACAGTTACCAGCGTCAGCTACGTAGAAAAGGATCCTGGTGTAGAAAGTAATATTAAATAAATTCTAACAACAGCTTATCAAGCTTAAATGTGCTGCTGTTGTTCAGCCGCTGGTTTCCTCTTTCTGGTGCAAAGTGGGCCAAAAACAAACAAGAGACAGACTCGCGACAGAAAAGCCGATCAGCTGATCATTGATCAGTTTCATGATTGAAGTAGCAGCAGGAGAGGGAGGGAGAGAGAGGCAGTCGCTCCATATATCGCTTGTTAAGCTTAACGCGGGAATGCTTTACAAACATTCAGAGATGAACTTGCACACCTGCTTTACTTCTCTCTGGGATAACTTCCTTGGAGATGAAATGCCGGATTGCTAGCGAGGCTACAAATACACACAGCCCTCTATCACGTGAGCACACTGCTCCGACGTGCTACGGTTATGAGCTGAGTTACACCATGTCGCAAGTTTTTTGAGGTGCTTTTTTTGATATTTAATGGATCGGATTACATTTTTTATTTCCCTCCGATATCCGATCCAGTAATTTACGTCAGTATCGGACCGATACGTAATATTGGATCGGTCCATCTCTACTTTTTATAGACCACCAATGGCAGCTTGGGTTGCGTGGGATTATATTGACCAACCAAGCAATATGGACGATCCAGCCAGAGTACCTAAAATGTAAAAATCATAAAATACTACTTCTGTTATCTCAACACTGGAAACATTAATAATTGTACTAAGTGAAGCAAAAATGTGGTGATAATTCTTCTTTTTAACTGCTCTTACTGTTTAACTCCAGTGAGATTTGTCTTAGTTTCTTTGTGCTACAAGCATATTGAGTATTACGAAAGAAGTCTTCTTTGTATGTGTCATCATCAAACACGCTTCCTCTCCACATGCAGACCGCTGCCCTGAGGGCTGTTGGGAACATTGTGACCGGCACAGACGAACAGACCCAGGTGGTGCTCAACTGTGACGCCCTCAGCCATTTCCCTGCGCTCCTCACCCACCCAAAGGAGAAAATCAACAAGGTAACGTTCTCCGACTGTTTGTAAGAAACACACAAACTTTGTCAGTCATCTGGAAGTGATGAAAACAGAGACGTTGTGCAAGTGAGTGCTGCGTGAAAGGAAATAGATGGGGCAGATAGCTGAGAGCAGGAATTTAAAAGGTGCAGAACCACAAAGACGAAGAACTGAAGAGGACGCCAACAACTTTATACCTTCAATTAGTAGCATAGATTAGGGGTTTGATAAGGGGTAGTAGTGTGTGTGTGTGTGTGTGTGTGATACATGGGTTGGTGGAGAAAGGGTGCTGAAGACCAAGCGTCTCTGCTGATATCGGAGTGCATCTGAGACCAGTTACGTAAAAAAAGAGGCCTCCTTTTTGTGACTGGTCGATGATTAGAGCCTCAAAGTCACCCTCTCCCCGCCCACTGCACTGTGTCTCAGCCGGGGGTCAAAACTCTGTTTCGACCCCTGGGTTCTGATCCAGCTCTCACTTGCTTTGTGATCAAACATACACTGAATCTCTGTGACACAGCACATCATTCTCATGAGAGAAAATCATCACTAACTCTTGTGTTTATGCTTTTGTCCTGTAGGAGGCAGTGTGGTTCCTGTCCAACATCACAGCAGGTAACCAGCAACAGGTGCAGGCCGTCATTGACGCCAAGCTGGTTCCCATGATCATTCACCTGCTCGATAAGGTTTGTATCCATCTTAAATTGATCCTGTTTAATTACTTTCAGAGAGCTTCTGGGTGATGGATGGGTTGCTTACATTGAATGTATGTTTTAGGGTGACTTTGGCACTCAGAAAGAAGCAGCCTGGGCCATCAGTAACCTGACAATAAGCGGGAGGAAAGATCAGGTAAGCCTCTCCCAAACACATGAAAAGTGTACAAGAAATGGGAAGTCAGTGGTATGGAAGTTCTGTAAACATAGAACTGAAATGACTTCATAATATTTGCTGCTTTAAGCTTAATCATTTTCATTGATGTGTAAAATGCTCTTCCTTTTTTAACGCGGTGAGTTATTGATAGTGCATCTCTGTGTCGTCTTCAGGTGGCACACCTGATCGAGAAGCAGGTGATCCCTCCATTCTGCAACCTGCTCACAGTGAAGGACGCTCAGGTTGTGCAGGTTGTTCTCGATGGCCTCAGCAATATCCTAAAAATGGCTGACGATGAGGCAGAAACTATTGCTAACCTCATTGAGGAATGCGGAGGTCAGTGTCACCTTTACCATCACAATTGTTGGTCTTAACTTGTTAACATCAGGTGTTAATGTGTAATTGTTTTTTGTTTCACAGGTCTGGAAAAGGTGGAGCAACTGCAGAATCATGAAAATGAAGATATCTACAAATTGGCATACGAAATTATTGATCAGTTCTTCTCATCTGATGATGTAAGTTACTTAGGATATCTGCAGTTTTTGTTTTTTTTTTGTTTAGGCTTTCAAGTGATTTAAAAAAAAGTCTTCACACTGATCAAATGAAGATGAACAGGTTAGCTCTGAGTTGTCACAAATGGGGCTCCAGTTTCGCCCTTTCCACTGTACTTTGAGCCACAAATCATAGTGTAAGTCTGAAAATGGATCCTGCCCAGTGTGGCTGTCCAAACTGCTAATTTGATTCGGGTCAGCGGTCTGAATCACTGTCAGCTTTAGGTCGTTACCATGGTGCTGTCATACCACAAAGCAAGGTGGTTAATCCAAGGAGAAGTGCCAAAGTGATTGTTTGTATTGACAGTTCTTCTATTTAGGATGTAGATAAACTTTAATATCCCTGAGGAGCAAGTTGGCAAGACAGCCCACTTCCAGAAACCCAGAATCACATACCAGAATTCACAAAGTTAACTTCAATAGGTAGAGCTACGTAGACCCACTTTCTTTAGAAAGCTGCTGATGGTCCCTGGCTCAGGAACAGCGGCTGGCTATCGTCTTGACCCTAACGCCTCGTCTGCTGACTGTCCGCGCAGTGTTAATGCTCCTTTTACTCGTCTGTCTTTCAGATCGATGAAGACACCAACCTGGTCCCGGAGGCCATCCAGGGCGGAACTTACGGCTTCAACTCAGCCAACGTGCCAGCCGAGGGATTCCAGTTCTAGACGGCATCTGGGGTATTCTGGAGTTTTGTTCACGATGCAGCACTCTGTTCAACATATAAAAAATTAGGAGAGAAAGGGCGAGAGAGAGCGAGTGTGAGAAATTTGATCCATTGTGCTTGGCTCGTGGGATCCATGGCTGCATCTTATCTGAAAGAAAAATATGTGGATTTCATTTGGCATTCCAGGGGAACCAGCCCAAATGAAGTTTGAGATGGCGAGTGGGTGCGAGTGAGAATGAGTGGCTACATGTTGCAAAAAAAAGCAAAACATCTACATCGAATGTGTTGAGAGACATGCCGACATAACTTGTGTTATTGGAGCTGTCGTCCTCGGAAAACTACTTCAAATGACAAGAAAAACGAAAATAAGAAAAACTCCATGTCTGCCCAGGGAGAACCAAGGACATTAAAAAAAAAAAAAGAAAATCAAGTGATCTTGAAATATTACAATACAGCAAAATGCAGAAATGATTATAACTATGATTATGAACTGAGATGAACAACGAACCATCACAATTCTGCGGTCCTCCGACTAGAGAGGGCGCCAGCCTCAATGTGCCCCTCCCCCAATCGGCCACGCTATCAGACATGTGTGTGAATGGACCCATTGTGTACGAATGTCTGGACTCAGCGCTGAGGAGCCAGGTTCATCTCCTCCAACGAGACGCCCCCCCACGCGGGGCGCAGTCCTCTCCCCCTGGTGGGCGGGGCCAGGAGTCCGGCTGCGCGTGTTCGCATGTTGCGAGAGAGTGGACGGATGAGTCGTGTGTGCTTGGCTGCGTGCGTGAACTGGGAGTGTGCGAGACTGGGTGAGAACGCATGCAGAGATGAGGAAAAATGAAAAAACAACCAACAACAACAAAAAAAGATACAAAAACATCTGAAGAGAAAAGAAAATTGCAACAATGAGGTTCGCAAAGGTTTCAGGAAGAAATTCTGCCTTTGAGAGGCTGATCTGCGAAATCCCTGAAAGAAGGAACTGTGGATATGAGAAAACCATCGTCGTCACCAGGATTTTGTTTTTGATTTATTAAGTTAGTATTAATTGACACTGGACAATGTTATTGGCAGGTGTGGAGCAGCAGTGCATTGTATTAAGATGCATTTGGTGGCTTTTGGGCTTTTTTTTTTTTTTTTTTTTTTTGCCTCCAGTGTATTTTCTTTTTCTTTCTTTTCCTTTTTTATGACTTTGTTTTCCAGCTTTTAGTTTCATATCGCTTCTGTAAAGGTGATTGATGACCATCGTACTCCATCCTCACACCACATCCCTAACCTACACACCAGATATGGGCTTGATGCTGTGAAATTGTTGACACCTTCACTTTATAATCAACCAAATGACCTGTTCCTCCTTGTAACTCCTTTATTTTCCCCCACCCCTTTTCCCTTCAATTAACAGCAAAATCACTGCTTTGCAGTACTGTTGCCATAGCTTTGATTGTCACCAAGGGAGAAGAGGACAATGGCCATTTCACGTAGGATTGTGAATCATAACCTTTGCATGTACTAAACTATAGCACAGTTATTTTTTTAGGGTATTTTAGTTTCCTTAGGCTGTGGATACAGTGTAATTTTCATTTTAAGTAAAACTGTGCTTAAATGTTACATGTTTCTCCTTCCCCTTTTCCCTCACTAGTGTCTGATTTGCTAAATAATCTATATGGTTTTTGCACATGTATTGCAAAGTGAGGCCTGACGTCTTTCTGAAGGTGTGCTGGCGGGTTTTTATAGGTTTTGACCTGCCAGCAAAATCTCAATATGCATCACTCACTCAACCACAATCTGTTTTCTTTCAAGAGTAATCCAAGGATACTTTTTAGTGAGAAATTGAGTTTATTTCAGGTGGTTTAACCTCCCCCACTTTTTTTTTTCTCAAGGTCAGAGGGTGTCCCACACATCAGACTGGAGTATGTGGGTTTTCCTGAATAATATATAAACCCATGAACAAGTTTGCTGTAACTTTAGTACCTGAGTCCTTTAGCCCCATTACTCCCCTTTCCTCTTTCTGCCAGCTAGGTGTACTACCCCTTTAATTTTTTTTTTTTTTTGTGTTAACTTCAAACACTGTAGTAATGATTACACATTGTGCTCATAAATAAGCCTTCTGTTTGAACATAGGGGTATATTTTTTTTTTTTGCAGCATTCCTTGTTAGCAAACGTGGTTTCAAATTTAAAATTACGACTGGGAAAGAAAAAATAAATAAATGAATGAGGTGGCTTCCCCCCCAAAAGCAAACTCATTTTTCGGGGGAGATAGGCTACAGGATAGGTTGTCTTCGAGAAAATAAATAGTGAAACCCAAATCGAGAGACTGCGTGTGTGTGTGTGATCTGTTGTGTGTCCCTGATAATGTCTTCGCTTCTCCTAACGGTTACAATTTTTCAAATTAGGGGAAAATCGAGTCCTGATTGGCCAGAGAGGCACCTTCTGCTCGTGCGTGGTACGGAAATAGCGGCGCCTCTGGGTGCTTTCGGAAAAATGGATGACCGTGAAAAGGGGTTTTAAAAAATGCATAATTGCGAAAAAAATAGCTACCGCTTATAGTTATTATTTATTTGGGGTTTTTTTTACTCGCAGTCTTTACTATACGAGCATGCGCTCTAGAAGTCTAGCGCCTTTTCCCGTTTTCTTTCTTTCATCGCTAACAGGATTTGCGGGAGTGCACGTGAACGCAACACGCGTAGGAGCTGACAGGAAGTGAAAGCTCTGTTGTTGGACAGACGCTTTCTCCCAGCTGACGGTGAGTTTGGTCTTGTTTTTGTTTTGTTTCTTTTGAACAGGAGATTTCTACACGAAAAGTGGTGCTTAAGTTGTTAAAGTTGGTGGGGTTTCTTCTTTTTACGTCAAAACTAGAATCAGCAGATGAGGAAAACTGCTATTAAAGTAGTGACCGCAACTGCTGTGTGGTTAGCACAGTTAAAAAGTTGAAAACATTCGGGTAAAGAGCACATTTTAATAATGTACAGTTTTTAACGTGTTACTACTTTTTCCACACACATTAAGAATGTAAAATATGACGCATGAGTGAAAACTGAACTGTAGCAGTCTCTGCCGCTACTTTACACCTCGGTGTAGATGGGATTTAAAGTAATGCTTTTGGATGTACACTTCCATACGTGGAGGAGACCACGTTTGGCTTGATGCCGATTCGCCGCGGGCAGCTGGACATCGGTCACCTGTTTGAATCTGGGCGCCAAATTGGCCCCAGTCAGACTCCGTGTATGGATCAGGTTATGTAGGGGACAGATGAACAGCGTGTCCTCACAACAAACTCTCTCTCTCGCTGTGTGTGTGTGTTGGACTGGGTGGGTGCTGGCAGAGGGCCTCCTATTGTCGCTGCGGTCCTGGCTGTAACAGGAGGAGAGAGCACACGAACACTACAATATAACCGATCTGGTAATAAGAGCTGAGCCCTTTTTTGGCTGTTCTCATGTTTTTCAGTGAATGATCAGCTCTTTCTCACATTGGTTAGATTTGAACGTGTTTATAGGATAAGTATACACCCAGATTACTTTATCAGGTAATCTGAGGCACTCTAACACATAATGTTCAACTTTTTTTTTTTTTTTTTTTAAATGTCAATAAATTATTTAACACTAAGACTGTAGTTAGGACTGTTTTACTAACCTGTGTCATCTCCAGTGACACTGCAGCAGTGTGGCAAACCCTTCTCAGTGATCTGAAAATGCATTCTGAGCTAGATCTTCAGGTAAAGGTTTTGGCTGGTTGCCTTTAGACCCACCAATAAAGGAATTGTCCCTAACCAGAGTGTTTTCATAGGTATTCTTATGAAATGCTAGCAGGGGAGACTGTTAGTATCAGTGCTGAGCTATCAGGCGAGGTAATAATGCCTTTTTAATATGATAGCCTAACTAAGGATCAATATGGGCGCTAAGAGAAGAACTGTGGGACTGTATCAGGGGGTCAGGAGTGGCATAGAAGTATGTGAGGTGTGTGGTAGGAGTGGCAGATGGCTTCAAAGTGGAGGTGGGATTATGTCCAGGATCTGCTCTGAGCCCCTTCTTGTTTGCAGTGGTGATGGTCAGGCTGACAGATCTCTGTGGATTGTGATGTTTGCAGACAACATTGTGATCTGTAGTGGGAGCATGGAGCAGGTAAGACAACCTCGGTGGAGGTGTTCTCTGGATAGAAGAAGAACGCAAGATATAACATGCGTATGAATGAGAGCTAGACAGGTGTAACAGTGAAGGTGGATGAGTTTACATACCTGGAATCAACCATCTAAAGTAACAGACAGTGTACAAAAGAGGTGGAGATGAGCGTTTGGTTGATGTTACGATATCATAGCAATGAGAATGAAAGGAAAAGTTTATGAGATGGTAGTGAGACCTGCTGTGATGGTTTGGAGACAGTGGCAGTGATTAAAAAGACAGCATTTGGAGGTGGCAGAGCTGAATATCCTCAGATTTTCATTACGAGGCACAGGATTAGAGATGAGCATATTTGTCACACTTGCATTTTTCAGATCATCAAACACATTTTCACATTTTAATATTAGACAAATATAACAAAGGTAAATGCAAAATGCAGTTTTTAAATAATGATTTCATTGATTAAGAGAGGAAAGGTTATCCAAACCTGCCTGGTCCTGTGTGAAAACCGAATTGCCCCTCTTGTTAAATCATGGATTAACTGTGATTAACCACATAGTTTGGAAAGCTATATTCAGTTTCACTAAACACACTCAGGCCTGATTACAGGCAGACTTGTTGAATCAAGAAATCCCGTAAAATTGAACATGAATGACGAAGTGAAGCAGACTAAAAGATCTCAAAAAGCAACACATGCCAAGAGCTAAAGAAACACCTGGGATACAAAGTCACTGACATATATCAGTCTAGAGTCAAAGGTTACAAAGCCATTTCTAGGGCTTTGGGACTCCAGCAAACCACAACGAGAGCCATTATCCACAACCCGGAACAGCGGTGAAGCTTCCCAGGAGTGACTGGCCTACCAAAATTACTCCGAGACCTCATCAACGACTCATCCAAGAGGTCACAAAAGAACCCAGAACAACATTAACAACATCTGTTCGTGACCTCAAGCTGAAGTGCACTTGGGTTCTGCAGCAGGACAATGATCCAAATCACACCAGCAATTTCACCTCTGAATGGCTAAAAGGCAAAAATAAGGACTTTGAAGTGGCCTAGTCAAAGTCCTGAGCTGATTCCGATTTTCAAACGATTCATTCTCAAAATCTCGATCCTCACAATAGATTTCAGTTTAAGTCTAAATTAAGCCCCATATTCACTAACACTTAATTTATTTCTCTAAACATGTGCAACAACTGTTTTTATATCCTGCCAGATTTCCTCTCCCCAAACCCTCACCCCTCCACCTGAGCGCCAGTCTCCATCATGGACAACCTAGAGGAGGACCTGACGTGCTCAGTGTGCTACTCTCTGTTCTCCGACCCACGAGTCCTGCCCTGTTCACACACTTTCTGCAAGACCTGCCTGGACAACCTCCTCCAGGTGTCGACTAACTACTCCATCTGGCGTCCGCTCCGCCTGCCGCTAAAATGCCCCAACTGTCGCAGTGTGGTGGAGCTGCCCCCTGCGGGTGTAGATGCTCTGCCCACCAACGTGTCTCTGCGGGCTATTGTCGAGAAAGTAGGAAAGAGTGACTGAGATGAAGTGTAACATGCAGTCAGAGCTTTTCTCTCTGTTTGTCTTCATTGGTCTCACATCTGTTTTGCCTGTGTGCCGTCCTCAGTATCAGATGGACAGTGAGCCGCGACCACCTTCCTGTCCGGAGCACCACAGGCAGCCTCTGAATATGTACTGTATCCAGGACCGGCAGCTAATCTGCGGGCTGTGCCTGACGGTGGGGCAGCACCACGGCCATCCCGTAGACGACCTGCAGGCAGCTTTTATCCGAGAAAAACTGACGCCGTCACAGCTTCTGAAAAGGCTCTCTGAGGAGAGATGGGCACAGGTGGAGATGACTCTCAATTTTGCAACACTCAAAAGTTCCCCAGTTATTAAAGTTTAGTTTACATGTAAATGAATCTTCTCTCCTCTGCCAGGTGTGTGAGCTGGGGGAACAGCTGGAGCAGGAGAAGGCCTGCTGTGAGGGTGTGGTGAGGCAGGACCGACAGGAAGTCAACCAGTTTTTTCAAACACTGGAGGTGGTGCTGGCCGGGAAGAGGCAAGCCTGCCTGGACGCTCTAGATAAAGCTGGAGCTGAGGTGTCGCGCGCGTATGACCCTCTCATCCACCAAGTAAAGGAGCTACAGGTGTGTACATACACCAGAACTATAAAACCAGTCATCAGACAGAATTATTTAATCTAAAATAAATCTGGAAAGCAGAAGCAGAAAAGGTTTGTTATTTTTAGTTAGTTTTTTTCCAATCATATTATTTTCTGTTTTTGCTCCTGTGGCATGAACCTGAGCCAATAACAGTCCTGTTTCCTGCAGGAAGAACAGCTGGATCTGGTGTCCTTGGGTTCGTCAGTAGAGGATGAAGACTCGCCCCTGGTCTTCTTGGAGAAGGTGCATTTGTTCAGAGAGCGGGTGGAGGAGTTCATTAAAACCCCTCTGCCCTCTGTGATGACCCTGTCCGTCACTCCGCGGGCAGCAGAGTACCTCCAGCAGCACTGGCCTGTCGTGACCATCGGGAGCTTGGAGGAGGCACCTGTTCCTAAGGTGCGCTGCTGTGCCAGATGTGGCGGTGCTGGGAGTGAAGCTGGAGGGGGTCGCTCCAGCAGAGGGGTTCAGGACGTGTGGGGTGAGCTACAACCTACTACGTCGGTGGTGCTGCTGGGGCTGCTGCTGCTGTTGGCGGTGCTGTGGGTGAACCCGGTCGGAGGGGCGTCACTCGGCTTCTCCCTCATGTCTCGGCTCAGCCACTTGGTCCACAGCCTGAGCAGCGAACTCATCACCTGCGTGTGGGACACAGTGGGGAGGGCATATACCGCGGCGGGGGTGGCTGTAGATAGATGGAGTTCACAGCTCTCTGTGGTGGGTGTTAGGGTGTTTGAGCACCTGGCTGCCTTATTTAAAACTCTGACGTCTCGATAAGAACGGCCAAGCAGGTTCAGAAAACCTTTAAATGTGTTTAGATTTTTTTTTAAGTCTCACTTCCCTGTTAGTGTAGAGACGGAAAGAATCCACCCTAAAACAGTTTGTAAACAGCTGCTACTCGCGATTTTACGTTCCCGTTTTGTTTAACAAAACGAGAGCCACAATGGTGAATTAGATTTTGCTGACGTCTGCACAGCGAGGGTTTGGGACAGTGACCTTTTTCATGAACAGGAAAACTTGAGGTCCTTCTAAACAATAACAAAAAGTCAGCCAATAGATGCAAAGACTGAACAAAAAACATTAATAAGATTCATTAGAAATGCCTTAACCACAAGTATACCTTTAGTCACACTCAAAAGGTTACATGTATGTATGTATGTTTTCTCTAATGTGATTGTTCTGCACAAACATTTCAAAAGCTTCCTGTAACCTTCTGTAGGTGCACTTTGTGTAGCTTTATATCCTTTTTCCTCTATTATTGTGTTATTGATTTTGCTCTTCTTTGGACGCATGTTACTCTAAATAATGTTCAGAACATCAAACACTAATCCATCTTGAACCGTTCGGTCATTCTCTGTCCAGTCTTGCTATGGGACATTTCAGTAGCTTTTCTGCAGTTTCTATACATGGGACACAAGTGCAGCAGGCTACACGTAGAAGCCCTCACACTGAGCGATTTACAGTGACTGGTGCAGTATGTGAAATTTAGAGCCTGGTGAGTGGAAGCAGACACTCATTGGACCTGAGTTAAAGCCACCACAGATCATGTTGCAGTGATGCCGAGCGCCTCCCTGACTGTGCCTTTAGCCATCATGCCTTCAGCTCGCCTCGCTTAATAGCTTTACAGTAATTCCACCAGGACCAATACATCGTTCCCAGGACAGAGCTTACCTTAAAAAAAAAAAAGAAAAACAAAGAGCCCCTAAAATGCTGCCCTGATTTACAGTCAACTTTTAAAAGTTACTTTATTTTACTCAGTTCAGCTCTTTACTGAGTATCCAGCAGATATCTGTGCAGTGATGCAGACTCTGCACAGGCATGATACAAACCAGGATTTTATATGCTGCTGAAATCAGACTGAACTAATATAGTCACACCTGTTGTAGTGTTTGTACTTTTATAAACTTCAGCTCATGTATTGAAAATAAATTTAAATACTTGTGTCGTGCTCAGTTTTTCCAAAGGTGAGATGAAACATTTTGTGCTGCAATGAGAACGATTACTAAGTGAGCTCCCTTTAATGAGCCAGTAGTGTCAAATATATCTGCAGTTTAAGTTGTAAAGGGAAAAGCTTGCTAAGGTATAATCAAACTCCCTACATCGTTGGCTGAACCAGCAAAACTCCAGTATCACTGTAAAGACATTTAACTACACATTTAATATAAAAAGGATTTAATTTTAATAGTACATCTCAGATTTTACACAGACAGCTGCTGTAACAAATGCAAAACATTTGTCAGCACATGAGAAAACTTTCTTTAAAAAAAAAAAAAAAAAAAATAGCAGCATTTCATCATAAAGAACACAATATTTACATGATGTGTGAAAGGTAAAGTAAAAGAGCAAACAGGGTTCTTGGGTTTAGGCAGTGATGGCGTCGTGCTCTTTAAAGACGATGGTCTTTGGGTTGATTCCCACACTCTTGGTGGTGTTGTTAGTTTTGTAGATGCCGATGAGACGATCAGCGATCTCGAACATGTTGTTCCTCAGGGAAATGATGATGAACTGTGCGTTCTTTGTTTGCTCCTGAAAGAAAAATATATTTCCTTTAGTTTTACACCACCTTGCTGCTTTTTAAAGTAGCACTACTACTCAAAAGGGTGAATGTTTGAGGCATTAACAGAATCAACCGCTCCATACTCACATAAATGTAACAGGCCACAATGGAGACGTTCTTGAAATCAAGGGCAGCATCAATCTCGTCCATGAAATAGAGTGGTGTGGGCTTATAGTGGTGTAGCGCAAACACCAGAGCCAAGGAGCTGAGGGTCTTTTCTCCTCCCGACAGGTTAAAGATCTTCTTCCAGCTTTTCTTGGGAGGACGAACACTTTAAAAAAAAAAAAAAAAAAAGTTTGTTTGTCTAGCAAATGCATCATCACCCAAAAAAAACAAAACAAAAAAATACTCATGTTTCGACTGTGTGAGATCTTAGAAAGACGCTATGTCATTCATCTCCAGAAATTGAACACACTCCATATTTTAATCTGCCTTCATGCACAGCCTGAACCTGCTCTCAGTGCTCGAGCTCACACATTTCAGCAAACGCTGCTTAACACAGTCCAACAGCTGTGTGCAGCTGTAACTGTGCTATTTTAAACTTCATGAGTAAAAGTACATCACATGCTTACACCTGACCATGTGCAGGTCAGGGCATTAGTGATGTGTGTTGTTCAGTACTGTTACTTGTTTTTAACAACAGTATCCTTCATTTGAGTCCCGTAAATGTTAAAAGGAAGATTTGGGATCAGTTTTAATAATAGAAGAAAACAGACGTACACTAAAAGAACAGTTTCACTGTGCTTGGCAGAAAGTTCAGAACATTTTAGGAAGAGGTCAGAGTGACGTAAGAAAAAAAAAAAAAATCATAAAGCCAGTTCTACAAAATCTGAGGAACATAATTATAATGAAATGAATGAATCTCAGACTTTTAAATGCCAAAAAGATAACAGCATTTGGAAAAAGGCAAATAATAAATCATTTTTATCCCTCTAATGTGAAAGACAAACTAGATCTCTCAAAAGGTCTGAGAGCTTTTTTTTGTGTTAAAGAATTTAGATTTTTACAATAAGTCTGCCTGAACATTTGTTTAATTCGAAGCAGGTAGGATTTAGTTTGGTTGTTAGTTTATTTGGATTGTTGGGATGTAAACAAGTGTTTGGTTTTTCTATCAGATGTCCTCGACATTAATGAAAAAACTGAATTGATTCAAAAGCAAGTGATGAAATCTCTGCACTGATGAACCTCACAGTGATCACCTACAGTCACTCATGCTTTACCTGAACATGATGCCCTCAGAGAAGGGGTCCAAACTGTCCACGAGCTCCAGCTCTGCATCACCACCCAGTGTAAGCATCTGGTAGTTTTCCTTCAGCTTGTTTGTGATCATGTTGAATCCAGTCATGAACTCATTGAGGCGCTGTTTGCGCAGGTCCTCGTAGCCACGTTTGAATTTGTCCCTCTCTGTAGTGATCTCATCAAGCTGGGCGACACGCTGCAAGTAAAGCTCCTCCTGAGAACACGAACACGCAGATTGAAATTAAAATTAGGCTGTGAGCTCATTTCCGTTTTGATAAATTCTAAACAGAGCTGCTTAAAATAAAGCTATAAATGGACCAAGAGAGTACCACTAAACATGCTCCACACATTGGCTGAACCAGCATTAGATGAGCCAACAGATCCAGAAAAAACAAAATAAAACAGCAGTATTAACAACAGTCACTGAGTTTCAGCAACAGTCACTGAGTTTCAGCAACAGCGAGTTGTTAGGTAGCAGGCTGCCTGTCACGCCTGTGCATACCTTCTTCTTGTACTCTGCGATGGCCCCGAGGTTGGGCTTCATCTGAGCACACTGGGTCTCTAATGTGATCATCTTGTTGATAATGATGTTGGGATCTGAGATTTCATCGAGTTCAGCCGGAGTGAGCACAGGGAGTTCCTCTGCTGGCTTGTCCTCGATGGTATGAAGGGACAGCTTGGAGGCCTGTGGAATAGAAACAATAGTTTTTACTATTTTACACCATCATCCTGTAGAGCAAGCAAAGATACAAATCAAAGGGCCTCAGATATGATTAAAGCATTCACAATTAGAAAATGAAAAAAAAGTATCAATATAAAACAAAGTGGGTCTGATATCACTGGACTATTTTTGTCCCTTGCTTTAAGTTTGCTGAGTAAATCTTCATTAATGTTATTGTTACAAGAATAAAACTATAGTAGTACATCAATTCACAGCAACACCTTTCCTCTCCCACCTCTTTCTGCCAGTGTTTGATTTTGTTATTTTGTTCGGTAATGGTGGCCTCGATCTGCTCGATGCGGAGCCGGACGCCTAGGGACTCCTCCTGCAGAGCGTGCTCCTGCTGCTGCAGCGCCTTTATCTCCTTCAGCACCCCCTGATACTGCTCCTGCACATCTGGCAATGCAGCCTGGAAGAAACAGAAAAAAAAACAACTAACATCAGCCCTTCACACGTTAATTTTTTTTTCTTACAAAGTGCAAGTGGGACAGCAAGGTTTTAAAACAACTTGCTAAAAATGTAAAATCCTTCTGAGAAAAAAAAATCAGTGCAAAAAACAAAACAAAAAAAAAAACAAAAACTTTTTTTTCCTCCTGTGAAGAAATATAAAACAACCAAAGTGGATGAAAAGTTCCAACCTCAGCCTCCTGACAGTCTTTCATGATCTCTCCAGCCTCGTCTTCCAGTTTCTTCAGCTGTTCTGTGAGTTCAGCTATTGACTTCTCATTCTCCTCCAGCTCACGCTGCACACAAGCCACACTCTCCTCAAACTTCTTCAGGTTGCTACAGAGGAAACGGCAACAGTCAGAGTTGGTGACAGACACATGATATTAGAAACATTACTGCTGATGATCAGTAGTGGATCAAAAACATTACAGAATGACTGCTGAAGAGCTAATATATTTGTCTACACAAGGATCTTACTCTAACCCAGGCCATCATCCTGCCTGCACAGGAGGCCAGCTGTAAATTGAGCAATGTTATAGCAGCAGCTTCATCCGTCTACACTGGATGTGTTAAGACAACTGAAGTAAAGGTCAGCGCCATTCTGGGAACAATTCAAAGCCTGAAACACAACTGAACGTATGTGCATATAAATATCAAACAAATCAAATAAATCGTGAAGCACAAAAAAACAAAAAACACCCCACTGAGTACACAAACTGACACAACCAAAGTAATTTAACATTTTATCCACATCATCTCTCTCCTTATCAGTTTGTCGTCAACAGTATTTAAAAAAAACTTAATAAAAAAAATTGTGTATTATAGGGCTGCCACAAACGATTATTTTGATAGTCGACTAGTCACCGATTATTTTTGCGATTAGTCGACTAATCAGATCATCATCCATTAGACGTAAAACTACAGCTTATTGCACCAGCAGCATCTGCTCTTATATAACTATCATTAGCTTACAGCTTTAAGTGTTTAAGGTCTGTGCTAACTAAAAATAAAGACAAGATGATAGTTTGTTAAATTTTAATGAAATTTGCAGATTGTTTCGGTGAAGTTTAATAAACTCCTTGCTATCTAAAATATAACAGGACACTGGAGTATATTCTGGAGCATCTCACACTTCTGATAATCAGCTGTCTGCTTGACGTTTATTCAGCTGTGTAAAAACTATAACTTTAATCTCAGACAAACTGATTTACTCAGGAACAAATAAAATACTAAAAAAAAAAAAGCCAAACAATAACATTTTAAGTTATCTAAGTGACTCATATATATTTAACCTGAGTAGCGAAAGACAGCGGTGGGTTTGAAAACGATTTGCGGGGAGTCCGGTGTTCTCACGGCGCTAGTGAGCCTAGCCCCCGGCTCGCTAACGAGCTAGTGGGTAACAGATGTCTCCGAAAACGTCGGAGCGCTTTTGAAAATATGTGGTGTCCTGATAAACTGAGCAGATATTTGAGGTTTACACAGCTACATTCTCGCCTGAAAATATGTTAAACGTTTATTTTGTGACCCAGAAAGAATAATAAGAGTAACATTAAAACTAACTAGCTGCCGCCATTGTTGGAAACTGCGCTGGGCCGCGCTATGAATTCTGGGACACAGCTGCTTCTTCTTCCTCTTCTTCGGGGTTTAACGGTAGCTGACATCCTTGTACATGCTGCCATCTTCTGTTTCAGTCCGTTATTACACTCTTAAATCCTGCCACTTATTCCTGCGTCTTTTGTGATCGTACAAAGTTTCAAACGACGCGTCGACTATTAAATCAGTCGTCGACGATTTTGATAGTCGACGTAATCGTGACTAGTCGACAAATCGTGGCAGCCCTAGTGTATTAGTTATTGTCTGGTAATGAACTACTGTCAGACAAAACACTTGTCTGACAACTCGTTTTAAAAGGCAAATATATATCCCAGGTGTCCTACCTGACTATTCTTTTTGTGCCGTGAGGGTTAAAAAAAAAAAAAAAAAAAAAAAAAAAAAGAACAAAAGTGATTTGACACGGCTCATAAATACTACTTGTTAAAACAAAAGTAATCCCTGCACTGCTGCACTCTGAGGCCGTCATTCACATTAATATGGCGCGTCTGTACAGTCAAATCTCATACTTTGCATATTACAGAGTGAAATTCAAGGTTAGAAACTTGGCTCGGATCTTAGAATAAAATCTACTGTGGTTAGATGCAGTGCTACCCAAACACAGATTCACTTAAACTGCAGTCACAACGGCTTCTAAAAGATTAAAATCTCTTTCATACACAAAGTGTGTAACTGTGGTGGTAGGTTCATTTGTCTAAGTAAATGTTTTTGGCTTTCAGACCTGCTTCCGTGTGTCAGTTCATAAGCTCCCACTTTGTTCGTAATCGACTCAACAGCTTGTCATGCCAGACAAACCACATCACACACAGACCAAGTGTGTGTTTTTGCTACAGCGCGCTGCCAGGCTGTCCTGCCTACATGATCAATCTTAATGTTCCAGCCACAGACACCAAAGACTAGACACCCAACACACTCACCACTGCCACAACACTGATTAATTCAAAGAAACCAATGACAACAACAGGAGACAGGAATTTAGTGACAGAAACCCAATGCTACTTACATGTGATATTAGTATTGAATAGTCGTAAGAAAAAAAGAACAAAGGAAAAACAAACAGTATAGGGTGTCCCCTCTTTAGATAAAAGGGAGAGATACCTGCTCTTTCATTACAAAATAAACTACTCTGAGAGGAAAAAAAAAAACAAAACAAAAAAAAAAAACATTCCCCAGTCTCTCAGAAGGAGCTGATTCAATACAAAAACTTCCATGAAGCCATGCAAAAAAACAAAACAAAAACACTTTTATACTATGAAAGTTACGCAGCGTAACTTTCATAGTCCATCAGGCGGCATTTTGGTAAAATTTTGGTGGCAGCCTTCAGCCCCCAAAATGTCATGTGGCCATCTGTGGTACTTATGAAGTCACAGAGGCTCAAAAAGTGCCAAAATTTCAACCCATTCCTGTGTATTCTGCACACTCCTAACTCTGAAAATTTTCACTATTTATTATAATAATGTTTCTGTAAAAAAAATAAATAAATAAATAAAACCACCTGATTTTGAGGGGCTTGGGTGGGAGGTACTGAATGACTTTTCATGGAATCAACCATCTGTCCAGCTGCATGGATAATTCAGAATATTCCTGCATATTGTAATATTACTGAGGGGCATGATACCAGGTACAGATAACTTTTATGTTCTTTGTATAATTTAGGTATTTAACCTGTTATGTACGAGCAGAGACTCATACACATGTCAGAATTATAAATAACAGGCTTCACAGTGATTTCACCAGTAGCCACTCGTCTACGATCAGTGGATGCACATGTAAATGAGTTTAAACAAGCATAATTTCCTCACCGGCCAGCTGTCTTTATGGCCACTTGGGCTTTGGTTATGGTAGAGGAGCACTCATCTAGCTCCTTGTTGATCTTGTCAAGCTTGTCCTGCTGAGCTTTAAGCTTGTGGCTGTTGATGTCTACAATCAGATTGTGGAGCCTTTTCACCTCATTTTCCACCTTCCCAGCCTTACTGGATGCTGCCTCGTAGTCTGATTGAACAAAAAGGAACAGCATATAGGAGAAAAACAAAAAACAAGACAAAGATATTTGTATTAATAGATTTAGAAGGATTCAAGAATTAAATTCATGTATACACAAAAGCTAATCTGGTTATTAAGAGCAATAATGTGACAAGATTTTTTTAAAACAAAATTACACTACCAAGTGATTATATATTTTTTTAAACATCTCAAGAGAGTGAACATTACCATATTTAAATGATTAACAACAGTATTTCTCTTTAGTGTTTACAGGACATTACCTTGTTTGAAGGCCTCCAGGCTCTTTTCCATCTGTTTCTGTTTGGCCTTGTCTGGGGCAGCTGCCAGCACATTGGCTTCAAGTTCCTTGATCTGAAGTTTCAAGTGAGTCTCTTGGTCAGCTAAACTCTGAGAGAAGCAAAGAAAAATAAATAATTCAGATTTGCAAACACAAAAAATGTTTTAATCAGTCAAAACTGTCCTATTTGATGGCTTACTAATAGCAGGGGTTATTAATTAGATCAAAAACACAGCCAAATGAGTGTGAGAGGAGCAGAATGAATGAAAATTATGTACAGTCATGCTGTTGGTGTATTTTTCCAAGGTGTTCTTCATGTCCCGGAGCTGTGGCCGCAGGCGCTGGATGTTCTCTTCTAGCTGCAGCTTTCTCTCTTGGCATCCCTGCAGCTTCGACACTTTCTCATTTAGCTTGCTCTCCATGCGGTCAAGCTGCAGAAAACAAATGAAAATCATCATGTCCTATACACAAATGCCTAGCTGTGATTATGTTTTCTACTATCCATCACTCCTGGGAAATGTGTATAAAGTAAAATCTCATGGCAAGAATTATTATTTTAAAAGTTCACATCACTCATGTGGATTAAGGAATAGTTATTCACTCTGAAAGGAGACCTTTCAGAGTGAATAACTAAGAACTCCAAGCTCCTGTCTTGAAGTTTTGGTTTGCAATAAACACTAAACAGACAGTCCGACAGATACAGTAGTCTGGTGACTAAAAATGGACTCAAAGATAATGTTTCACTTTAATGACCAGTTAGTTCGAAACCAAGAGAGAGTTTCACACACTTTTAAATGTTTATTGAATTCTCACATTGCATTTTGTGGTGCCCATTATTATTGATACTTGTGCAACTAGTACTGAGAAGCTTAGGCACCATCTGCTCTCATAGTCCAGATGTATCTGTGGACCATTTGGTTGCAGAGGCAAAGATCATGTATGTGTATGCTATGTTCAATTAAAATACAAGTTGTATTAAACATTATAGCTTCAAACAACTTACCTCCACCTGGGAGACTTCAGTGCCAATAGAAGAGCCCATTCTGCCCTTCATGACTCTTCCTCCTCCAGTCATGGTTCCTGTGAAACATTGGAAAATTATTCAAGCTTTTTAAAAAATTTAACCAAATGATCTAATTGAGAGGGTCATAAGTATATATATTTTTTATTGCGAGCAAGATAGACAGAAAAGATAAATCACCCACCCGCCATCTCTATTATCTCTCCCTTCAGGGTGACCACTCTCCAGCGTTTGTCTTTTTGGTAGGCTATCCTTGTGGCCTGCTCCAAGTTTTGGGCCACCAGCGTGTCCCTCAGGGCAAAGTAGAAAGCTGGTCGCACACTGTCATCGTTCACTCGCACCATGTCAAAAAGACGAGGGCTGTCTTCTGGGGTGCGAATGGAAGCCATGCTCTTCTCCCATACTTTCATCTGTGCAAAGGAAGTTTAGATGAATGAGAAGGAGCAGCAAGATATGGAGGCCATCTGAAGGCACAATATTTCACAAAAAATATAACTAAAGTCGTTAAGACTTAAAAAATTATATTTCGCCTGACTGAAGTTCTTTAAATCCTTCATATTTACCTTGTCAAGACCAATGAAGGTAGCAACCCCAATGTTCTGTTCTTTTAGGAATGTGACGCATTTCTGAGCCGTGTCAATGGTATCAACTACAATGTTGTCTAGAGCACCACAGCTAGATGAAATGGCCACATCATACTTCTCATCTATGGCTCCCAGATCTCCCTACAGGCATAAATATATTTAGAATCATTAATCAATAGAAACAAGCGAAGGAAAGTTGTTGAGTTCTGCAATTTTTGTATTTTCTTTACCAATCGTCCATAGATGCCGGGGATTCTGCCACTTTTCTTCTGCTGCATGAGGGCATCCAGGACTTTTCCACGACTGCGGTTCGAGGACAGGGAGCTCTTGGCTTCATCTACTTTCTGCCTCAATTCCCTCACCACCTCCCTTGTCTCATTATCAGTCTTCATCAGTTGCTCCAACTCTTCCTCATCCTGCAGAGAAACAGAAGGCAAAAACTCAAAACACATGATGGCTGTAACACAAATTATCCACAAAATGTTATCTAACTGACAGTGCTGATGTTTGGTTCTACCTTCTTTAGCTCCCGTTCTCTTTCAGGTATTTTGACCTCCAGGTCTTTGATGGCGGCACGGCGCTCCCGCAGTGTGTCAGAGGTCGTCTGCAGTGTCTGCTTGGCTGTGTTGAGCTGTGTCAGAGCTGTGTTGTGGCGGCTAAGGTAGATGTCAAGCTCCGACTGAGCGAGGTCCATACGAGAACGGGTCTCATTTACAGCCTTGTTGAGCTCCATGAGCTCCTTTTCTTTTTTCTGGATTATACAAGAAGATTGTTTGTTTTAAAAACAAAGTTTCAGTGAGCACACAACAAAAACCATGATGTATACAGATACCTCTTTGTCCTGCTGCAAGCCGCTGGTCTCTTCCTTCAAACTCTCCATCACATCTTTAAGTTTTTCTTCTTCTTTCACCTTCTGCTGCTCCAGTTCTTCTTTGCGAGCTGTTGCCTCAGAGATGGCCTTTTCACTGCTGGCTGGTATACCACGCACTTCCTCCAGCTGAAAGATGAGCCAGACAGGACAATGTGCAAAAGCATATGAAATGTGTCCAACTCCAAAATCTAAGCAACAGTTGCTAGATTCCCTCCCTCCAGGTTAACTTGACAACATCAGTAGTAAACACTTCTACCACCCACCGAGAAACAGCCATTTACTTCCTAAATTAGAAAAGATGAAACAAGAGAAGAGTGTGGGAGATAGGAGGTGCAAGTTTGTTGTTTTGGGTTTTTTGACAGCGACAGTTACAAAGAAACTGTGCTACGCATCCAGACACAGGCCAAAACACACAACTGTAATCAACTATAAACACATATTCAGGACTGAGCAAGCTCTGGTTAAGACTGGCACAACAATCTGCCACTTGGCAGGGCTGAAACAAGCCAAGGAGTGGTGCGTGTGTATAGTCTATGTTTTGTAGGGTTAACTGCGGGTGAAATGTGAATGTAGCTGCTGGGAGCGTTACACAAGCCAGGCCATAGTTGACTACCATACAGCAGAACACTGCTCCCCAGAGGTCTGCCTGCCTCTGCCCAGCTCCCCCTCTGACCAAGATGTTTCCAGAGCACAGCCATTGTAGGTGGAGCAGATTGGCTTTTAGAGCAGAGGTAAATGAGAATATTCTGACAGTCATGAGACAACTCTTGGTTACTGTTAAAAAAAAACAAAAAACTCTTAAGTTCGTGTTTAAGCGACAAAAAAACGTGAGTCTAAGAGACAGGACGACCGAGAACTGTGAAACAGAGCACACACACTATCAACTTGTGCTACTTCGCAGCCCCCTAGTGGCTACTTTAAGTCAGCTAGCCCTTCCGGACTCATATAGGGCTTTATTTTTTTCCTGTGAATAATGTCAGTTAATTTATAAAAATACAGAAACTTGACTTTACCCAAAGAAAGAAGACACACACACACACACACACACACACACACATACATAAAATTAAAGCAAAGCCCCTATACACACTTGGATACAAAATTATCTTTCAGTATCATATGGCATTTGTGCTTCAGACTAAAAATGTGTCAGCAACATTCAAACACTTGTGTACTAAGTTTCAATATAGAAAGTTTTGCTTTGTGTTGCTATGGCTGTCATACATCCTCTGCCAGCAGTCAGACCTCACTTTGTTCTGTTCACACAAATATGTATCATCCTTAAAAGATGACAGAAAAAAAACAAAAAAGAAACCAAAAAAAAAAAAAAACCATAAAAATAAAAGAAATTATTAAAATGTACAAACTAAGGCTAGTTTTATATTTTGCATTTAGTATGATTGGTAATCACTCTGTAAGCCCAAGTTTAAAACAACACTGCTGACAACTGTAAAACATGAAGCCGTGTGTACTCGGTGGAAAACTTCTCAGCCTACAAATGATTTTAGTAAATGAAACACTGAACAAAAATGCTAAAATGTAGTTTCTGTCATATATTTATTTTAAGTAAGTTGCTGTAAAAGGGTTACAAACATTTTTTTCCTCTCTCTGCTTCAAAACTGTAGCCATGGTGTTTATTGACAAGCAAAAGAAAATTTATTTTTAGTGCCCACGTTTCTGTCTTGGCCTTCATACAAATTAAATACAGTAACTCATAGGGTAACCATGCCACTGGTTACTTTGTGTAACCTTGTATTTGCAGATGGATTTGTATGCTAAATATCAATTAAATAAAAAAAGGGACAAAACTACACCATACTGACAGATTGTGTGTCTGTACCTCTGAATCACATGTGAATGCCCACTGTGATTATCAGAGTGGCTCTAATTACTCTGAAACAATTGTGTAAAAGTTGTCTGCAATTTAAAGTCCAACACACCTTTTCTTTGTCCTTCTCCAGCTGCTTCTGCAGTTTCTTGTTCTTGCTCTTTGAGTGTTTAATCTTCTCACGCACTTCAACATCCTGCAAATCCAGCTGGGTGAACTTCTCCTTCTGGGTTTCAATGTACTTGTTGAGCTTATTTTGTTTCCTGGTGGAGGAATAGCTTTTTTACTGGGTACATTCAAGTCCATCTACTGAAATATTATATAAACTGAAAAAATATACAAAATACATACATTAAGCGCATGTATATGTATGTATGTATGTATGTATGTATATATATATAAAAAATACAGTATACTTATTATTAATGTTCTTCCAGTTTTCAGTTCCTGCACATTATTTTAGAGATGATTTGTCAGTTTAAAAATTATCTATGGTCACCAACCCAAAAATTATGAGAATTATTGCATATATAAATTTCAAGCACATACGCTTCTTTGTGTAAACATTTTTGTGTGTGTAAATAAATTAGACCCATGTTTGTTACACTTGATACACCTTCCAGATAAGAGATGCTTAAGCAACCAAGAAAAATAAATAAATAAAACAAACAAATACAAAATGTTACTAAGTCATAAAAAAACTGAGTAATGTGGTAAAAGTTATATTGGTTAACAGAAGGAGAAGAAATGCAAATGCCTCACTTTTCCACATTTTTGAGTTCTTGGTTCATTTTCTCCATCTCTTCTGATAACTTGGCATTTTTCTCAGTGAGCTCCTTTGTGTCCTCCGAGATCTTTTGCTTTTCCTGCTCTTTATCAACCACACGTTTCTGCAGATCATGACTAATGACAAAGAGAAAACAGAGAGAGGGAGAAGGAAAAAAAGAGGGGAAAAAGTCTGATAAAACTTTATCATTTACATGGAAAGCAAAAGACTATGATGTTTGACAGCAGAGAAGCATGCCCAGCTGTTCTTTTGAGTATTTGAAATGGAGAAGTCTTTTCTGTACAACTGCTGGGTCTGCATTTTTATATTATTGATGAAATTTTTCCATGTACAAAACAGAGGTGGTATTGGTGTACTCACATGTAATACTGACAGAGCTGACACTTGTGTTTGAAGATGTCATTTTCCAGGGTGAGGAACTCCACAGCTTTATTCTTTTCTCCCTCCAAAGCATTCTTCTCTTTTTCCACCATCTTTACTCTGTTTAGCTTAGGTAAACAAAATAACAGTATTTTATGTCTGGTGATAAAACTTAGTTACTTGCATAGTATAAAAAAAAAAAAAAAAAAATCAAATAACAACTTTAAGAAAAAAAAAGATAAAAAGCTTGTCAACATGGTAACACAGTACAATCAACAAAAAATAATTTTCAATAAAACCCAATTATTAAATCTACTGTATGCTTCATAGTTTCCTGTCAGTGCATCATTTTCATCTCAGACATGTGTACTGAAAGTACCCCAAAACATACACACACATAAGAAAGCCTCATGAGCCTCAGACTACTGAATAGATGCTCAACAATTGTAGTCCATACACAGGAAGGAAAGTTGGTTAGCTAAACTGTGTGAACAGACAGTATTTGAGTTGTCACCTTCTCTCCCCTCTGCTCATTGAGTAGCTCAATGCGGCGAGCCAGAGTTTGGATGGGTTCCTTGAGACGGCAGGAGCCAATAATGTCCTCCAGGTACTCCAGCATGCCCTCATCATGCTCTGTCTGACCTTTAGGCTTCATCATGGCAATCTGCTCCACCTCACCCTAGGCAAAGTCCACAACAGCACATTGGCAAAAATACTGCTTGCACCCATTCACAGAAAGCCAAAATGAAAATGGGTAATAATAATTTGTAAAAAAATAAAAAAAATCTTATTTTTAAATTATCCACATGTTTAACCATTAGGGTGTGGCCAGCTGAACTTATGGCTCTAAACTTGACTTAACACTAGTTTGCCACACACACACACACACACACACACACACACACATACACAAATCCTGTGCAAAATAATAATAATAATTTTTTAAGTTACAAATCATGAGTATTTTTTTACTACCTTTACTCAAAGAAGCTGAAAACAAAGAGTGTAATTAAAATTCAACTACTTAACTGACTAAAAAAATAAAATAAAAAATAAAAACAGATGAAATCTGTTAAATGATTAATTTCTGTAATCACATGCTTAACACGCTTCAGAAATACTAGTGCTAAAATAAAAACATTGCCTCACAGCAATCACCGCACATTAAAAGATGCAAAATTTATCATATCCAAATTTAAGGTGGTTGAAAAACAAATGCTGGTGTAAACATGCAAATTCTGATTTCGGGTAACTACACCAGTTACATTTTCACATTACTGTACATGTACTACTTGGCCCAAAGTTAGGGACAACTCTACAGTATAATTATATTTGTCAGAACATGTGTTCATTTTTATTTATTTATCTTAAATAGGCTGGCTAGAAAAATATTGCCAGGTAAGAAATTTCAAGTCAAACAAAAAATAGATCTAGTTGTAGTAAAAACAAACCAAGTCTCAAATTGGGCTTTTATTTATGTCTAGGGTGGGAAAAAAAGCAGCTCATATATTACTTTTTATGTATGAAAGAAAGGAGAAGCCAGTTAGAGGAAGGAGGGGGAAATCCCACGTCATCCTCTGCTCTGACCAGTGCACAAAATAGACAGCTTTCCCTTTGCCAGAGGCCTGGAAAAGTGACCTTGGAAAACAAACTCAAGCCTCTTCCCATAGTCATGCAGCCATATCACTGACAAGAGACATAGGAGTGTAGAAATGGACATGCACACATAAATACAAAAATATCGAGCAGAGCAGGTTTAAGTGTTCACCTGAAACTATCCCATTAAAAAAAAAAACTTAATGGATAAATAAAACTGCGAAAACAATTTTTTTTTTAAAATCAGCTATTCTGCTTTACTCAGTTGTAATCCTACATGTCTCTGAGTTCATCAGTAACAACAGGCAATAATAAGAAGAAGAAGAGAAGTAGAAGTATAACAAGTGAAATGATTTAAAAGTCAGAGCAACACAGAGCTAAATAAAATATAAATAAAAACGTAAAATTATGCAAATAAAATAATAAAAAAATATTCAGGACTGCATTCCATTCACAGTTGAGGTAAATTGAAATAAATACATTAAAAAAAATAAACAAACAACATGTTGAACCAATAATAAAGCCATGGTAATGAAGGGTGTTTGATCCAGCCACACTGAAGCAGCACTGCTAATATTGGGGTTGGGGTCTATTCTCACACGCCAATATTTACGTGCTGCTAAAGCGTGGCAGGTACATGGGAAAGGGAGGGCGGGGGCTAACCTGTCCCCACTGGTGGGTCAGCCTCAAAGATTCCCCCCACAAGAAAATCTTAGTGACTTATCCAACTACAGCCACTCACATGCCGGTCCAAGTGTGGATAAAACTGTATCTTTTCCTTAAAATCCTAAAGCAGCAAATTATGGTTCGCACCTTTTCCACATTGTTTCAAACCATGATGCGCTGCTATAGTAGTCTAAGGGCTGGCAGAGGGCACATCTATTTTCCAAATCCAGTGCAACAGGTTATTCCCAAAGACAGTCATGGTTTAAGTTATATGAAACACTTTGACTCAAAGTGGACTAAGACATGGGTAGAGAACAGAGAGCAGGAAATCTTACAAAATGGGATGGTCACAGCAGGGGGAAAAAACTAAACTAAAACAAAAAGCAAAGCTAGAACTGGAAGAGGAAATTGCATAAAAAATTACCTGTAAGATCAGAAATCTGTTGTGGTCTAGGTCAATACCATGGCTTCGCAGTAAGGCACCCACTTCTTTGAATGTGGCTTTCTTGCCATTGATATGGTAGGCTGAGGAATTGTCTTTGTTGGCAGTCCTGGAAACGTAGAACTTGCTGTTGGGGATGACTTCGTAGTCATCTCCTTGCTGATGGGGGAGGGGCAGAGGACAGAGAGCAGCTTAGAAGAGCAGTTAAGAAGAAATTCAAACAGCTCCACACAGCAAATTGCAATATTTATAACATTTATAACACTAACAAATACATTAGGATGGCTAGGGCAAAAAACACACTACATTAAAAACAAAATAAGAAAAAATGGCTTCTTTAAAAAGTATATAAAGCTGGCCAGAGTAACATGCAAATACACCCTATACATACTGGAGTGTATAGAGTGCAACATATGAAGAGAATTAAAACAGTTTATTAGATAAAATAATGACAGTGAAAATACAGCATAAAACAGAAAATTAAGTACTTTTAGAAGAAAGTTTAAAACTTTTTGTTTATACTACTTCTGATTTTTTGTTTTTGTTTTAGATAATAGTTTAAAGCTGATATAGCACACAAAATTTGACCATCAGTTTAAAAACTTGATTTAAATTTACTTGGAGCTAATGAAGCAAAGAGAAAGGCTCAGACACATTTATGAGTACACAAGGCAAAACACTTTCTCACACCCCCTGTGGCAGATCAAATATAGAAACGTGTTTAATTCTTTGAACTACAGTTCAGTCGTTTTTCAATGTAATCTGTCATCTTATCCACCCTACTGAAGTTCTCTCTCAATACAAAAGCCACTTTTTTTTTTTACTTTTCACAGTACAGTTAAATGAGTAGAGGCTAATTACTGAACTGCAATTAAAAAAAATATATTTAAAAATAGAGGGATCAACTCTAGCACAATATGAACTGACTATGGCATGTGTGGGTGTTAGCTGTAACTTTCATGACTGATTTGAGTCTTTGTTTAGTCACTGTTGTGATCACTATGCAGCAATATTATACAGAGAACAGAAAAAAAAATATTTTTTTAATTCAACAAACACCACTATCCTTCAGAAAATATTTCTTCTCATCTTTCTGCATTTGGGCTACCCATTTATTAATTCAGAGTGAGTGCAGCATGCATATGTGTGACAGAGAGATAGATATATATACACATATATACCTTATCAATAATCTTTTGAAAGTGCACCTCCACAGTACAGCTTTGCACATCTTTGTGTTGATCAGAGCTGTGAATCAGCACTGAGAGCTTTTTCGACCTGATCTTTTGAGCTCTGTATCCAAACACAAAGAGCATTGAGTCTATCACATTGGACTTCCCACTTCCATTTGGACCAATGATGCAGGAAAAGCGCTAAGAAAAAGGTAGAGAAAATAGAAAAAAATAAAATAAAATCAATAATGTAAAAACAGAGTATATCCTGTAGAGTTAAACAGTAACATTTTATTTCAGCAAGACTGCAAATTTGAATGTATTCCATGGGAGTGTAGTTAAAGTTGTTTTTAACATAGATAAATTATTTAGTAACAAAGAAACAGGAAAAGGTATGAAGAGAAAGTTTACAGAAACTCATAATTTTCAAGAGAAGTTAGCACCCCACTAGATCACTACCTCTTGTGAGATACTCACTAAATCAAAATGGAGTCTGACTTTTTCCACTTTGATTTTATTTAAGGCAATGATGCTAAAATATAGCAGAATAAATTATTCTGTGACATGTTCTCTTTTCTACTACACGAGGCAAAAATCTATGGGTTTTTATCATATGAAATTAAACGGGAAAAAAATAAATTAAGAGTGGGATACACAACAAGTGATGTTAAATCTGTGACACATCAGAAGAGTATTTCCCAGGCAGGGATTACATGTGTAACCATGTTTGGTCGTACCTTGTGAAAAGGCCCCAGAATCTGCTCGCCTGCATATGATTTAAAGTTTCGATTAACTAAATGTGTTATCATCAGGCGAGGGGCGCCCGGTTCATTGGTCATTGCTGGGGGCGGAGGTGGAGGGATGCTACCGACAATCTCCTCCAAACTTCTATTATCAACGGTCTCGGTACCTTCCCCGTGAGACGAATCTGTGGCACACAAAAAGTACAACTTTTATTCTTCTGTTCGAGTCGTTTCAGGTGGGGGGGGGAGACAGTTGTACGTGGGGGAGGGGTAGAGAAGCATACTCGCGCACGCACACACACACACAAAAAAAAAAAAAAACAAACAAACAAAACACACGCACCAAGTTACAAGAGCAGTCAAAGTACGACTCCAGAAAGAAAAGTTGACAGGCGTTATTTTCCTTTGTTCTGCAAACAAGAGCCAACCCCAAAAAAGAAAGAGACCATGGCCGCTTATGAACGAACCCACATTATAATCCAAACGCTCTCCACCAGAAGCGTTTGTACGTACTCAGATGCGCCACATTGTCGATGACAAATAACTAAAGTGGAAATCTCAGCCATCAGCGTCACATTTTCACTCATGCCTGTCTGTGCTCAAACAGAAACAGGAAAACTGGTGTTTTGTGATAATAATGTGTAACGCAGAAACGATTATGTTGCCATCACACAAAGCCACAACGACCTGTCCAAAATCTATTGTGCTCACATAAGCATAAACAAGCCAAGATGTCGATGTTTGTCAATTAAAACCTCGCAGCCAGACACTCAGTGAAGCATTTCAACATATTCTACAAAATACAGACATCACCCACTGCTTATGTGCATCTTATAGGGTTCGCATACAAATCAGTAAATATCAAGCTTACAAGAATTAAGTCAAACACCGCTCTGATCTACTACACAAAGCACCTCATTTTTCGAAATAAATTACCTCGTCTGCTGAGAAGATTCGGGGAAGAAGTACACTCGGCGTTATCAAAATCATCTCCAAAATCATTTTATTGATGACTGGCACTTTAGTCAAAAATATATCAGCCATTCTAACTCCGTGTTGTTTAAGCAAGAAGAGAAAAAAAAGCTTTACAGCTGTGCCAATTGGCCCCTACCAATACAGCAATACACGCAAAGGCTTTGACTGAACAACTTATTTAGATTCACAGACACCAAAACACCCTTTGTTACTTGCCAGTTTTCGGCGGTGCCTCCTCTTGGCCATTGGAGTTAGTTTCTTGAGGGGGTACATCTAGCTCGTCTTCGGAGTCAGACTGCGACCCTTTCCCTCTTGGCTTGGCGGAGGCAGTTGAGCTCTTTGCAGTTTTAGATGGCATGACTTGAAATCTGAAGGGGTCATTGGTAAAAAGGGAATATCCATGAGTGGTTTTTGTGCCTGTCAATCTCTCAACTCCACTTTTAGTCGGTTACACGCAGCTTCTCTGTCAGCCTCTAATCATTACCACAGTCAGATCCTATTGACGCCCAGCTAACTGTTAATCGGTATATTTTGCATATCTTAACATTGCTGTTACAACAATGAGTCCAGCATAACACGAGTTACTCCTGCTGAAAACGTTAAAATGAGATAGCACCAATCCGATGACTGCACAGAATCATAATCTATTTCAAGTTTAAAATTAAGCATCATTTGTCTTTAAAATAATTAAAATAATAATCCCATCCTTTCACAGAACAATTCTAGTAGGCATCTATATCACGCATTTTATTTTGCCTCGCGAACCTAGGCGGTAAATAACGCAGCAAAAATAAGGTTAACGTCACAGCAAGTGAAAAACGACTCAGTTAATGTGCAAATAGCCTAATTATTTTCCTCCTTAGCTCTCTTAGCCTAGCCTGCGTTACACAGCCGCTGCTAATGTGGCTGAAGTTGGTGGTGAAGACCCAACGTCCTAAATTGATCGAGGTTTCAAACCGACACTAATATTAACTTTCATCCCCACAACGTTTTTGTTGGGGCGGAGGCGTAGACGAGCCAACCTAACTCGCTAGGTAATTGGTACGCACATTCAAACAACTAATGCAACGTTACCCGTGTTAGCATAACGTTATAATTACATTCACGTTTGCCAAATAAGTAACTTGGCAATGGCAGCGCAAACTCTGCCACGCTGTTTTTACTTGCTAACGTTACCGTTAAGTTAGCTGTACTACTACTACTTCTGCTAAGTGATTGGCTAACTATATGAAATGAAATATCGCTGCGACGCTAAAGCTAACATAGTGGCTAACTTAAACTATAAAAGGTATGAGTTGCTGGGCTCTATAAAGTCAAATGCAGTGTCGGCATAAACGTAACGCAAATCCTATCCAACGTCAACGTGTTATCTGATATGAAAGAAGTTGTTAACCCTAGTATTAAAGTTAAACGAGTAAATACATTAGAGCCCGCCGGTTACGAGCTATTTGCAATGCGAGCATTACTTTAACGAGTCGGAAATGTCGCTATTAGGAGTGAGTGTCACTGTGGGTTTAATATAAGTTAAGACGAAACGTGATTAGGTCTCATTATTTCTCTTAGAATGTGTAATAATGGTCTGCTCGCTTTCAATCAGAAGCTAACGTTAAACCTTAGTTTAACTTGCCGTTACTGTTAAGTCCCTCTTCAAACGTAATACATTTCAGCAAGTAGACGGAACCCAGTCGTTACTTTCCGCTAAAATACTTCCATGTACCTTCCACAGTATAACCACGATCTGTCAAGAGTCTTCCTTTCAGACCACAGTCGCTATTACGCAAAAAATAATCGTCAATCCAAAGTTTGGCAAATATAATCCAAAAAATTTACTCCCGTGTCACTCCGACTCGCTCTCCTTAGTTGACAACTCAAACTTGTAAATGGCGCCTAAACCTCGCTGTCGAACCAAATTCGTTACAAACTGACGCAAGGCACCATGGAACGTTCAAAGGGCGGGGGTGGGGGGACGAAATTCAAAAAAGGGGACGAAGCCAACTCCGTCTCACTCCAAACAAACCGCATTCACATGACTATAAAGAACAAACGAAAAGGAATAAAAGCCATGCAATGCTTTTACAGCAAATTGTTCATATTATTCAAGTTTATTCTCATAAAATGCCTAATGTTGTTCCTACGTCTTCAAACGGTTGTCTGTAGTACGATAAAGGACCTGCTCCGAGCAATAGTTTATACTTGAGGGAATATAGCTCGATAGATCAACTGTTAGTGTTGGTTGATCCCGATTCTAACGACTTGCATAAATACATTTATTTAACAGATGTCGTTTTTGAACTTAGAAATATTTCGAAATTTCCGTTGTCAAGGAAGTGGAGATGCAACTCTCGCGATAATTTGTTTTTCAAGCTGTTTTTGACCCAGATTAAATGGCTACCAAAATGCAGGTTTTATACGTTGGGGGCATAAATTGTTGATTGGTGATAGATAAGACTTTTGCGTATTCTAATAGCGCTTCATAGTAGAGTAAATTACACGCACGCTTTGCTGACACTCGCTTAGCACACTCGGCAACGAGAAAACGATGTCCATTTTAAACAAGAGAACAAGTTAACGTTAGCATTCAAGTCACAGACGAGACTCGGGATAACTGAGGACTTCCGTTAGCAACAGTAGCAGGTACCGTAGCAACAGCGGACGCTTGTTTGTTTCATCGTTACAGCTAACGGAGAATGCAAACGGCTGCTTTACATAGTTTACGGGTAAGCTGTATACACCCATGCTTCAGGTCTTCTGTACTATTATTTTTTGTGTTGGTTTGACAACAGTGTTATATAGAGAGCTTTAACATAACAGTTACGTTACTGTCTCTGACATTTTTCTGTTCGTTTAGTGATCAACAGAACGAACATCCACCATGAGACTGAAAACGTCGCTCCTAAAGGAATCCAAACATATCCTTTTTGTAGTTATGGAACACATGTAATTCTGTGACACAGTTCCAAAACTTTAAATCATAATTATTAGTGGTGCTATTTGAGGCAGTGGTAATATTTCCCATCATTGTGTTGCTCTAGCCTCTGTCCATTTTTCAGAAAACCCAATTTATTGCAGAGGTTACCACAAAAAGGGTTTTAGAATCAGTTCATTACTATAACTCCTTAACAGCTGGTCACATAAAGAACTTGTGAGCTGCGTTGGCTGGACCACAGCAGATGAGCTGTACTCGTGCAGTGAGGATCATCAGATTCTCAAGTGGAACCTGCTGACCAGTGAGACCAGTCTGATTGTCAAACTGCCAGAGGAAATTTACCCTACTGACCTACACTGGTTCCCCAAAACTGTTGGTGTGAAGAAACAGGCCCAGGCTGAAATCTTTGTCCTTACCAGCACTGATGGCAAGTCTTTGTATTCTCTAAAATTTGACCAGAATGCTAAAGGGTTTATTTCAGAGTTCATTCATAAAATCAGTGGGAGTGGCTGTTTTTAGTCATATCTATGCATTTATTAGTTAAAGACATTCTCATGAAATAAATAAATTAAATTAAGTAACAGAATTGGCTATCTACAGGATGGCAATGTCTTCCTTAATTTTTGATATTTATTTTAGAAGACATAGGGACAATTCAAGAGTTGTTATTTATATTTAAGGGAAATAATCTCTACCAATTTGATACTTGTAGGATCCAGTAGAGTCCATCTGAATTCTTCTTTTTATGAAGCTTTCAGTATAAATCTAAAACTCTAAAACTCAATTTTTGTTTTGTAGGTTTCTAATACCGACCCTTGGTGACACAATTTGTGTGACATGAATCTGCCGTACATGTCTCTTCTTTGGCCTGTGTTAGATACAACACACAGAATATGGATGTACTGTTATGGCAAGGCAATGTGTGGTCACAACACTAATGGCAGTGTAGGGTTGCATAAACACACCCACAAACTGAAGCAGCAATTTTCTCTGGCAGACCAGAGACTAGTGAAAAGTGTTACGATCCATTTTGCAACTTTCCTCTGCTTCTTGTCTTGTTACGGTTAAAAATATTAGTATTGCAAAAGTTATTGGTTCTGCAATGGGAATAGAAACAGAGTTTTATTCATTTATTTTGACTTCACTGTTAACTTAAACACTGAAAGTTTTCTTTTGCTCCAGATTAAAGTTTTTAATCTGGATTCTTTGTTGGATTTCCTATTAGATTGTATAATATACTTGAAGAGAAAACAGTCCACCTGGGTTTTATTAGTTTTGAAGACTTGACATCTTTGGGATTTCCTAACCTTTTTTGATTAGTTGGCCTTCTTTTCCTTTTACAAGTTTATTTATGATTTTTTTTTTAAATTTTTAAATTTAAATTTTTTTTAAATGTATGATGCTAAGCAGTTTTAGCGTTTTAAATTACAAGCACACATGGTATTGGAGTTTGTATAATATTTCATTCCTATTAAAAATATTTATATATATTATATTTTTTTATAAGAAATCTGAAAATGAGGCTTTCCAGATAACAGGCAAACAAACAATTAAGCATTTCCAATGTAGAATGTGGCTTTCTAGTGTGCTTTTCATTTAAGAGAGTCATTCAGCTGTACATGCCTGTTAAACTGACTACCTGCTGGATCAGTTACATCTACTTTTGTTGGGATGTCCAAATTTAGAAATGAGAGAGCACTGCAGCATGCTGATTTGCAGTTTTAGGTCACCAGAAATTACATAGAACATTCAGAATTTTTAATATGCACTGCCACAAAGTATATGGTAGGCTACCGTCTTCAATAACTCTCCATGGCTGATCACCCTTTCGTGTCTACCGCATAGAAAATTGCCCTAATTTACCCGACAGAAGCCTTTTTAGTTTCACTCATTTGCTTCAAACCAGAAGTTTGTAATTTACTTGACTGTAGAGAATATAAATTTGTCTGTATTTGTGTGTTAGGAGATGGATTGGTAGTTATTGTGTGTTTTGATTAAAATACGTATTTATTTATATATTTTTACTATTTTGTCTTGGCCAGTAAAACTTGTTTTCCGTTACACAGTAACTAGAATTCCACAGATTTATGAAACTTTACTGAGTGAATTACAACGCTCAGTTCTGTATTTGAGTTATAAACAACTGAAAACGCCTACATCACCCCAGGCCTAGTGTGTGGAATGGCTTTACACCATCTATGTGGGGGTTTTTTTTTTGTAAATTTGTTGCAGGAAAGTTCCACTTAACCTCAAAGATGGGTCGCATTGAGAAGAGTGTTGAGGCGCACAAAGGAGCTGTTTTGGCTGGAAGATGGAACTATGACGGGACTGCTCTTATCACTGGTAAAGATGACTAGGACTCATTTCCTCTGTTATCTGACAACTACTCATCTAATCAGCCTTTTTTCTTTTTAAATCAAAATGAGAATCTAATCAAGATGTCTTTATGGCCTATTCTGGTTGTTTTTCTAATTAGCTGGAGAAGATGGGCAGATTAAAATCTGGTCAAAAAGTGGGATGCTACGCTCGACACTAGCCAGCCAAGGTAAGGCTTAAAACCTTAATTTCACTGAAGCAGAACTGCAAATGTGTATCTAGTGCATGTGTAAAACTGCATACTTTTCATTTATTATTTAAGCGCTAACATGTTAATTAGCAAAGCAAAACGCAGATCAAACTGATCAGGAAAACAGTTGCATCTGTAAAATTTTTATAGTTAACAAAATGCCCAACTTTTCCTGATGTCTGAATTGGTCCGGCCTCACTTGAAAAAAGACTTTAATCTCAATCAGATTTTTACCTGAATAACAGATGATAATTAATAAAATTATTTGCATCTGGGAAAAATCTGATTTGTTGGAGGGAAAAAAGCAACGCTATACAGTTAGTTCCATATGGTTTTGGGCAATGGCACTTTTCTTTTTGCCATTTTGGCTCCATGCACCATCACAGTGGATTCCAAATCAATCAATAAACTTGTGAATGAGTTTAGAGAGCATGGACATTACTAAATGCTGTTTCTTCCCTTGAGATACACTGCAGACCTTTAGTACTGCCATCTTCAGTCCTGCTTGTTTTTGGGTCACTCTGTGGGTCAAACATGCTCTGTTGAGTTTAGATCAGGTGACAAACTTGGCCACTGAAGAATATCCTGTTTCGTTGCCTTTAGAAACTCTTGGGTACTGTTTGCAGTATGTTTCAGGTCATTTTCCCTTTGCACTGCAAAGTGCTGTCTAATTTGTTTTGGGTAATTTTGTTTTATCTGAGCAGACACTACATCCCTGCACACTTAACACCTCATTGTGGTACTTCTATCAGCAGTCGCATGATCTATAAAGACTAGAGACACAATTGCACTACCAGCCATACATGCCAATGCCATAACACTGCCTCCACCATGTTTGACATAATATGGTACATTTTGGATCATAAGCTGTTTCTCTCCTTCTCTGTACTTGACTAGGTCCATCAGCCTGGTAAAAGTTGATTTTGGTTTCATCTGTCCAAAGAATATTTCACAGAACTTTGTTTAGATGTTTTCTAGCAGTCTTATTTAGGCTTCTTGTTTTTGAGTGTAACCAGTGGTTTAAACTTTGTTGTAAACTCTCTGTATTTACATTTATAAAAAACTTCTCGTGATTTTAGACCTTGACAATGATACGGCAAAAGTTTTGAGAGTATTGTTGACTTGAAGTTGAACTTATTGTGAAGGACAAGGTTTTTTGTTTATTTGCTTTTGTAACAAATGAAAGAATTTGCAATCTTTTCCTTTAGTTGTGTTCTGTAGTCTTTCAGCTGACCAGTGCATTACTTTTTTTTAAAAACTTTTTTTTAAGAAAATAACAGATTGTTGATTTGTCCAGTATTAAATTTTTGCTATTTGTCGAATAGATTTATTTAGATTTTTCAGTTCAATGATGGCCTCCCTCACATCCATCAACAGCTCTGTGGCCCTTACATGAAGGGTTCAAGTGAGTCCACCTCACTTGAGGTGAGGTGCAAACTATTTAGTTTGCATGATATAATAAGGGAGCAGACCTCACCTGGGTATGTCACTGCTTGTCAGTCAGTTGTCCATTTTCTTTTGAGCATCTGAAAATGAGGAATGATATTAAAAAAACTGCAATGCCCAAAGAGTTTATGCAGTAATTTCAATTTAATACATTTAATCATGTATTATCTTACAAAATACACTGTGGTGGTATACAGAGCTAAAATTACAAAAAAAAGTATAATTGTTCAAAACCTTATTGACCTAACTGTAGCCCTTCTCAGACATGAGATAGCTGTCATTGCTTGTGTAAACAGTGTTTTAAAGACATAAAGGGACTCCAGTAATATTATTATGTGTTATGTACAAGATTTGGCAGCAAAATAAGTAATATAAAATATAGTAGTTCAGAATGCGCATTAATGTGTAGAGCTCTTTTGATTTGGAAAAGCTTCTGCATTGATTCTGCTGTCGTTTGATGCTACAAGTATGCAATAATCTCAGAAGAAACAAGTGAAAACAGTAAACTAACTTTTAATCTTAGTCTCTTGCTTCTGTTAGAACTCAAGTTAATTCATCACTGACAAAACTTGTTAAGCTGACATATCGCAGACTCTGTCCTCATCACATTTGTTAATGTGATTGCAGACTTGTTCCTTGTTGTGAGTGATACCAACAGATGTGGTCAAACATTTACATATACCCATCATGAGCATGAATGTCATAGTAATTTTGGTCTTTTAATGATTTCTCTGAAATGTTCTTTTTCCAGGTGGGAGTCATTGTACAACATATGTGTTTATTGACTTAAAACAAAAGAATTGGGGAATTGGTTGCACAAGTTTGAACTAATGATGGATTTTCCCTCATCCATGCAGGGTTAAAAGTATACATTTAGGCTCAAATGTATAAATACACTCACTTAAATCTTTTACTGGTGATAAGTGGTACTGAAGGTTCTGCAATGTCTACAATATTAACCTCTCATTAGTTTTTATGATTGAATACACTTGGTAGTTTCTCTCTGCCAACATAAAGATAATTTGTTTAACAGCCCTCATTGCTTTGACCATTCCTCAGAATAATGGGAAAGTCTAAGAAAGTAAGTGAAGACTTAAGAAGGATAACTGTATATTTACACAAGTTGGGAAGGTTTCTTGGAGCCATCTCTAAACAACTGCAGAGTCCAAGATTATCAGTTCAACCAATTGTGTGGAAATGCAAGTTATTTGGATACATCACCACTTTGCCAAGGTCTGGAAAAAGATCAAAAATCATCCCCCTCAGATGATTGGAAATTGTTCAGGATGTTCAGGAGCAACCTAGGAACCACCAGGGTTCATCCTAACATGAACTCAAAACTGCTAGAACACCAGGGTCTCTGTCCACAGTGAATCAAGTTTTACGTTGCCATGGACTGACAAGTGACAAATAAGAAAAAAGCCCCTGCTCCAAAATCCACATCTTTAAACTCAACAGGAATTTTACAATACGGAAAATTGGTCAGACAGGATGAACAGTGTACGAACAATGTACAAACTGTCAAACATGGTGGTGGTAGCATCATGCTCTGGCGTTGTTTTGCTGTCAGTGCTACTGATACATTGCACAAAGTAGACTGAATAATGAAGAAGCAGAACTACCTCCAAGTTCTTCATGTCACCTCAGATAAACAGCTACACTTGGGAAGAATTGGCTCTTCCAACAGTACAATGATCACACACATCAAAACTGGTTTAGGAATGGATAAAGCAGGCTAACATTAGCTTCTGGAATTGCCTTTCTAAATCCTGGACCTCAACCATATTGAAAATTTGTGGACTATGTTCAAAAGCTGGATCCATGGCAGGAAACAAACCAATTTAAATGAACTTAAATTAACCCAATTTTTCAAAGAAGAGTGGTCAGCCAGAATTAGACCAGAAGCTTGTTAATGGCTACCAAAAGCATCTGGTTGAGGGCCAACTTGCTAAGGAACATTTAACAAAATCTTAGTGGTGGTATATAACCTCACCACAATGTGTAGTGCCTCATGTTTGATAGATTTTTAGAGTTTCTCCTCCAAGACCATCTTAGAGAGGCAGAGTTTCTCAGAATTAAAGGCACAGGTTTATCTGCAGAAAACTACATCTAAAAATTCTGTAACAAATTCAGAATTTTCAAGGTAAAATTGTGAAGAATGAATGAATTTGTCGTCATCTATAGTACATAATGAACATGATCTGCACCATCATCTCTGATATGGTAGCCCACTTTTTGTCCATCCAGACTCAATGGCTTAATTGTAGAAAGATATGGTTGGTAAACTGGGCTTTCTGCAATTGAAAGCATTTGGTTCATTATAAAATGCAACAAATGAAGTAGACTACAAAGAAAACCCAGGACTGCTGAACAGCTAGGATCCTGTATCAGACAAGAATGGGACAAGATTCCTCTCCCAAAAGTCCAGCAGCTGGTCTCCTCAGCTCCCACATGTTTATAGACTGCTGTTAAAGGGAAGATGGGATGTCAGACCGTGGAAAACATGCCTACCTATTTTTAGTGACTGTGTGGACAAATTAATAGAGAATTTACATTATAATACACTAACTACTCATGTTGCAAAGGTGACGGACTTCAAGCGGAGTTGAAAGAAGTGTGAAACCAGGATGCCTATTTGGCTCTGCTGTCCGTTTTCAAAACACAGTATAATCAAGGCTTAAGAAGATAATCATGCTTAGTACTGCCAAAAGTCCGTTTTCAGGTATAAGTAAAAAAAATAAATAATTAGAGGCACTCTATATATATATATATATATATATATATATATATATATATATATATATATATATATATATATATATATATATATATATGGAGAAATACCAAGGGCTCAGAGAGGATGTGGAGGGTGAAGGTAACGGTGGTCCCCGTGGTAATCGGAGCACTAGGTGCGGTGACTCCCAAGCTAGGCGAGTGGCTCCAGCAGATCCCGGGAATAACATCGGAGATCTCTGTCCAGAAGAGCGCAGTCCTGGGAACAGCTAAGATACTGCGCAGGACCCTCAAGCTCCCAGGCCTCTGGTAGAGGACCCGAGCTTGAAGGATAAAACCGCCCGCAGGGGCGTGCTGGGTGTTTTTGTTTTTTATATATATATATATTACATACAACATCTACAATACGGCAGCAGTGATCAGTGAGATGCTTGGCTACAAGTTGAACAGCCACAAGGGGCAGTACCCTCCATGGAGAAGGAGGCTAGAGGGCAAGATCAAAGTAGCACGGAGGGAGGTTAGCCAACTAACGGAGTTGCAGAAAGGTACGACAAAGAAGGTGCATAAGAAATACAGCAAGCTGTCCATACCTGAGGCCTTGGAAACTGCCAAGCAAAGACTCATAGCCTTGGCCAGCCGCTTGAGGAGGTACACCAGAGAGATAGAAGGCAGGAGAATAAACCAGCTGTTCTCCACAGAACCAGCAAAGGTGTACTCTCGCAAAACACCAGCTACTGGTAGACAGAACAGTCAGCCGAGACTGCAAGACCAGACTGACCAACCTGTGCACTGCCTGGATTGATTACAAGAAGGCCTATGACTCAATGCCCCACAGCTGGATACTGGAATGCTTAGAATTGTACAAGATCAATGGGACCCTAAGAGCCTTCATCAGGAACTCAATGGGGATGTGGCGTACAACACTAGAGGCCAACTCCAAGCCCACAGCACAAGTCACCATCAAGTGCGGGATCTACCAAGGAGATGCTCTGTCCCCACTGCTGTTCTGCATAGGCCTGAACCTGTGAGATCATTAACAAGACTGGCTACGGATACCGACTACGGAACGGAGCAGTTGTCAGCCACCTCCTGTACATGGATGACATCAAGCTGTATGCCAAGAGTGAACGAGACATCGATTCACTGATCCACACTACCAGGCTATACAGCAATGACATTGGAATGTCATTCGGACTGGAGAAGTGTAGTCGGATGGTAACAAAGAGAGGGAAGTTAGTCAGAACTGAGGGGATTGAACTACCAGAAGGCAACATTGCAGACATAGAGGACAGGTACAAGTACCTGGGGATCCCGCAGGCGAATGGGAACCATGAAGAGGCCGCTAGAAAAGCTGCAACCACCAAGTACCTGCAGAGGGTCAGGCAAGTCCTGAGGAGTCAGCTGAATGGTAAGAACAAGATCCGGGCCATCAACACGTACGCCCTGCCCATGATCAGGTACCCTGCTGGGGTAATAGGCTGGCCAAAGGAGGAGATAGAAGCCACTGACATAAAGACAAGAAAGCTCCTTACCATGCATGGAGGGTTTCACCCCAAGTCCAGCACCCTGAGGCTGTACGCTAAGCGCAAGGAAGGGGGCCGGGGACTGGTGAGTGTCAGCACCACAGTCCAGGATGAGACAACGAACATCCAAGAATACATTGGGAAGATGGCCCCAACTGACCGAGTGCTCAGTGAATACCTCAGGCAGCAGAAACCCAAGAAAGAGGAGGGAGACGAGGAACCATCATGGAAGGACAGGCCCCTGCACGGTATGTACCACCGGCAGATAGAGGAGGTGGCTGATATCCAGAAATCCTACCAGTGGCTGGACAAAGCTGGACTGAAAGACAGCACAGAGGCACTAATCATGGCAGCACAAGAACAAGCTCTGAGTACAAGATCCATAGAGGCTGGGGTCTATCACACCAGGCAAGACCCCAGGTGCAGGCTGTGTAAAGATGCCCCAGAGACAATCCAGCACATAACAGCAGGGTGCAAGATGCTAGCAGGCAAGGCATACATGGAACGCCATAACCAAGTGACCGGCATAGTGTACAGGAACATCTGTGCCGAGTATAATCTGGAAGTCCCGAGGTCAAAATGGGAGATGCCCCCAAGGGTGGTGGAGAATGACCGAGCTAAGATCCTGTGGGACTTCCAGATAGAGACGGACAAAATGGTGGTGGCTAACCAACCGGACATAGTGGTGGTAGACAAACAGAAGAAGACGGCCGTAGTGATCGATGTAGCGGTTCCGAATGACAGCAATATCAGGAAGAAGGAACACGAGAAGCTGGAGAAATACCAAGGGCTCAGAGAAGAGCTTGAGAGGATGTGGAGGGTGAAGGTAACGGTGGTCCCCGTGGTAATCGGAGCACTAGGTGCGGTGACTCCCAAGCTAGGCGAGTGGCTCCAGCAGATCCCGGGAATAACATCGGCGATCTCTGTCCAGAAGTGCGCAGTCCTGGGAACAGCTAAGATAGGGCTTTGGAGCGTGATGTCACGGGGGTGGGCGTGGAAAGGATTTTGGCCCGATCCGCCATTTTGGGGGTCTAAGTAAGGAGCGAAAGCATAGCCATGGTTCGTACTTGCTTGCTGTGTGCTCGGCTGCAATGTTCGATCTTACGACCGGCACGGGAATAAGTTTCAATTGTCTTTTTATGCTTTCCCAACCTGGAAGCAACATGAAGGAGCTCATGTATCGGATATTACCAAACGAAGGCGTCTAGCCTGGATAGCAGCCGTGAGACGAGCTGATATCAAGTTCTGTTACGTCTCCAGATATCAGCTGGTGTGCTCAAGACATTTTCATTCCGGTAAGTTCTAAATATGTTCACATCACACTTTATAGCTGAATAATATTATCGTTGGTGGTCTCGGAAGTTATAGAAATTGCGATCAAACATCAAATGGAGTGACTTTGCAGACATATGTGCTATGTAAAGATTCGCAGGAGGAGACAGGGAGGACACAAATTGGCGTTAATAATTTGCCCGATTATCAATGTGTTAATTTGCATCTACTTTACAATTATGGGCACATAATATGATAACGATATTTTAGCAGTTTACTGATAAATGTATAACATTAATTATGGTGGGGGGTGGAAAATGGCTATTTCACTCGATGCACTCCAGCTGACTTACTTTGACGACGTACTCAAGAGTTTGGCGGCTTGAAAATAGCCAAATCTTGCACCCAGCCATTTGTAAATTGGATGTGCGCCTCCAGTGACTTGTAATTACGAAACTGGTTCGCTGTGTAAGCGCTTACTCCACAAACAAGATGCGTGAAGATATCGGGGTAGGACAGTGGCGGGAAGTCGTCTGGGTCTTTACTCCACTGCCGTATTTCATATGGGTCCAGATTTGCGATGCACTCTATTTTTTTTCAAATACCGCTGCTTCGCCTCTGGACGCAATCGGTCTCTATACCGTCCGTTTTCTTTTGAGCTGCTTTTAAACATGTTTCTTGTCGTCGTCGCCGTTCCAACAGTGAGTTTGTTTGGATCGTAGACCCCGAAAATGGCGCCGCGCTCCCACAATGCATTGCGGCGTGACGTCAACTCCAAAGCCCTATACTGCGCAGGACCCTCAAGCTCCCAGGCCTCTGGTAGAGGACCCGAGCTTGAAGGACAAACCGCCCGCAGGGGCGTGCTGGGTGTTTTTTATATATTTATTTATTTATTTATTTATTTAGAAGTGGAGTTTTACTAAAAGCCATAAAAATCTCAAGTAAGACTGATGCTAAAGTTCTTTCTTTAGCATTCAGATCTTACTTATTAATCACTGTGCAGTTGATGTCAGATGTAACTGTTTTGGGGGGTAAAAATTGGCTTCTTGGTGAAACTGATTGTATGCCACTCCTGAATGATGCTGTGTAAAACCTGGCTGGGGACTGGTGATTGAGCCCAGTATGTAGTAATGTTTTTTCTTAGTGTTTGGGGATTGAGCTGTACATTTGTGCAACACCTGGATTTAGTAGTATTTCTACAGATACACATGGCACCCAGATCACTGCAGGTGTTGATTCTCTTTTGTGGCTACAGCTTCACAAACACACACTCACACAAACTCTCTCTCACACATGCACATATATGCACAAATTACAGGAGCACACTGTTCTTTTTGGATACTATGACCCATTTTACGAGAGAGCTCTAGGAAGAGGTTGGAACAGAGTGAGAGCGAGGAAAAAGGAACTTGTCTGAACCCCTCTCATCGCCTTCGTCAGATTTGGATCATTTGGCATTTGTGAGAAACCCCATGCACCTGGAGTAGGGTTAAATGTCACCCCCCCCCCCCCCCCCCCCCACACACACACACACACACACACAGATTCACAGGCACAGCTCAACACACGCTCTTGCTCACAGAGACACACACTTGTGCTTATGCAGTAGAAGTTAGACTGATTTTCTCAGCTGGTTTTCTTGTAAGTGAAGCAAAGTGCTGTTACGTAGACTAAATGAGGTGAGATTTCTGATTGAGTATGATATCTTTTGAGAGGAGGAATTGGGTCTGCTTCATCCTCTAGCTATTGTTCACAGCAAATTCTGATTTGTAAATGAGAGAGGGCGCATTTGTACACAACTCTGTGCTCTTGGCTCATGATTAATAGAAGATTGCTGCTTTCTTCATCCTATGCTTTTGGATGTCTTTCCAGGATCTCCTGTATATTCTGTGGCCTGGGGTCCGGACTCGGACAGAATTCTCTACACTTCAGGAAGACAGCTAATTATCAAGCCTTTACAGCCCAGCGCCAAAATCATACAGGTAAACAAACTTTTTCTGAGTAAGCCGACAGACTAAACTCTCTCTGTTACTCACACATGTTGCTTGAGCGCAAATTCACACTTGGGGATATTCGTTTTCATTTTACTGACATTTACAAAGGCTTGTAGGATTTAGACATCAAAATATGCTATTTCATATGTATATGAAAACCAGTTCCAGACCATATGACCTCTCAGTATAGTATAGTTTGTAGTGAATTATTAACTTGAAATTATTATGTCAAACAGAAGCAAAATTGAGTTCTCCATTTAAATGAGTCAGCGAGGCCATTAATTTCATAAAAGACACTGAAACAAGAGAAGATTTTTTTCTCACCTCTGCTACACTATACTTAAAGGCTTATAAGAAAACTATTACTAAGCTATTACTGCACATAAATTCATATACAAGCACAATGTCCCAACTTTATTATCTCCCTCTGAGATCCCCTGAAGACCAACACAATGAACTAAACAAATGAACTCCCCTCCCCCCTCCCCCACAGACCCCCTAACATCATCCTCTTTGACCTTTGCAGTCCCTTATACAGACAGCAATACAGAATATCTACCTGTGTCTTCCTTGGGTACATGGAATAAGTAACCAGTGTACAAAAAATAAAATGTTTATACAGATTAGGAACAGAATGGTACATTAGGTCTGGTGAGATAAGGCTGGGAACAGGCTCTCTGTTCTGTGTTACACTGTAACACATAATGTTAAAAGTAAGCTCTCAGTTTGGCTAAGATGAAACAATTCATAAACTTGTAACTGTGGTCGTGACCAAAAAATAAATTCCATACGGGTGCTTATTCCAGCCAGCTTATTTTTATCCTCCTTTTGGACAAAGGAAAAGTATAGGAATTTGTTAGAGATCTCTTCAAACCAAAATGTTATGTGTTGATGACGTTATTATGTTTCTTAACCTAACTTTTTCTTTTTTCCCCCCATTCTTTCCATTACGTGTATGCTTTCTCTCTATCTTTCTCTCCCTAGTGGAAGGCTCATGATGGGGTCATTCTGAAGGTAGACTGGAATTCAGTCAATGACCTAATCCTGTCAGGTGGGGAAGATTGTAAATATAAGGTCAGTGGCTTTTTAGTATATTTGTTGATGTCTTAATAATTACTGAATACCTTTTTAAAACCATTTGCCTCTTCAACAGGTATGGGACAGCTTTGGACATCTGCTTCACTGCTCACTGTCTCATGACTACCCAGTCACATCTTTGTCCTGGGCTCCAGATGGAGAGGTGTTTGCTGTGGGCTCTTTCAACACCCTGCGGCTCTGTGATAAGACTGGAGTAAGTGAACCCATTATAACCTCCATGTATTTTTATTTTTTAAATGTTGAACATAGTATAATGTAAATGGGATGTCTGGTATTAGCTATAGAAGTGAAATAGAGGTTAATAATAGACACAGTTTTGCCAAAAGGGTTCAAAACAGCAAATTTTCTTTGTTGTTTTTTTTTGTTTGTTTTTTTTCCACTTACTCAGGCTTTCATAAACATAATTTTGTCCCGGTGTATTTTAATATGCCTGGAATGACATAAAGTGAACTTAATTTGAGATTTCTGGCACCTCTTACACATTCATCATCGACTGTCTTACCCATGTATCCAACAAGAAGTGCTGGAGGTAGGGTATGGGCAGGACTACAGTCCGTCAGTGAACCACAATTTAGTTCAGTTCAATTCAGTTTTATTTATATAGCAACAAATCACAACATCAGTTGCCTTAAGGCGCTTTATATTGTCAGGTAAAGACCTTACAATTTCAACCTGATACATTAATTTACTAATATTTAATAATAAAAAAACTTGTGTAACATTTTTGCTTTTTTGAAAATAAAATGTGGAAGTTGATTTTTTTTTTTTCCCCCACAGCCAGTAACTAGCTAATCTCAACACAACCCTGGCACACGAACACACTCAAATGACCACTCAGTCTAATCTAATCTTTTACACCTGACCAGGAACTGTTTTAATAAGGATGATAATCATTTGCCATATGTAATCTTTTTACAAAAAGTCTACCTAAGGTTGAATTTTCAGTAATACATGTCTCCTCTCTGGTTACACATGTAGTCAGTAAGTAAGTACACGCAGTCCTACAGGAAAAAAACAACAACTTTGTGACAGTAATCTCATGAAAAAGTATATATATTGAGTAAAAAAAATCAAAGTATGTTAGCATGTGCTTAAGTTAATTCCAGGTTTTTGATCACTTTTTGAGGATATCATAAAATTCATCATTTTAAACGAACGACTTGTTCCTCAAAAACAATTTAACTATTACCTTTCAGTGACATACTCTAAAAGGGGGTTGTTCATGAAATCAGACTGACCTCAGTTATATGCAGCTGTTGCTGGAAAAAAAGAGCAGAAGCTGTACATCATCAGGGCCATGTACTTTCCACATATTTTTAGCTTTTTTGTGTACTTTTTCCTTTAGTTTATGTACATCTCCCCGTGTAGCATTTATTTGTAGTGTGTGAAGTCCTGTTCCTCGAAACATACAGTGTCTATAGCACAGTGTCAGCTTTTCCAATGCAGTATGGTTTACAGTGTGTAGCTCATTACAGGCCACGTGTTTTCTATACATCATTCATCTCTTTAAATCACATTAGGCTGCATGCCACATGTTCTTGTTACCTGGTGCTGATGGTAACTTCAGTAATGAGAAAGGAAATGAGAGAATGATGAATGGTAATTGTTGTTTCATTATTGCTGAACACTTGGCAGAGAGCAATATTACCAGTTCCCTCATGGGACGTTTAGGGCTTCTTTGAGTTTATGTTCAGATGTCACTGTACTGCTGCATCAGATCGCAGTAATCAAAACAAACAACCTGGGCTGGGATTTTTGTGTCCTGATCATCGGGCATTTCATGCTTCATTTTGATTTAATTAGGATCAAATGTCTTTCTTTTTTTTCTTGGGGTACTAAATCATATGTGCTAGAGAGAGGTCGGGACCAACCAGTATGTCTTCTCTACAGGAGTAAGGTGTGTGTTTGTATCTGCGTTGCGAGACAGATTTGGTATAGTTACTTTTGCTCTTCTGAACCAGCGATTTCAGTTGTTTTGGAGTAACCTGCCAGATTATTGCTGCAGCTTGAGGAAGTGATTCAAATTAAGCCAGCTCATATCCATTTTGCCCGTGTAAACAAAACTAAAAATAATGTACTATTAAAATTACAACTTGCTCCTTTATTTTTTGTAATGACCCGAGTAACCTTATGTCCTCCCATTATGGGTTTGTTTACGTGGTTGGTTTGTTCCATTGTTTCATCATTGCACCACTTGCTTTGCTGTGGTGTGTCTTGGTTAAGGCAGTGTGATGATGATGATAATTATGATGATTATGGTTCTGCCCTGCTCTGACTGGAGGAAGGGTATGCATGCCTTCTCCTCCCTAAGCCCCTCAGAGACAGTGTGTGCTGTAGCATGGTGTGGGAGGCTTGCTCAAGAAGAGAAGCGGAGTGGGGGTGCAGGGAATAAGGGGGGGAAAAGAGTTTAGAAAAAGAAAATCCCCCTCAAAAGGTCACTCCGTCCGAGTCGCGTTCTATGTGTGAATTCAGACAGAAGGTTCTTTCATGCATCAGAGAAAAAGTTCAAGTTTTGCTTACATGTGCACCCTCGACCAGTGTTGTATATTTATTATAATGTCATTGTGCATGAGAAGTTGCAGACAGAAACCATTAGCTGCTTACAAGTGCTTTACCTGTGTTGTTGCTGTGGTTTGTTTGCAGCACAGCAAGGGTTAAACAGCGTGAAGAGCCTTTTCAGTTACTAGCGTGACTAATGGGAAGGAGTTTCATTCTGTATCTGCTACAATGAAACCTTGCACTTTAACGTACTGCTGCTGGCTCAGCAGGATCAGTCCTGCAGATTTAACCCTTTCACCCTTTTCCAGCTTGGCTCTCCTCTCCTTCTAAACTATCAGCTCTCGTCTACGTTTTTACTTTCTCTCCTCCATGCCTTAGGGCAGATGTAGTGAATTACCCCTCTCCATTATCGCTGGAAAGGCTGGGTGGACACACGCAAATACAAAAGTAGCAAAAAAAAAAAAAAAAATTAGTCTTGCAGTTCCAGCAAGTCACCCATGGACTGATTGTAGCATTTTTTTCTTAACAATTAAAAGATAACTGATTTATTAATACATATTTATTTCTTTTATTTAGACTTTTATGGTGCTTAGAGTTCTTTTGTGTAGAGCGCTTTTTGTGTAAAGCACTTTTTACAGGAGGTTTAACATCACACAAGACACAAAGAGGCTCACTGTCCCTTTTACAAGATTTGGGAGACACAATAAGTCAGTGTCTGTCTGTGTGCCTGCCATAGTATATGCATGTGCCCACATGCCTGTGTGTGCACATTTGTGTGCAACCATTGCCGTGCAAATGTGCCTGCGAGACAGCAGTCTATTTACGAGGCGCTGCAGCTGGTGTCTAGCGTCTGGACCCTGTCACGATCCCTGACACTGTCACTAGCTAACAAGTAGGACTCATTGTGCCAGGCAAGCACCCTCTCGCTTCTTGCTCTCCACCCCTTCTCCCCCTTCTCTTCTGTACACTTGTTTTTTCTCTCTCTCTTTGCTGTACAACCGTGCTCACATGCATAAATGTTAAAGCTGCCTGGTTTTGCTATTCTAATTCCCTGGAAGAATATTGTGAAGGAATAAGAATAATATTTGTTTATCTATTTAAACTTTCAATAGATTCATTAAAAAAATATGATTTTATCTTTTTGCTTTTGTTATTTGGTCATGAAGAGCAAGTTCTTCTTCTGCTGTAGGAGACACAGAGCACAGGACATCATCCCAAGTTCAGAGGCTGGTCAAAGGCACGTAAGCAGAGTCAGATCAAGAAGGCATAACTGTTTTTGCTGAAAATCTGAGTGTTTACCAGAATGACCTCATTTAAACGAATAATCAGCCTGTGATTGTTCATGCAGGGCTTGGTGTCAATCTGAAAGTGGCTGTAGATGTATACCTCATTGAACCTAATGGTTGCTGCTCCTGTCTCTCCTCTGGTCTCATTTAACTGAGGTATTACTAAAAATATGGTTGACCTGGAATGATCCAGGTTTCTCTCATGCTCCCACCAATAATCTCAAGTGCATATCTTACTCTTCCACTCTCCTTTCCACCATCTCTTTTCTAATCCCCTTCTGTTAAATTATACTTGTGCACAGGAGACTAGCTTAGTCTGAATACTCATAAAGTTGGCGTAAGGGTGAGCCCTATTTCTTATGAATATCTTTGTCATTTATAGTTAAAAATCCCCTTCCTTCGGGTGTTGCAGTTGTTGGTACACAAAGAACTAACAGTTGTTAACCTCACACAGTTTTGAGAAAATGATCTGTTAATGTTATACCTCATAATAGTAGCATTGCTTTCAAAGGCAGAGAATGTAAAAGTGTTAAACCACTGTTATACCCTTTTTGATTTTTCTATTTGATTGAAAAGCCGAAATGGTCTTCACTCATAACAATCAGTGATTATCCATGATTTTCTGCTAGCTACATTGTCTTTAGAACGAACTGAATATTTTATTCATCCACTTCGTGTCAGTTTTGGGTAAAATTATGCAGGAGACTGAGCTCCTAATTGTTTCTTTCTCTTGCATGTTTTTACTTTTTCTTTCTTTCTTTTTTTTAAACATAGAATTACCTCATTTGTCTAAATCTTCCTCTATCATTCTTTTTTTTGCTTCTCATGCCTCCCTACTCCCTTTGGGTATGTTTGACTACCTTGCACTTATCAGTGCTCCCCCTCTTGGCTCCGTCTCCCTTGTTCCTTCCTCGAGGCCCTCTTTACCTCTCTTTTTCTGGATGAGTCTAGGGGTCCCCTTAGGGCTTTGCTCAGCATTGCCACTTTTGGAATTGGTCCATGTTTAACTTTCTTCATTATCCCTTGCGTCTTCATCTGCACCCGCTTTGTCTGTAGGATCTTTGTCCACCCGTCCTTAACACAGCTAGCTATTGTTTATGTCCCCAGAAAGTGTATTCCTCTTGACTGTCTGTTAGCCTGCCACACTTGTTGTTGTCTTTATTTTCCCTCTGAGCCGTAGACTCTTATTTGCTAGGCATCAGTCATCACCGGCTTATCAATTAGTCCCTTTAACAGGTCTCCCCCTTTACCACTGGGGAGCATATACCTGAGCGTGTGCTGGCAAGTTTGCTACCAGCCATTGGCCAGCCAACATCTGGAAAGTGCCGCTGTTGGAAAAGAATGAAGTGGCCAAGAGTTCTGGTCCTGATTGTGAACCACTGTTAGTGGAGCATGAAAAAGCAAAAGAAACCACTGTAGATTTATTACAGTGCAAACCTTTATCTGTTTTCATCACAAGAAACTGGGGCGTTCAGTACAGTATGTTTTTAGGCAGCAGAAGTAAAAGAGAAACACACACACACACGTTGAGGATAGGGAGTAGAAAAACAGCAGAGACTGAGTGAAATTAATGGTGTAGCTTTGACAAAGAAAGACCATGTGCACATTAAAAAACATGGTGTCTTAGTATTTGAAAAAAGACAAGTAAGTTTGTGAGTGTGTCAGGGAGAGAGAGAGAGGGAGAGCTAGGGAGCGTTGTCAAACAAAGAGAGTCCTGAGTCAGCAGCAGAGCAGTTTTCTCCCCAGGCAACTGGGTAGGGCTACCCCTCTCTCTTTCTCTCTCTCCCTCCTCCTCCCACTTGCGCTCTCTGTCCCTCACTCTCTTCTTTCTCACTCTCTCCCTCCCCTTAAAAATCTGTGCTTTTGCATGCTATTTCTTGCTCTCTCCACTCTGCACTTTTCCTTTATGCACACTCTCTCTCGCTCGCTGTAGTAAGAACAGAAAGCTTCCTCCATATTACTGTGAAGTGGTAGAAAAAGAACTCCAGTTCTGAATCTGAGGTCTGCCCGTCCTCTCTCAGCTCTCTCCCTCTACAGTTTATCCTTGTTTTCATAGGAATAATTTCACTCATTTCTTTTAACAGATTTTAATGAGGTTACCAGTCTTGATGAAACCTTTGCGAGCATGAATAGTGTAAGACTATTAGATGCAATACTTACATGTAGACTTAATCTGTCATCCCAAGGAGCTCATTAGTTTCCCCTACCAGAATGTGAGGATAATGATTTCTCCTTTGTATTCGAGGCCCTTTGTGTCGAACAGGCTTTGGTTTTCTGTGTTGCTGAACTCATTCTGGCACACTCTGTGGAACAGTGTATACTTAGGTCCATCTTGCAGATGATTGACCCCAATTTTTTTTCTTTTTTGTGTATGTGTGTGTGTGTGAGAGAGAGAGAGTCAGTGCTTGTGTGCGTAAAGTGGGTTAGAGTAAAAGGCACTTGTTGACATGGTATTACTTTTACACCTCTCCCGAGTTCGGCTAAAGGCTTGCCTTGTTGGAAACCAAAAAGGAGGGGAGCATGAAAAGCTGAGAAAAGAGAGCAGTTGGAGGGGTGGGGGGTGGGGTAGTGTGGAACTGTCCAATATATCCTTTAAAGTTGGCCTAGGCAGTGAGGCTTGGAGGATTGGTCTCCATAAAAGACGGTGGTTTCTCTCTCTCTCTCTCTTTCTCTCTCTCTCTCTCTTTCTCTCTCTCTCTCTCTCTCTCTCTCCTTTTTTTTTTTTTCTCTTTTTTACTTCTCAAACCCTCCTTCCCTCCCCCCAAAGCTGGAGTAAGAGTACGACAGTAAGACAGTGCCCTGCCAGCCGCTCTGGCAGAGTCATCATTCTTAGCAACGCTAAATCACTACCTCCACTAGCTAGACAAACATGTCACACTCATAGACAGAAAGAGAGGAAAGAGGGATAAAGCCATGAGGGTGATACTTGGTGACGAAGGCAGGGAGCAAATAACGGGCTTTGGTTGTGCACACAAGTAGGGGAGAGCCTAGTATGTGTGGAACTGGGGGTATCACTTTGAGATTTTTTGCCAGCCCAGAGTTCATTAAGGACCGTTATTGAGGGCTAGGGCTGGGCTGGAGGCACTGGACCAACTTCCAGAAGAGGATGATTTGAAAGGGTTTAATTTTGGCTGCACCCCAGGGTTCCCTCCCCCTCTCTGCTGGCCTCCACATGGAGCAGAATGATGCTGAGTAATTTAATGACTGCTTCCTTCATTTGTTCAAATTTGTTATATATGTTTGCTTCAACAGAGGAATAATGCTTTGTCCTGTCATATGTAGTTTACTTTGTGTATGCTCCACTGTGTGGATACTTTGACAGTAGAAGAGATCTGCCATGGTATAATGATGGAAGTAAGATTAGCAGGTATCAACAAGTGTTCTACACAGACAGGGCTGGATACATTCTCAAAGCCTTAGTCTGTGCTGCTCATACGATGACCAAAATAAACCTGTCTGTTCTTAAATTGTCATCACTGATATAGTGGGGTCTTGTGCATTCTGCCATTTGTAGCATGCCAAATGCTTTTAAACACCCAAATTACCTGTGTGGGTGCGTGTCTGTGCGCGTGTGTGTTTGCAAGTGCATATGTGCATAGTTGGTGCTAATAGAATTCTGCTGTCCAGCTCACAGCTGTGTCCTGCTGATGAGTCCCAGGAGGCCCCAGCATGTGTCTATGGTTACTATGTTGAGGCTTCAGCATGAAACCATGTGTAGATCATTACTCTCCCCTTCTCTCTCTCTCTCTCTCTCTCTCTCTCTCTCTCTCTCTCTCTCTCTCTCTCTCTCTCTCTCTCTCTCTCTCTCTCTCTTGCTATCTTCTAGCTTGTCTTGACCCCCCCCCCCCCCCGCCGTCCCTCTCCCGTCTCTCTCCACTTCCCTTTGCTCTGCCAAAGCTCCAACTTATGCCACACTATGCTTGTCTACGGCCCAGCCTCTGTATCTCGTTAGCCAAGCCAAATGGGTATTTCAATACAGAGATTTGTGGAGCTCTAGCCTATGTTTACAAATGGGCTTATAAGATAACTATAGTGTGTTATTGCAGAGTCAGGAAATGCAAATGGTTTACTTTGTCATTGCACAGTAAATACTGAAACCTTTACTTTGATTGTATTGTATGTTTTGCATACACTCACACGCACACACAGCGATTCTTTACAAGGCCGATTTTGAATAAAAGCAGACAAGATGACAATAGATTGAAGGACAACTTTTTAGAATAACACTGTGTTTTGCAGTGATATTGTTAAACTGAAGGACTCTGACAGTGGTCAGAGTTAAATTAAATCTTTAACAAACAATACAGTTATCGGTTGAATTTTATGTATTTCTTCTTCATAAGTTGCATCTTTAATGCATTTCACGTGCACAGTTTTTTTACTTCTGTCTTGCCATGCCCCACTTGTAGACTTACGTGTGTGTGTGTGTGTGTGTGTGTGTGTGTGTGTGTGTGTGCGTGCGTGTATGCGTGTGCACACTTGTTACCAAAGCAACTAATATTATCACTTTGTATACTAGTGATTACTTACACAGAAACATGAAATACATGCAGCATGAAATACAAACAGTGTGGAATTGCAATACATAGATGATGTACAGTTAAATAACACTATAATGATGTTGCAGTTGCACACAAATGTTTATTTAAAAAGTTATTTGGTTTAAAGTAACATAACCATCTCGAGAAAAGGTGTGGGTATTTGGAACGTAGAATCCATCTTGGAAGTCAGCTCCCAGCCTGAGACATTCCCACACACAGGTCTGACCAGTCCTGGACATAGGCCCAGCTGTCCTTATCCTAATAGTCAACCCCATCCCCCATGGAGGGTTCACTGCAAGCTGACGTTTACAAGGTCTCCTAATCTGCTGAGAGATTGATGAGCCCTAATCCAAAACGACCTTCTTGTTTTTTCCCCAAAGCAAATTGCTTTGTTTTTAGTTTCACTCTTGAGCATTTTTTTAAATATATACTTCATAGTGGGTTTAGCTCAGGTTTGGTCCTGAACATTGGTGTCAGCATTTTCAGACATGTACACCCTATGTCTGTTTAGGGCTTTATACTTGCCTGTATATGTCTAGTGTCCATTACACTGAGATATTTTGTGTTTATTATGTGCAGGGAGTTACTCTGTACCTGCACTGCCAGGTCCTGTCCTACACATAGACACACAGGCAAACTAAAGCCAGCTGGCTTTGCAGATAGTCTGCCATCTGTTCTGATTTATGTAAGACTGTTAACCCCGGACTAGGTCAGCTCCCACTAGCTCACTAGTACAGTGTTAAACTAACAGAGAATAGCTCTCCTTTCACCTGTTTAAAAATTGTGGAGAAAATTGTAGGTTTGAACTGTGTGGGGTTTTTTTTTCCCACAGTTTATGTTATGTAATGATGAGATAAACTTTTTTTCACACTTTGAGCAATATTTTTAATTTCAAGTTGAAAACATAACTAAACAATGGCATATGGTCTGAAGTACGACTGTAAAGTATTAGAGATACATAATTATATGCTTATGTTTATGAAAAAAGTATGTGCATTGTGTGCTCTATATAACAAGGCCAAATAGGGTTGTAACTGCATTAAATACAAGTTTGTTAATGGGTCACAGAGTCTGTTTGACCCATTAACACATGTGGCAGTTACAAGTTTTTTTCTAAACGCTTGCTGCAAATGTGTCAGGACCGTCCAAGATGAAGGGCTAGAAAAGCACAGAGTCTGAAACTCTCATGCCCCCCTTCTGATTAGCATGTTGTTGACTTGCGTTAGGGCTGGGGGGGGAGCAGAGAGCGGTCAGAGCAGATATATTTAATGCTTGTGAAGTAATGGGGCTGAATCAGCAGATAGCTCCACTGGGAGCCATTAGCCCAGACATGTGTCATTAACCCTTTCCCTACACTTTCAGGTACTGTAGAGAGACAGAAATTCAGTGGCACAGAGTCGTACTTTTATTTTTTCCTTTGACTTAGTTTCTACTGTTTTATTTTTTATTTTATTTTATTTTAGCTTTTATGTTTTATTAGTATTATCATATTAATTTATTTTAAATATATATAGGGCAACTTTTGCATATAGCTCAGGAGCGATGTGATAATTTCTGGCCTTTGCTACATGCTAATAAATATATATTTTTGCTTTATTAGTCATACACTGCATGGTTTCAAGAGTAGATGTAAAAGATTGAGTATGTATGCCTGGTCTGGTTCATTTCAGTTACAGTGAAACATAATGGTTTTCAAAAAGAAAAATGTATCAATGCGTTGGGGGGGTTTTCCACTCTAGTTTTGCCAGACAAGCCACTTTTTTTGTGCAAACACTCACATTTTAACCAGGACACATGTAAATATGCAACTTACTTTTGCAGTTGTGATAATTAGTTGCTAATAACAAATAGAAATATCTCCCCATGCAGAGTAACCTTGATATTTTGACTTTTCTTTCTGCCACAAAGCTGTCGTTGTTAGAAAGCATGGTAGCCAGCTTAATTCAAGCTGAACACCGGCAGTGTTTCAACAGCCTCCTTTCAAGCCTACAGGGAATAAGTATTTGTCATTAAAATAATGAGCTACTAATTTGTGGGAGGATGGTTTTTTGTGTTTTTTTTTTAAAGGCAAGAAACTGCTTCAAAAAAGTAACAGGACAGAGTTAGTTATGCCTATTTAGAAAGAAAGACATATAGAAAAGGCATATGCAAAATGGTTACTTTAACAGAACGTTTGCTCCAAGGCAGGAATGTCCTGACTTTTAGAAGGCCCAACATTATTACCCAAACTTGTGCCTTTAGAAACAAGTTTGAGTCTGCCTTGAATCTAATTTTCTCTTAAAATAACCTTTTTGCAGTCGTCCCCGTGCCGGCTGCAGCTACAGGGCAACAATAGAGAGAAGGGGCAGGCCCACAACACCTGCCAGTCTTAATGGTAAACATATGTCAAGAAATGCCGAACGTGAGGAGGAAGAGAGGAGGAGGAGAGCAAGCGCACGCTCCTCGAAGAGGCCGTGCATCAAAAGAGTGTGTGCAGTCTTGTGTGCACTTACAGGTGGTTGCATGCTGCAAGCTAGGGTCTGCGCATCATCGCTTAAATAAAAATAGCCCCAAGTAGTAACACCAGCCAGCTAAATATGGTAAAGGTTAGTACATACTAAGTGTTGGAGCCAAGTCCTGGCCAATATTTTACTCAGTTACATCATGCCATATTTAAGTATTTGTCATGATCTTTAAGTTTTTATTATAATCTTGATCATTTTAGGTTATAATGTAATATGCTGTGATCCATAAATTAATCCTGCTTTGTTAGTCTGTTGTTGTTGTAAAGTGTTGGTAGATGTCGTAAAGGGGGTGTGTATTTATTTTCCTGTGAGATGTATCTGGCCCTTCAGTTTGCCAGAGCTTCAGGGGAAGGTGGCTGTCAAGAAGCCATTTTCAAGGAAGGGAAACCAGCAGAATAGGCTGAGGTATGCCAAATTACACAAGACCTGGGCTTAAAATCAGTGGCAACAGGTCTCATGGAGTGACAAATCCAAATGTGAAACTTTTTGTTCAAATTATTGTCAGTATTTACAGCGGAGGTACAACAGTGAGTGTCTACAGTCATCTGTAAAATGTTGTGTAGGCTCTCTCATGGTTTGGAACTGCATTTCAGCATCAGATTTCGATCCATCGTGCAATACTACCTGGAAAGTAACTGATTAGCAATAGCTTCATTTTTCAGCGTGACAGTGATCCCAAACACACTGTAAATGCAGTAAAAGCATAACTGTATAGACAAACACACAGGTGAACAAACTGGAATCAGTCATGGACTGACCTCTGCGAGTCCTCAAAAGTTGAAGCAGTGTGAAAGCATCTAACTAGAGAATGGAACCAAAGATAACTAACATCCAAAGAATGTCCTTCAAGTATTCTTGAAGGCTGATTAAAAAGATTACAAGAAAGCTTGCTTAAGAGAGTTCAGGTTGTTTTTAAAAAAAAAAAAAGTTGGTCACACCAAATACTGACTTCGAAGCGCATTAGAATTGCAGAAACTCTGTTTTTGCTTTATAGACTGTATATCCATTCATGATTCCACATGTTTAAATAAGTTGCTGCACTTTATTTTCCATTTTCCTGCATCTGTTTCATAAATACACAGCAGTTTTTCTTTTAATTCAAAATATTTTTATTGAGTATTTGTGGATATAGTTTACAAAGAAAAAAAGAAGACGGAAACACAAACTGTTTACAATGAATACAAAACAAAACTTCTCACGTTGGTACACAGCAGTTTTTAACTGCTTAACTTTAATTTGTGTGAGTGTGTTTTCATCTGCATTGGAGTACACACCTAGACTTGCATACATAGCATTGCTGCTATGTGTAAAGTGTTTCATCTTTTTTTTCCTTTTTTTTTTTTTTTGTATAAGCTCATTGTGACTTTCAGGGGTCTCACCCTCTCTCCCCCAAACCTCAGCTGAGAACTAAACGTCATGTCTGTCACCTTCCCTCTGACCACAAAGCTGCCCATTATGGATATACGGTGTTCAATGACCAGAGTGGACTCTGGCTAGATGACGGCCGAAACTCACCTTCCACATCCCACAGCCAAATCTTTATTTTGGCCTCTATACAGACCATGTCCTTGTCTGCGTGTTCTCTCTTGATGCTGTTTAACATCTCTCTGCACTAATCTTAAATCTCCTCGCAACCTTGTCAAGTAGAATTCTCAAGTATCCAGCAGAGTTCCACCCCTCTGGGCTGCAGTAAAACCATTTGCCAAATGTATTGCCACAGACTGATTCACCTTCCCTTGCTGCGCTCCCCCTTAATTGGGCTCCCCCATCTCTACTGTTCTTGTAGTAGTCAGTGATCTGCTCTCCTCTGTTTATTACCAGTCTCACATCCTCTTTAAAATCGGAGCACACCAGTCTGACTTTGCAGTGTATTTAAAAAAAAAAAAGAAAAAGAAAAGGGGGGGGGGGGTTGAACGTTTAGAAGTCAAATATCTATCGACTCTAAATTTCTGTGATTCTGTGACACTCTGAGACAATATAATTGAGTATGAGGTTAAACCTACTGCAGCCAAGCTAAGTCATCAATCAGACTGTGCCTGTCTTTCTTCCTTTTGCTGTATACAAACAACAGCACAGGATGCAGAAGGAGAGTTGTTCTTCTAGATAACCTCCTGCCTTGCCTTTAAGTCAGCTGGTTTTATTATTCTCGTATGGTCATTTTTAATGCAGGACTTTCTGTTCTTCTAACCAGTTTCTTGTTAAGCAGCCAAGTGTCAGAATTATTCAACTCTTTTCCAATAAGGAGAGAGGGAATAAATGAAAGAAAGGTAGATGAAGGAGATAAAGATGGAGTGAGAGAGTGAGCTTTCCTCTGAGTGCTGCTCTGGAAAAGATTTTTGTATCCCTGGTCCTCCAGGCACAGTCCGCTCATCTCAGGAGAGCAATAGGAGTCCCCCCTTGTGTCCCATAGTCAGACACTGGCTGACAACTCTTGACAAACCAGAGGATTTTCACCTCTTTTACACACATGTACACATTAGAGCAACATGTGAACTCACACTAAATTTCTGTTGTCTTATTTCCTGCATTCGTATATTCATTTTGTTTAAACTTTTTTTCATTTCCTTTGCACTTTTACTCACACGCAAACTCAAACTTAGGTGCACACATGCCGTGTATTGCACACATATAAAAGCAACTCCCTCTTTCCACACACACACACACGCACGCGCACGCACGCACGCGCGCGCTCACTGGCTCCAGAAAGAGTCAAATGGCTCAATGTGTTAAAAGCATTAGGTAAGCATGGATCCAGCAGTGCTCCTCAGGCCGATATCACATGTCCTGCTTCATTACAATCTGTTGTATACATTCGGCTTGATCTCTGACCCTCCATCTATCCATCGCTCTGTCTTCCATTCCCCCCCCCCTCGTTTACCCCTGGTGTGCTTTAACACAGAGTGGGTCATCTCAAGATGTTAGCAGAAGAATAAATGAGTTCTGTTGTTATTGTAAATGCTGGCCCAAGCTGCTCTGCTTTGGAGCTCAAGCAAGAACACTTTCACTCTTTTGGAAGAGAGGAAAACAAAAAAAATCTATATGTAAAAAGTATGTTGATTTAAAGAAAATGTAATTAATGTAATGCATAAAGGAAGTTGAAGCTGCTGAAATTAAAGGAAGAAGGGAGGGGAGAAAAAGATAAATATAAATTAATCTCACTTTAACAAACTAGCCTTTGTCCACATGGGAAAGGTCCTTTTTCCTAAAGCTATTTTGGGTCCTGATATGACATTAACTGCTGGGAGGGTGCTGACCAAAACCATCTGAGTGGTGGGTGTATGAGGCAGACGGGACCAGGAGAAGGAGAGAGATCAAAGCAGCTGCCCAGAAACCTGTAGCTTTCTGACTTTACCTCTACTCCTGTCAGAGGCAACGAAGAGGAAATAACGATACACCTCACATCCCGCAGCTGCGTGTGTGTTAGGCAGTGAACACACTGAGGCCTTTGCTCCAAGGTTCACCGCAGCACTTGGCCCACTGCACCACACCTGTCTCTCCATTGCAGGCAAGCAGGCAGGGCTAGGTTAACATTAGCACTTTTCTTCCCTAATAAGCAGGTTACAGTGTGAATGCATGCGTTTGTGTGGAAGACTGCAGCTAAGAAACTCGGGTCAGCCAGCTACTTGCGCTCAAGGCAAGAGAGGAGGTCAGGCACAGCTGTGGAGGATGAGGAAGGGGGACTCTAGTGGCAGAAGGGCTTATTGTGTGAGGAAAATTGGCTCTAGTTATTGTAGATGATGGATAATAGCAACAATTTCGATGTCACAAAACATATTCATTGTGCCTTTACCTACTACTCCATGGCCTTCAGAGAGATCATTCTGGAAAATAACAAACTGGATTTTTTTTGTCTGTTAGTTTATTCATTGTCTCAACAGAATCTTGCTGAATCAAAACATAATGGCCTTAGCCTTTGCTCTTATGTTCTATGCCAGAGTAGAAAAACAGGGGAGGTGGGCAGTATGAGGGGTGCCTTGACTTGGATAGTAAGGAGTTCCTTATCTCACAGTTGTGTCTTTTGCCATTCTTTACTATCAGACAGACTGTCTGATGCAGCACAGCAGACAAGAAAAAGTGTCATTATTTCTTTCTTTGCTCCTCTTTTCCCCATCCTTCTCAGCCCTGACTTTACTGAACCTATTCTCATATAAAGAAGGAAGAGATTTTGTTAATTAGCTTTAGTTCAGAGACACCCATAAACCCTCCCTCTTCTCCCAGCCCCCCATCAGTGTAGTCGATGAAAATAGCAGTGTATGTTTATGAGCGGTGCAGAGCTAAGTTCTCTGTGTCTCACGGTTCATCACTGCTCAATGACTGACTGGGCCTATGTCTTTCTGGCAGAGTTTATATTATGTGCACATACACACATATAAGCACTCACATGTGTGTTGACTTACTGCTTCTGCTCGCTAAACTTCACATTGTCAGTAGTTCCTAAACTGCCCCACAGGTAATTGTTTAACATTGTTTATTACTATCACCAACAATTTACCATTTCATTCTTCATCTCGCCCCTCTCCAGTGGTCCTATGCGTTGGAGAAGCCCAACACAGGAAGTGTGTTCAGCTTGGCCTGGTCTGCGGATGGCACCCAGCTGGCCGGGGCCTGCGGCAACGGACATGTCATCTTTGCCCATGTGGTGGAGCAGCACTGGGAGTGGAAGAATTTTGTGATCACTCTTACAAAGAGGAGAACCATGCAGGTAGAAAGATTACCTCATACAAATGAGTTTGTGTTTGCATCAAATTAGTTTTCCTTTCTAATTTAACAAAGAAGGTGATAAAAGACTGACGGAATCTAAAGTAAACCAAAAGACCAATATGTTTCAGTAACTTGTGCATAAATAAATGGTGTAATCATATACGTGTCCAAAAGAATCATAGTAAAAATCATTTTGTTACTGGTCTATAATAAAAGTTGCTTTTCTGCTCTTCAGAGCTGTCTGTGTTTAAACCAAAATCACTGAAAATAAGCTTGCCTGTTAGGGAAAAGGAGTATGGATATTTACTCAAACACTTAACAGAGCCAACTCCGTTATGTTGGTGTAGCAAGAGAATTGAAAAATAGTGCAATGCTATCAGCAAACTATACAGAGGCGAGTAAATATGCTATACAGCGAAGCAAATGCCTCCCAGGCCTTGGCTAGCTGTGGCCATATATTATAGGAGGACCCTCCCAATGTGCCAGTGTGCAGCCCTGCAATGACAATGACCAGCCTGTCTCGCCGCCTCCCTCGCTTCACCATTCTCTACTCTTTAAACTTGCACTCACCACAAGGTAGCGTTTACATGCGGTTAACACACCCAAGTGTACACACACACACACTCGTTTATTTTCAGGCAGGGACGCACACACACCTACAGAAGCAGGGTTACACACGTGTGCCAACACACATGTGCACCCATAGACAACTCTACCAAGTGCAGTTTGTGTAAACCAAACAAAGTTGGGTCATCAGCCATTTATTTTCAGCCTCGCAGGCGCTTCTCTGTCTCCCTCCTCCCTCTCTCCTCCTCGAAGTCCGTTTTAAAACTGCACATCTGCCAGTGGTTTGTGAATCAGCCAGCTAAATTTACCACCTTGCGGTCAAATGTTTTTTATTCCTGGTTGTGTTGCATGTAAATTTGGATTGCTGGAGGGAGCAGAGGAGGAAGATTTGTAAAGCTGTAAAAATAATCCCACCTTTCACCTGGTGCTGGAAAAGGCTCCTTCATTCATTCACACAGAGAGCTGGAGGGAAGTATTTATCTACGCAGGTGAAAAAATTAGTACCGACCGCTGCACGCACACACTTAAAACAGTAAGAACTGCTTTCCCTGTGTCCACAGCTGACCTACGTATACTTGGATTTACTGTATATAGTTTCCTGTGTATATTACGAATAACTACACTCCAATGTGTACGTGACTGTGTTCAGCCCTCTGCTAGTGAAGCTAGCGTCTTTCCTTTTTGTTGGGGTTTCTTTTGTTTTTGCATTTTAAATGAGAATTGTTTGCTCAGTAATATAAAGTTTGTGCCTGTGTCATACTTTCTGCAAAGTCAAGTCATCCCTACACTTTTTTTTCCACTTTTAAGTCCCCCTCTCTCCTCTCCTTTCCTCTCTTTTCCACAGGTGAGGAATGTGCTGAACGATGCAGTGGACTTATTGGAGTTTAGAGATCGAGTCATCAAAGCATCTCTGGCACACGGTCACCTAGTGGTTGCGACTTCCCTCCAGTGCTATGTCTACAAGTGAGTAGTGCTCTTTTTTGTCTTTTTTTTTTTATCTTCTCATCCTCTATTCAAAGTCATAGTTTCTCATCATGTGCTTTCAGTATATTTTGTTGTTGTACAAAACATGCTCCTCTTTTACTGAGCAAAGCATGAGAAAAGTCTTTTGATTCAACCAGAATATACTGAAATCTCATGCCGTGTAGCTAGAAAAACCTACAAAAATAAAACATAACCACACAGAAAAAAATGGTTCTGATGGGAGGGAAAAACAACCAAATCTTACCAAGTTGCTGATTCATTTCAGGCTATTGTTACTTCATGATCTGTGTGTTTTGTAAAATATGGAGATGTTTTTTTTTGTTGTTTCACTTCATGGAAAAATAATAGGATTAGGAACAAGGGAACATGTTCTGCAGACTTCATCCTATAATGATTGTTTTCAGGCCTGCACTCTTTATGCTCACTCTGCAGATTTATCTCCTCTCCATTCATTGATATTGTCTAAATATTGTGTCTTTTATTGCTTTTTACCCTTTTGCTCTGGGTCATATTTTTGCTTCTTTTTTTTTTCCTCATCTCTGCAGTTGTGCCAGATGTAGCACAGTTATTTAATGTCTGCGACTGTGCTGTTTATTTTTGCCAGCTCAAGAAACTGGAATACTCCTCTCATCTTTGACCTAAAGGAGGGAACAGTCAGCCTCATCCTACAAGCAGAGAAGTGAGTCTTTTTATTCCAGGAGCAAAGCAGCAGGAGAGAGAACAGGCTGTTGGATCATCTATCAGCTTCTCTAATGCTTCATTACTCTGCACTGGCCACTCATCAAGCAGCAGCCAACCAAGCGCACAAACACACACACACACACACACACACACACACACACACACACACACGCACGGGCACATGTACGCACGCACACGTACACACACAGTCGGGTTGTGCTCTAGCTCAGCCAGCCCTGTCATACAATAAGGCTGAGAGTGAAACCACTGGGGGAAATTAGATTAATATGGAGTAGCTCTTGTGCAATACTCCAGTGCAGTGTCCCTGACACTCAGCATGGAGCTAAATAGATTACTGGCCATTTTGTAATCGCAGTTTAGATTGATGAGTCATACTGAGTAAGTTAACAGTGTGTTGCTGTTCAGTAAATGTTTAAATTACCTTCTTGTGTCAGTTGATTAACTCTTACCGTCTGTTATGTATTTAATTTTCCTGTTTGCTCCCCTTTATTCCTCACCATGTTACCTCAGTCGTATAATGTGTAATATACAGCATATACAGTAACTTGGCCTCTCTTGTCTCCCCCTCCCAGACATTTTCTACTAGTGGATGGAGCAGGGTTGTATACGTTCTCCTATGAAGGACGATTGATATCGTCCCCAAAGTTCCCGGGTATGAGAGCAGATATTCTAAATGCCCAGAGTGTCTCACTTAGTAACGACACCATAGCCATTCGGGACAAGAGTGATGAAAAAGGTGAGGGGAAAACTCCATGCTTACTATAAAATTTCAAAATCATACGGACTGTGCTTTTACTGTGTCCTCTTTCTCTTTTTCTCTCACAAGTTATCCTTCTCTTTGATGCCCTGACTGGAAAGGCTCTTGGTGATGGGAAGCCCTTGACCCACAAGGTTAGTAACCTGCTTTCTTTCTGACCAAATGTACTTCAGCAACAAGGAAGTTCTCTGACCACATCAGATTATTTATTTATTTATTTATTTATTAAACTTTGATTATACAAAACGAGATAACTTTATGCTCACATGCCACTTTAATAAGGACACAGTGCTAGTACCCGGTTGGACCCCCTTTAATTCTTAGCAGCAAAGATTCAACAAGGTGTTAAAAACATTCATTAGCGATTTTGCTTCCATGTTGTCATGATAGCGCCACACAGTTTTTACTGATCCATGATGCTCTTCCACCACACCCCAAAAGGGGAGTGAGACTGGTGACTGTAGAGGTCATTTAAGTACAGTAAAGTCATTATCATGGTCAAGAAATTATTTTGAGGTGCTTTGAGCTTTGTGATATGCCTAAATGCATTGAGTTGCTGCCATCTGATCAGATATCTGTGTTAATGAGCAGTTGAACAGATGTACCCAACACATATCTGCTGTTTGGACCTACATCTCGGAAGATACTTAAAATTATGTTATAATGCAGAGTGTTATGGATAAGCAGATAAGTGTAGAAATGTTTTTGGGTTTTTTGTCAGTGTGACTGGTTAGAATGCGTTAGTATTTGTGTTTTATTATGTGTTGATATGATAGGACATAATAACAGAAGCTGTCTGATGGTGGCTGTTCAAATGTGTGTTTATTTTTTCAACCAAAACACAGAGTCAGAGTGAACACACATTTGTTTAGTTTTAGTATTACACAGTTCAGTTATGTATAACGCAGCCTCCCATTATTGTGTAACAAGCTGTATTTATTATGTTTTCTACAGCCGAGTGAAAAGTGAAAGGTTTTTATCAGAATCAGAATCAGAATCAGAATACTTTATTGATCCCTGGGGGAAATTATTTTTTGTTACAGTGTATTTTTTGTTTATGCATGCTTCATCAAACTGAAGCCTTTTGCTGTAGCAATAACAGTAATAACACTAATTGCAATTGTTTTTAATTAGATCATTACTTTAATGTTCACATGGGAACATGTTTTTTTTTTTAACTTCTGATTCATTTACATGCCACTACTGCATATCTTGAAGTTTTGTCTTCCTTCCCATGTAGTTTCTGTTTTGGCCTCTCTCTCTCTGCTCCACTTTTCATTATTTTCTTTCTCCTCACCCTCGATCTGGCCACGGTAGATGGCTGCCCATTTCTGAGTTGGGTTCAGCTGGAGGTTTCCTCTCAAAAGGAAGTTCTTCCTCCCCACTGTTGCCAAATGCTTGCTCACAGGGAATTGCCTAATTATTGGGGTTTTCCCTCTTTTTACAGATGCTTATTATAAAATGATGACAAATACTGATTATAAAGTATTTTCATAGCATTAATCCTCATACAGAAAATAATGCCACAAGAGCAATATGTATGTTAATACATCCATGTTGTTCATCACGTCTTCCTTCAAGATATGTTTTCTTTCTGTGAACTGAACTGAATTATAAGTAGTGATATGAGCCTTCTGAATTTACACCTAAAATGCTCTGTCTTTAATTTTGTATTGCCAGCAAAACCTCCTATTATCTTGAGCAGCAGAAGATGAAGTTACATGAAAAAGAAATCTTCCTATTAATAAGATAAACTGTCTCCATGTGCATGAATTGTTCAGTTACAGCTTATGTCACAACCCGGCTCATAGGAAGTGACAAACAAATGGGAGACCACACACAGGCTTTTAAAGACTGTGAGACATATTTAATGAAAATAAGGTAAAGCAACTTAAACACAATTTAAAGGATATAACAGCCATAACTGAAACTTCCTAATGAACATGACAAGTGCCAGAGAGAGCGTCAAAGCCAGCCACCACTGGTTCAGTCAAGGTGTCTTTATATACACTGGGACTGGCCTCTCAGGTGTGCTGCATCAATAATTGGGTCAGCTCCACCTACCTGCAAGAAACAGGTAAAAGAAAAAGCAAAACACAAGACCAGCCCACTGGCTGTCACACTTCCCCCCATAGAACAGGGTCTCACCCTGAATTGGCAACACATTTACATTATGAATATGCAACTAGAAGAACATGCATATATTAAATCCATAACATATACACACACACATGCAACCTCACTTTCAACACCTTTTGTATGCTCAAAAGTCATCTTCAGCTCAACTCCAACCTCAGCAACCTTGGTACCTAGGAGCAATTTAAGAGGAAGGAAAACAATACTGAAGAGGACATACTTCAAAGCATATGAGGCGTGAAGCTGCTGGTTACAAAGGGGCACGGGACAAAGCATCTGCCAAGACATTATCTTTGCCCTTAATGTGCTGGATATCCAAATTGTAAGGCTTCAAAAAGAGAGCCCACCGCATGAGCCTCTGATTTGGGTTCTGCAATGAGTTCAAGAAGGTGAGAGGGTTATGGTCAGAAAATACCTCAATAGTTGGGTTGCGGTCACGTGGTTCTGATGACGTGCGGAGGCAGCGCGATTTTTGAGTGGAGGGCGGAAGTAAACATGGAGGACACTGTGGAGAGTCAGGAGAGCAGCTATTGTGCAACTTTAGACCCCGTTTCTCGGGAGAGATATAAACAGATAGTTAAAAAATATATCGGACGTGATCCGTATTCTTTGAAAATGTCCGAATACACCATCCATCCATCCATCCATCTTCATCCGCTTATCCGAGGTCGGGTCGCGGGGGTAGCAGCCTAAGCAAAGAGGTCCAGACCTCCCTCTCCCCAGCCACCTCCTCCAGCTTGTCCGGGGGAATACCAAGGCGTTCCCAGGCCAGCCGAGAGATATAATCTCTCCAGCGTGTCCTGGGTCTGCCCCGGGGCCTCCTCCCGGTGGGACATGCCTGGAACACCTCGCCCAGGAGGCGCCCAGGGGGCATCCTTGCCAGATGCCCGAACCACCTCAGCTGGCTCCTTTCGATGTGGAGCAGCAGCTGCTCTACTCTAAGCCCCTCCCGGATGGCCGAACTTCTCACCCTATCTCTAAGGGAGAGGCCAGCCACCCTTCGGAGGAAGCTCATTTCCGCCGCTTGTATCCGCGATCTCGTTCTTTCGGTCACTACCCACAGCTCGTGGCCATAGGTGAGGGTAGGGACGTAGATCGACCGGTAAATTGAGAGCTTCGCTTTTACACTCAGCTCCCTCTTCACCACGACTGACCGGTGCAGCGTCCGCATTACTGCAGCCGCAGCCCCAATCCGTCTGTCGATCTCCAGCTCCCTTCTCCCATCACTCGCGAACAAGACCCCGAGATACTTGAACTCCTCCACTTGGGGCAGGAACTCATCCCCGACCCGGAGTGGGCACTCCACCCTTTTCCGGCTGAGAACCATGGCCTCAGATTTGGAGGTGCTGATCCTCATTCCCGCTGCGTTACACTCGGCTGCGAACCGCTCCAGTGCGAGCTGGAGGCCCTCACCCGATGAAGCCAACAGAACCACATCATCCGCAAAAATCAGAGATGAGATTCTGAGGCCACCAAAGCGAAAGCCCTCCGCCACTTGGCTGCGCCTAGAAATCCTGTCCATAAAAATTATGAACAGAACCGGAGACAAAGGGCAGCCCTGGCGGAGCCCATCACCCACCGGGAACGAGTCCGACTTATTGCCGGCAATGCGAACCAAGCTCTTGCAACGGTTGTATAGGGATTGAATGGCCCGTAGCAATGGGCCAGACACCCCATACTCGCGCAACACCTCCCACAGGACGCCCCGAGGGACACGGTCGAATGCCTTCTCCAGGTCCACAAAACACATGTAGACTGGTTGGGCAAACTCCCATGCACCCTCAAGTATCCTCGAGAGGACAAAGAGCTGGTCCAGTGTTCCGCGACCAGGACGAAAACCGCATTGTTCCTCCTGTATCCGAGGTTCGACTAGCGGACGAACCCTCCTCTCCAGCACCCTGGCATAGACTTTCCCGGGGAGGCTGAGGAGTGTGATCCCCCTGTAGTTGGAACACACCCTCCGGTCCCCCTTCTTGAAGATGGGGACCACCACCCCGGTCTGCCAGTCCACAGGTACTGCCCCTGATCTCCACGCAACATTGCAGAGACGTGTCAACCAAGACAGCCCTACAACGTCCAGAGCCTTCAGGAACTCGGGGCGGACCTCATCGACACCAGGGGCTCTGCCACCAAGGAGTTGTTTAACTGCCTCAGTCAGTCCGAATACACCACAGAAGTAAAGGATTTGCCTACTATCGAGGCTGTGGATATCACCAACTACTTGGTCCTCCAGACTTCTTACTACACTAGGCAGCAAATGAAAGCTTTCAAGAGTCTGGAGGCGTACAATTTTTTTGTCAGCGGGTGGGTCCACAACCTTGGAACAAAACGTCTCCGTGATGGATACAGTTTGGTGTTTGCAAGGGTGAGTGTTTGTTCTTATATTGCTTTATCTTAAACACGCTAACAGTTAGCGGTAGCGGCTTTAACGTCAACAAACATGCCACATCCTTAGGACTTCGTTAGAGTGACAGTTGTTTGTTTCAAGGTAAACCATTCTCAGCGGTCTAACGAGACACCTCTGAAGACTTGGGTAATTGCAAAGGAGGATGGAGAAGTGATTGCAGCTCATTGCAATTGTATGGCAGGGTTAGTAGCCTAATTAAGTACGATGTTATTGCAATGAGAACACACACATACACACACACACATATACGCATAGGGCACTGCTAGCATTTTGCAGGTGTACTTCAGTAGTAGTGGGGAGAGAGTGTTTTCTTTTAGCTAAGAATTCATCAGCTAAGAATTTGTGTGATTTTCTTAGATCCCTCATGACACTCAGATGCATTTTTCAGATAGAGGGTATATACAAAAAATATATTTATATGTTTCTCACCACAGAAACCTTACATTACGGATATCTTTACTTATCTGTGAAAGGAGACTGTCTGGAATCTGGCAATATAAGAACCATAGCAGTGTACAAAAACCTGTGGTGTGTGCCTGACGGTAATAAGTGCCACTTTTTCTTTTTTTCTGAATAAAATGGTATGGATTTACTCTGTGATTAAAAAATCACAAACATGTAATATGTAACTTGGACCATAATCATTACAGATAATGGCATCTTTTTCTCTTTGACATGATTCTTGTTTGTTTTACATCTCAGCACAATATCTTACCTGGATAAGTGAATGTCTCATTCACACTGAAGTCTTCTGGTTGTGGATTCTCAGCTGGAAGCTGCAGTTCGGGGTTCTCCACTGTCACTAGGCTCAAATCCGGGCTCTCAGCCGTCTGTTGCATATCCAAAATCGCCTCTGCACATCGATGCTGTTCTGCCTTAAGCTTCATTCTTTTCTCTCGTTTGAGAACTGATTCCGATCTGGGTTTTCGTTCGTAGCCGAGATTGACCGTCGGAGCCCAGTCCTCCGACTCTTCGTCATCCAAAGCACTTGGGCAGCCTATAGTCCCAATCAAGTCAATATTAGACTACTAACTTAAAAGCACTAAGTAAACGAGAATTTAACGACAACCTAATGCTAATAAGTTCGTTTGCAAACATAACATTACCTCTGACGAAGTGGTCGCTGCAGACACGGGCATTGGCAGACTCTGCTCCTCCCGACTGTAAACGTAAATTTAAAATCCATTTTTTCCTACGTTTTTCGGTTAGAATTTTCCATTTTTCTCCTCTTCGTTGGGCTATTTTTGGTACCCTAAAATACCGTTTATCAGTTTCTCTGGTCGACCTACTGGAGCATCCGTAAACACAACAGGACATAGGCATTTTGCGTACTGTCTGTCTGTGATTTTGCGCTTATCTTTTTCACTTCCGACCGCCAGTCAAATTTCGCGCTTTACGTCGACGTCACGTCTACGTCAAATGAAACCTAGCTATTGTCCGAGCAGAATCCAAATATACTCTGAAATGCCACAAGACCAAAATTAATTCCAAAGCTTCCTTTTCAATGACTGAATAATTCAGCTGATGGGAGTTGAACTTCTTGGAATAGAAACTAACTGGATGTTCAGTACCTTGCTTGCCAGCTTGGACTAGAACAGCACTTGCACCAATGTGGCTTGCATCCACATACAGCTTGAAGGGCTGATCCAGACGAGGTACTAAGAGCACAAGTTCTGAGCACAGTAAAGCTTTTATGACCAACAAACAAGGGGAAGCCCAGCTTGATGACGACGGCACTGCAATGTTGTTGTCCAACATGTAATGAACTTCCTTATCAATTATTTTCCTCTTTTCCTCAGAGACCCTGTAGGACCTCTGCCGGATTGGTTTTGCATCACCCACATCAATATCATGCTCTATCAAAGTTGTTTTAGAAGGTGTGTCTCTAAACAAGGTTGGATACTGTTACGGCCCTAGCAGGGCCTCCTCCTGAAGGTGCCTGTGTGGGCGTGTCCCACCACCTTCTGCCTGAGGTGCCACCTTTCCCTGTTACACAGCTGACTCACATCAGTAATTAAAAGTATTTAAGCCCAAGGAAAGGTGAGCTCTGGGCCAGAGTGCCAGTAGTGTGGTTACAGCTTGTGAGCTGAGTGGTTGTTGTGGTTTCAGCTAGTGAGCTGTGTTCTTGGTGGTTTTCAGCTAGTGAGCTGCTCTTTCTTTTTTGGCTTACATTTTACTTTATCAACCAACGCCTGAGTTTTGTTTGTTTTCTTAAATGGTGATAGCGACTTGTCCGTCTCTTTTAGTTGAGCTACTTTAATAAAACTCTTTAATTGAACCGTTTTGCCTCCCTGACTCCTTTTTCTGACCTGGACACTTTTTTTGTTACTTCCCCCTCACTGCCTAGACCCCTCAGGGGAACGTAACAAGGGTGGGGGATTGTTGAAAGGGGAGTTTTGAGTTGGAATTGGTTTTTGATTATCTTGCTTTGTTCACCTTTAGAGATTCAACTTCCCAGTTAAGTTAGGTGAGTGTCCAGCTGAGCTTAGTAAGTTCTTCCTTCGGGCACTCTTTTGTTGTTTTGCCTTTTTTATTTTCGGAGTAATCCTGGGCGGGGATTAGTTCCCTGTTGGGGGTAGGCAATTCAGGGCTCCGGTCGCTGAAGTTCTGCCTTTAAAGTTGCCTCGAGCCCAGCACGCTCCAGAAGATAGGTAGGTAAAGGTTGTTGTGCTTAGGAACTGGGTAAGGTGTGTGTGTGTGTGTGTGTGTCAAGAGGTAAGTTGGTCAGTTAAAGTAAGTTGTGTAGTTTTCTGTTACTTGTTCAGTAGTCGCTGAGTGAGTTGGCAGACGGGTGTGGTAGTGTCTTAATTAGGGTGTGTTTGCTAAGCCTTCTCCGCCCCCGAAATGGATGATACAGCTATCAGTGCACAGGTGTCTAGAAGCTCGTTTGTGGGCAATAACATCCACCTGGTTTCTGTTTTCTGTGAATCCAGTGTTGAGAGCTTCTTCAGTGTGTTTGAAAGCATAGCAACTGCATTACAGTGGCCTGAAGACGTGTGGGGGGTGATGTTGCTGTGTAAATTCACAGGTAAGGCTCAGGAAGCTTGCTCTGGTCTGTCTAGGCAGGACAGCCTAGTTTATGAAAAGATTAAAAGTGCCGTCCTCCAAGCCTATGAACTTGTGCCTGAGGCCTATAGGCAGAATTTTCGAGGTTTGGAGTTGGCACAGGGTCAGTCCTACCTTGACTTTGCTCGGGAGAAGGCAAAGCTTTTTGGTAGGTGGTGCTCTGCAAGCCAGGTTAACAGTTTGGGGTCGTTACGTGAGCTCATGCTTGTGGAGGATTTTAAAAACTCTGTTCCTGAGTGTATTGCTCTTTATTTAAGTGAACAGAGGGCTACAACTTTACAGCAAGCTGCCACCCTGGCAGATGAGTTTAAGCTGACTCATAAAGCAAGTGCTGTAGGACATGATATCCATCTGCACCATAGCGCATTCTGGACAGGTAAGAGTGGGCCAGCTAACAAAGCAAATGCAGTTATGGTTTTAAGATCTAGGCCCAAACTGTGTTTCTTCTGTCACAAGCCTGGCCATGTGGTTGCCAATTGTGTCAAACTGGCACTCAAACAGAAAGCCCACTCAACGCAAAAAGGGCCTGCTTTGAGAAAAGTCAGTCGCGGTTCTCAAACCGACAAGGTTGCCCGGCCTAGTAAAAGGCTACACTTGGAGCATAATTGCTCAGTAGTGTCATGTAGTCAGTGTAAGAGGCCAACTAACCCTGAGCTGCCGCTGGTTGACCATTTCTCCGGTCCTCAAAATGATTTGCGGGGAGAAAGTTCATGTTTAAAACCACCACTCAGACCTGCACCCCTTGCTAACAAACATGTCTGTGTTTCAGTAAAGCCTGCTAGCTGCCTGCTGGGTTCTCCACATGTGATGGTTCGAAGCCCTGGCTATCACATGGGACACTGTTTCGAGGGTCTGGGGCCACTCTCTGGAAATGTTGTGAACCCACTGAGATGGGATTGGCAGCTGCCGCAGGAAATGCCTAACCGTTGCTATGGGGTTTGGTAGGTGGGAAGCCTGCAATTTGTTGATGCGATGGTTACGGACTTGATTAGTTGTTTTGGTTATCGTAATTTGACAAACCATGGGTTTGTATTTATGGGAGGGGGTGTTACGGCCCTAGCAGGGCCTCCTCCTGAAGGTGCCTGTGTGGGCGTGTCCCACCACCTTCTGCCTGAGGTGCCACCTTTCCCTGTTACACAGCTGACTCACATCAGTAATTAAAAGTATTTAAGCCCAAGGAAAGGTGAGCTCTGGGCCAGAGTGCCAGTAGTGTGGTTACAGCTTGTGAGCTGAGTGGTTGTTGTGGTTTCAGCTAGTGAGCTGTGTTCTTGGTGGTTTTCAGCTAGTGAGCTGCTCTCTTTTTTTGGCTTACGTTTTACTTTATCGACCAACGCCTGAGTTTTGTTTGTTTTCTTAAATGGTGATAGCGGCTTGTCCATCTCTTTTAGTTGAGCTACTTTAATAAAACTCTTTAATTGAACCGTTTTGCCTCCCTGACTCCTTTTTCTGACCTGGACACTTTTTGTTACTTCCCCCTCACCGCCTAGACCCCTCAGGGGAATGTAACAATACCTTTTAATTAATGCAGACAGTTCTGCACATTTGTCAGCAGGCAAATGGCCCAACAGCACATCCAAGTTCTGAAGAGTTTCTGAATTCTTCAGACGACCAAGCAATAAAGGATCATCAGGTGCTGCCACATCCTCCCCCCCACAAACTTACTGCGCTATTGTACAAGCAGTCAACCCTGGACTCGATGCGGAAAGAGAAATGAGAGAGCCTGACAGACCGACGGATAAAGGACGAACATGATATGGTTTCCACAAATTAACATGGCAAAGTTGATTTCTTTTCCGGCGATCTGGGGTAGCAATCAGATAATTCTGTTCACACAGTTTCTGTACCACGGTGTAAGGCCCAGCAAACCGTGCCTGGAACGGTGACCCTGCAATTGGCAGTAAAGCTAAAACCTGGTCACCCTACTAAACTGCTGCTCTTCAGAACGCCGGTCATAAAAATATTTCATCTTCTGTTTGGCCAACTGACCTGCCACATACAGTCTGTGCCGAAAACCATTAACATAATCTATCAAGTTCACTGGTGGTTCACCTGACAACCACTTATCGCACAGCACTGTCAACGGTCCCCGAACTTTGTGGCCAAAGACCAAGTCATTTGGGCTAAACCCAGTACTCTCCTGGCACACTTCACACGCTGCCAACAGAAGCCACGGTAAACCTTCCTCCCAGTCACTCCTCATTTCGGTGCAATAGGCACGTAACAAGGACTTCAGTGTTTGATGGAAGCGCTCTAAAGCACCTTGGCTCTTTGGATGATAAGGAGAGGCTTTATCATGTACAATATTCAACAGCTTAAGAACTTGTGCAAATAGATGTGACGAAAAGTTTGATCCCTGGTCACTCCCACAGACTTAGCTGTGATGGTACGCAACGGATATGCAGCAGGATAAAGCGTAACCTGGCAGATTACAGTTAACAGATACTCCGAACCAGATTTTGATCTAGGAAGCGGGCCCACACAGTCAATGATCAAATGTTCAAATGGGTTACTCACAGCAGGGATGGGACAAAGTGGAGCAGGTTTAATAGACTGATTTGGCTTACCTACAATTTGGCAAGTATGGCAGGTCTTAATGTAAGCTGAAACATCACGCTTAAGACGTGGCCAAAAGAAGTAGCGCAAGATGTAATTATAAGTCTTCGTCACTCCCAAATGCCCATATTTGTCATGAGAACACTTCAACACCTCGTCACAGTATTTAGTTGGAACCACAATCTGGATAACTGGACTCCCAACACAGTCCAACCCTTGCGGAATCCACCTACGGACTAGTACCTCCTTCTGCAGAAAATAACCAGAGGCTGCACTTCTAGCGTCATCACTAGGTTGCACTTTGTGAAACAGCTCAGTCAGTGAAGCATCAGCACGCTGTGCCTGAATTAACTCTTGCTGGGAAATTGACAAATGTTCAGGAACAATCAAATCTGGTTCAACCTGACACTCTTCTGCTTGAGTTACAGGCTCTGCATCCCTTTTAGCTGCAGCCCTTGTAACAGCACAAGCTGCAAAGTCAGAAAAACCCTGTTCACACTCATGGGACTCATTCAGAACTCTAGATTTAACAGGTAAAGAATTGTCAGCCCAGACTCGATTTTCAGCCAAATCATTCCCCAAAATCACATGTACGCCCTCAAGTGGCAAAGCAGGATGAACACCAAGGCAGATGATATCATCCACAAAACTGCATGACAGCCTGACTTTATGCAATGGAGCACAGATAGTGGTTAAACCCATGCCTTGAACAAGCACACACTCACCAGTATCAGTAACCTGTGAAAATGGCAACACGGAAGCTAAGATAAAAGAATCCTTCGCTCCTGTGTCACGCAAAATCTTTACAGGAACTTTATGAACATCACCCGGGAGTGATACAAACCCATCGGACACAAAATCCTCAAACCCCGAATAGCTCTCCAAGTCAGACTTGGGCGAAACTGGCGTCTCCCAAGAGAGTACTGAAGTTTCCCGTGCAGGAATTGTAAGAGCCGCAGGCTTAACCCGTTTGCCTGTACGCGCCAACTTGCTTTTCAACAAGGGACATTCTGCTTTCCAGTGTCCATCGCCATGGCAGTAGTTGCATGCTTGACCAAACTTACTGGGCTTCACACCACCAATGGCCTTCGCAGGGTCCGATGACATAAACTTAGTTTGACCAAAAGCTCTAGCGGGAGCACCAACTGAAAAACAGTTTCTACCAACCTGCCTCTTATGTGCCAAGATATATTCATCTGCCAATTTAGCAGCGTCAGAAACGGTTGTCACTTCCCGTTCAGCAATATAAGTGGCAACCACAGGAGGAACACACTCTTTAAACTGCTCCAATACCATCAACTCACATAAATCCTGAAAAGTTGTCACTCTCAGTGCCGAACACCATCTGTTGAAGTGTTTAGTTAAATCCCTCACAAACTCTATATGCGACTGCTTATCAGACTTCCTCCATGATCTGAAACGTTGACGGTAAGCTTCTGGTACCAACTCATACGCCTTCAGAACTGCATCTTTAACAGTAGCAAAACTCCAACAATCAACTGCACTGAGTGCTGAATAAGCTTCCTGAGCCTTTCCAGTCAAAACAGACTAACATAATCACACAGTCAGCTTCTGGCCATCCTCTCAATTCGGCAATGCGTTCAAAAAGGGAGAAAAAGGCATCTGGCTCTCTTTCATCAAATTTCGGCACCAAGCGCAAATTATGCACGACATCAAAAGTTTCAACTCCTTGTGGAGAAGACTCTTTAGCCTCAACACCACCTGATAACTTGCCCGCCCTGATTAGGTCTAGCTGATACTGCTCTAGCTCCAACTTTTCCTTTTCTAAAGAATGCCTTACACAGTCTTTCTCAATGCTCAGCTTGTCTCTTTCCATTTGTAAGAGTAACAACTCCTTTTGCTGCTCAAAAGACAAAGCAACGGCAGTTGAGACCACAGACTGATCAACCTCAGCCGCTAAGGTTTTCATTTTACCTGGCAACACGCCTTTCTTTACTAATGCAGCCTTCAACACTCCTTTAATCTCATCTTTCAACCGTTTATCTCCAACGTCGACATCATAATGTTCAGCAAGTTTCAAGAGTTGTTCTTTAGTACAACTATTCAAGAGTTCCTCCGATGGAGACTGAACAAAAGCATCAACAGTAGCCATAACAGCAAAGTATTGATTCTCGACATGCAATTGAAAACAGCACTTTCCCACTAACTGCCTAACCAAAATCTACTTAACTAAAGCCTAGTCTTCATGCAGTTACTTACGGTGGGTACTTATGCACTAAAAACCGCCAGAAAGAGAAAGGCAACTGCACAAACAGCGACCCCCTCAATCCTGGGGACGTGCTCCCGAGACAACTGCTCTAACCGTGTTCACCGCAACAGAAATTTCAGTGAATGATTCTCGAGAGAAACACTCCTTCAACCTAACAGGGAAAGCACTGATTTTAATGATTCAATAATCAACACAGCTCATACGCTCCAAAGTTGACACAAGACAGCACATCAACACTAACTCCAGTAAACTTAAGTCTACAGCAAACAACAGTATTAACATGACTGCCTCCACTCAATCTGCCTAACCAAATGGCCTCCCAAACACAATACACAGCAGACCCAGAATATCAAAGCACCACAAATAACCAAACTGATCAGCAATCAACTCAATAATTGCCTACAAGGCAAGTCCTAGCCAAGACACAACTAGACAAGCAGCTGCAAACAGACCAGCTCTCAATCAAATGTTAGAAAGCTTACCAAACCAGGATAATTGCACAGACGATCCCGGACGAGCCGCCATTTGTCACAACCCGGCTCATAGGAAGTGACAAACAAATGGGAGACCACACACAGGTTTTTAAAGACTGTAAGACATATTTAATGAAAATAAGGTAAAGCAACTTAAACACAATTTAAAGGACATAACAGCCATAACTGAAACTTCCTAATGAACATGACAAGTGCCAGAGAGAGCGTCAAAGCCAGCCACCACTGGTTCAATCAAGGTGTCTTTATATACACTGGGACTGGCCTCTCAGGTGTGCTGCATCAATAATTGGGTCAGCTCCACCTACCTGCAAGAAACGGGTAAAAGAAAAAGCAAAACACAAGGCCAGCCCACTGGCCGTCACACTTAGTAACAATAAATACCTTTTTTTTAAAACATGGCCTTATCATGTTAAAGGGGCAGAATTTAGTGCATGATCTGATCAAAAAGGGATATAGTGAAATTTATGTGTCCTTGTCAGTGCTGCTGCGACCTTGGTGACAAACAGTTGTGGTTGGAAGTTTCCATACACTCATCATGGGCATAAAAGTCATGGTAATTCGGGGCTTTTAATGATTTCTTTGAAGTGTTCTTTTTCCAGAATGCGATGATTGTAAAGCATACAACTTTATTGACATTATTTAGGATTTTCTCTAATACACATGGTCAAGTATACATAGAGGCTCAAATGTATACATACACTCACTTAAATTGTTTATTAAGTGCTGTGAAAAGTTCTACAATGTATTTTAACTTGATCTATCTATCGAGGCCTATTATGTCTGGTAGTTTCTCTTTGTCAGCATTAAAATAATTTGTTTGACAGCATTCATTGGACTGACCAATACTCAAAAGAATTGGAAGGTCCAAGGAATTCAATGAAGGTCTAAGAAGGATAATTGCAGATTTACACAATTTGGGAAGATTCTTTGTAGCCATTTCTAAACAACTGCAGATTCCAATGTCATTATTACAAATAGTTGTACTTACTCACAAGTTATTCTGATGTCTCACGTCTTTAACGAGGTCTGGTAGAAGACCACAAGCGTCACCCTCAGATGAGAGGAAATTAGTTGGGATGTTCAGAAACAACCCAGATTCAAGCCTACCATGAACTTTATACTGATGGAACACCCGGGAATCTGACCAGTTGTTAGAAGCTTGTTAATGGCTACCAACAATATCTGATGAAGGTGTAACTAGTTAACGGACATTTAACATTACTGGGGCTACACAGTGGCGCAAAAAAGTATTTAGTCAGCCATCAATTGTGCAAGTTCTCCCACTTAAAAAGATGAGAGAGGCCTGTAATTTTCATCATAGGTATACCTCAACTGTGAGAAACAAAATGAGGAAAGAAAATCCAGAAAATCACATTGTCTGATTTGCAAAGAAATTCTTTAAAAATCACACAATGTGATTTTCTGAAATTTTTTCCTCCTCATTTTGTCTCTCACAGTTGAGGTATACCTATGATGATGATGATGATGGTGAAGCCTTTATTTGTCACTTGCAGTTGCCTGCAGCAAAATTGGACCTCTCCCGACCATACATACAATACACAAACATCACATCAGGGAGACAGGTCAAAACAGGTAGTGTAAAGAAAAACAATGAAATATACAACACAATAGAGGATGATATGATAAAAATTACAGGCCTCTCTCAACTTTTTAAGTGGGAGAACTTGCAAAATTGGTGGCTGACTAAATACTTTTTTGCCCCACTGGATCTATGTATTTGAGCCTGTATGCATGTTTTTTGTCCTGTGTGGATTAGAGAAAATCCAAAATAAATTCAGACTTGTTCACCCAATTCTAGTGTTTTAAAGCCATTAAAGATGCATGCTGTTTAATCATTCTGCTCTGGAAAAAGAACATTTCAAAGAAATCATAAGATCAAAACTACTCGGACGTTTGTGTCCAGGATGAGTGTATGGAAACTTCTGACCACAACTGTATTTGTACCATTATATGGTTTTTAGCCAGGATAGCAGCCTCTTTTAGCTTCCTCATCAAAAGTTACGATCTATAGCTCATCAGCAGGGAGAATTTGCAGACTTACCTCAGCTAGTGATTACTGTGATTAGGCCAAATTAATTTTAATATAAATGCTGCAGTGATCACTTTATCTAGAACTTTGAATGCTATTGTTTTCCATGAGTAGAGGTGTGCTAACGGGTCTTGCTAAATAGCATTTTACAGTGTAGTTTGATAGATTATTTTGTGGAATAACAGGTTACATTACACATACACCCTGACCCTGTGAAAGTCATTGACCAAAAGGAAAAGAAAAAAAGTTTGAAACTGCTGACTGTAAATCTTTGTCCTGGCATTTTTTTTTCATTGCTGTAATTGTTGAAATGGGGCTGTGTTAAAAGCATTTTTCCCTGAAATATCGATCATGTTGATAATTTAGGCTGGCGATATCCATCTACACTCCTTATTTTCCGCAACCTTAGGATCACCTGCTGAGGAGGTTGACTTTTTTCTTGCAACCTTCAAGCTTTAGTGAAATTCAGTGATGATTCTAATTGCTAATTTCCATCTATACATACACACAGTTTGTTGAAATTTTAGTTTTGGACAGTCTGATTTAGAAAATATAGAAAATCCCAAAAGATTAGAGACAATAAAGACAAAAGAAAAAAAATAGAAGATGGGGTTTGGAATCAAAGTGAGAGTGAGAGAGAGAAAAAAGAAGAAAAGAATTAGAAAAGAGGGAAAAGAAGTAGAAGTAGCAGTAGTCACTGTTTGTCAGCATGGCTTTGTCTGCCAGCACGATGCAGCTCCAAGATACTGGACCAAAGCCAGCTAATTCTGGCCAGAAACACACACAGACACAGGTTCTCTCGCTCTCTCACTCACTCTCTCTCTCTCTCTCACACACACACACACACACACACACACACACACACACACACACACACACACACACACAGACTCTCTCTCTCTCTCTCCCTCACTCTACAAGCACACACATTTGGCAGAAAGACTGTTGGGTCACGGTATAAACTGCCTCTCCCTATTCCTTTCTTTTCCTGATCTTTTGTCCTTTCCTATTCCCACTTACCTATTTACTTGTTTGTGTGTATGTGTGTGTGCATTTCCATGTAGCAGGAGGTGTTGGAGATAGCTTTGGATCAGTGTGGCCCATCTACTGACAGGAAAATTGCCCTGATAGACAAGAACCGTGACCTTTATTTGACCACCGTGCGTCATCTTGGACGAGAACCCAAAATCTGCAAAATTGGTGAGACATGGAGGGAATGCACTTAACAAGATCGGTGATGACTTTCTTTGTTTTGTGTGTGTGTGTGTGTGTGCGTGCAACTAAGGTTAGATTACTGTAATAGCTGCATGCATCTTCTATCTTTTAGGTAGCATGGTTCATAGTATGGCCTGGAATGATGCTGCTAACATCCTGTGTGGAATCCAAGACAACCAGCTGACAGTGTGGTACTACCCAAGTGTTGTCTTCACTGACAAGGAATTATTACCGAAGACACTGTGCATAAAAGATGGCAGGTAATTTCCCTGGGCTTTCGCAAAGCCCCTGGTGTGACTAATTAATAAACAATTAGTGTCTATGCTTTGACACACTGGGTAATGCATTAGTGAGAGTGATTGGTCATAGGCCAATGAGTTGTTTTTCAAAAAGAAAGGTTATTGTTGTTACAGGTAGATGCAAGTGGATGTAAAAGGAAAACAAAATTAAGGTTCCAGTAGGATGTGAACCAGCATCTCCTGGCTGTTAATTCTAATAGATGTCACACCACCAATCCTCCAACCTCCTTATGAGGACTTGACACTTCTGTAAAATGATCCTGTTAATACTCAGTTGCCAATTTAACCATGTCTGGTGCGTCAAAGCACCAACTCTAAAAACCACCTTACGTGGGGAGATTCTAGAGGTTCTGACAGAGAGGTATTATGCAGTACAAGAAATGGGGATGAGAATTAATTGGTGACTTTAGCATGTAACAGCTGATACCATTCACCAGAATGGCGAGTAAGTTCCTATTACAAAAGCAGCAAAAGGTTATATTCAAGTTTAAAGTTGGCCAGAGTAGATAGAAGTATATAAGAGAACCTCTCAGTGCCCTTGCATTTTCATCTGAGAGGTTTCTGGAAAAGATGTCAAATATGAACTAAGAGCAGAAATGGAGGCAGCTTTTCTGTACCTTTTAACTCATTCTCCAAAGCAAAATGCATATGGCCAACATCTATCAGACTGTGCAAAGCTTTCTGGCCAGAACTCCTCAGCGTTAGCCAGCATTGAAGGCAGAGTGCCTGCACTGTCAGTACAGGCAATTGTAAACTATACTTGTGTCTGCTACACTAATCTGAACACTTGGTTGTAAACTTTTTGTGCACATTTTGGACTCACTCACTGGTTTTATTATTGCTGTTTAGTGCTCAAGCAGGCAGAAATTTGAGGAACACCAAAGTCTAAGTGGCAAAAGCTAATAAATCATCAGAAACTGCAAATTTCTGAAAGTTTCTCTTTAGGTTTGTTGGATATACACCAGCCACTTTATTAGATATACCTGTTCAACTGCTGATTAACACGAATGTCAAATTGGCCAGTCACGTGGCAGCAACCCAGTGCATTTACATATTTAGACATGGTCAAGGTGACCAGCTGAAGTTCAAGCTTAGCATTGAGAATGGGGAGAAAAGTGGTTTAAGTGACTCTGAATGTGGCATGGTTGCTGGTGCCAGGCAGGCTGAGTATTTTAAAAGCTACTGAGATGTGTCAGATACTATCATGTCAACATGTACCAAAATCTCAGAAGAATGTTTCCAGCACCTTTGAATCTGTGCCATGAAGAATTAAGCAGATCTGAAAGCAAAATGGGACCTAACCCAGCACTAGCAAGGTGTATCTAAAAAAATGACCAATGATGGTGTTCTACAGGAAGCAGGACGCCCTAAGAACAGTACAGGTTACAGTGGTACCATGGCTGTTGGGCCATTTTATCAGGTTTACATATGCCGTGCTTGTAGAGGAAACTGGTAAAATCTGCACTATTAATGAGTCTGTCGAAGCAGCGTCAGGAATCATTTATATGTTATTTATGCATAACAAACTCATTTTTTCCCTCTGCCCTCTGTCAATGCAGTATTTACTGTAACAAACTGTGTGTGTCTTTGCAAAGTGAATTCAGACGTGCACCCCAAGTTCTAAACTACATTGGCACCAAAGTGACATTACGCCAAGGAGATGGTTCATTGGTGTACAGCAGTGTACTACCCTTTCCTGCCCTCCTGCATGAATACAGCATCTCTGCGCGCTGGGAGGATGCACTGCGCCTCTGCTGCTATGCAAAAGTAAGATACTGGAAATGTCTTTTACTCTTTTCTACTTGTGTCAGTGATTTCTATATGTGCTTAATGTAAGTGATGTGACATCATTGTACAATTGGTCTCAGTGTTTGTAGAACTGTGTATGTCCTTGCATTAGCTGTACAAGCAAAGCCATAGTGAGCATTAAGCTTTCGCATTGATTACTACATTTCTTTCACGTTGTATTTATGTTAGCAGTTTTGTGGTAGTGTTAAATATCCTCCAGTCTTGGGGCTCTGGTACAGTTCAGCTTCCCATGGCGTATGTCACGTGTATGCATGGATAATATGTCTGAACCAGAAAGTAGTAGACAGGTTTATGGGACCTGACCAGCAGGCTTTAATTAGCTTCAATTAGCCTGGTGACTCCATTTACCAGATTAACCCCCCAGACCTCACTCATAAATCCACACTCTGCTGCATGCATGTGTGGATTTTCCAAACATATTACTCACACACACTGAGCACAGTGTGAGACTGTGTCTTTGCTTAGGCAATGATGCAATAACCACAAGCTTGGAGAAACGGACAACAAGTAGCAAAGGGTGGTTGGAACAAAAGGGATGGAGAGAGGCACCAGTTTTAAGAGCTTTTTCCTTGACCCCATCCTCTCGGCTTCTGGTAAGCGTTTGGTGGCTTTTCCCAGAACCACAGTTGTTGTCAGTAAGTGCTCACCTGACAGGAGTCAACAGAAACATGTTATAAATTAAGGCAAGAAGCACAGACCTAACATACAGTGACTAAAGTTTATAACCTAACAGTTAAGTAGGCAAAAAAAGGTTTATTTCACGTGAAATTGTTTCACGTGAAGTTGTGTTGTCATGTTTACGATCTCTGGCAAGTCCTGCCGATGATATTTGTTGTTTGCAGGAGTGGTTTCTAATTGGAGCTGTTTTTCTTAGTGATGGATACTGAAAAACGCAGGAGATTACAGAGTGGTGACTCTGGAGTTCAGTTTGCTCAACTGCTGGCCCATTTGTGGTCAAATTTTAATTAATCCAGCTGCAGGAAATAAAGTGGCGACACATTTGTTTACATTTATAGTTGTTTTGTACTGCAAATACCTCCTGTTTTTGTGTGTGTCATGCATGTTTAAAGACTTGGTTAAAGTATGAGTAAAGTGTACCAGAATGCATTGAAGATACAGTCGTACTCTATCCTTATGCCCACTGATACATCCTCTTTTCATTAAGTGCTTTTTTGCTAAATATGTCATTTGTGAATGTGGCCAAAGGACTGAATTTTTACTTCATCTCTCCATAGCAATTGGTTTCTAAAACTAAGTAAGTAACAGCTCAGCTGTTACTTGGTTTATGTCCACCAAGATGAGATTTACAACATACAGTACTAGGCAAAAGTCCCCCCCCCCCACCACCACCACCACTTCTTTATATTTTGTTGGGAAAATTGGAAATGCAGTGCAGTGATTCATTGAAACATGTGCAAAGGTGCATGAAAATGCAGGATTAAAGGGAGTTTTTGCAATTCTAACCAGCTTAAAAGTCAGTATGTGGTATGACCACTTTATTCTTTGACACTCTTGGTCAAACTTTCTTGTCTAGTCTTCAGGAATAATTCTTCAGGCTTCTTGAAGGACATTCAAAGCTCTTCTTTGGCTGTTGGCTGCCTTTTATTTTATCGTCTATCTAGATGATCCCACGCTGCTTCAGTAATGTTGATGTCTGGCTTTAAAGAGACCAATCCATGACTGATAGTGTTTCATCTGTGTTTTTCTATCCCAGTGTGTTTTTATTGCATTGGCATTGTTATGATGAATAATTAAGCTGCTGCCAATAAGCTTTCCAGACTCTTTCAGATATTTTCAGATGTTGCTCATCTGCTGTAGATGGGTTTTTTTAGGCCTGCAAGTTATTTTGTCCTCCACTTGTCCAGTTTCCTTTTTTTTTTCTAAAGCACACTCTGCAGAGATGCCAAGTTTTTGGCTAATAGCTCTTTGGGATTCACTTTGGTGGTGCAATTATACTATTTTATGTTTGCCAAATTGTGTTATCTTTGGCATTTTTCATAGATTCAGCAACAGAAAACGGAACAAATTATGTGTTATTATTACAGGCTGCTGATAGCAAAGGGTGTAAACACCACACCGTTTCCTCCCTTGAGTTAGGTGCCTTTTTTATGTCATAGGTCGATATTAATTAAAGAAAAAAAATGGTTTCATTAAAAGATGCTCTCTGCTGTTGTTCCCTTTATCCCTAGGACCAATCTTTGTGGGCATGTCTCGCTGGCATGGCAATGGCAAACAGAGAGCTGACTACTGCAGAGATGGCTTATGCTGCCATTGGAGAGGTAAGAGCACTACTTATTGGCTAGTTCAGCTAAACACAAGTGTTGTAAACCACCAGAAAACCATAAAAAAGAAAATTCAGTGAAACTTCAGTGAATCTGTCAGTGAAAAGAGATACTGTATTTCTAGCTTCCCTCTTTGCATATCTGCTGCTTCACCTCTTTCAGTTACCTAGAGTTCAATACATCAACTTTCTAAGGGAGCAGCCATCTAAGGAGTCATCGTTGGCCCACATGCTGCTGTTCAGTGGTCAGGTCCAGGAAGCTGAGGCTGCTTTCTTACAAGCTGGTCTCATCTACCAGGCCATACAAGTCAACATTGACCTTTATAACTGGGAAAGGTATAATTCTGTATATATGTGTTCATGTTGGAAATGTACAGCTAGTAAAGAGACAGTATAAGCAGTTTTGGGAGATTTTTATTCATGTATGTATTTTTTGTATTTTTGGCTGTGTAAGGATTTTGTTTTATGGAGGTAGTCTAAACTTAGGTTTTAAAGAGTTAAGGTGAAGCATATTTGTTCACAGAGGATGCATGTCTGTCTGCATCATGTCATCTTGTGTCCAGGGCATTGGAGCTGGCAGTTAAACACAAGACCCATGTGGACACTGTGCTGGCCTATAGGGAGAAGTTCCTACAGAAATTTGGCAGGAAGGAGACCAATAAGAGATTCCTGCAGTACTCTGAAGGGGTACGTTATGGTGGCCTGTCTTGCTGCACTGTATAAACTGACTTGGTCAGCAACACACTGGAAACATTTTTAGCTGTGGATGGTGTCTATTTCTAATTATTTCCCATGGGTTATCAACTTTGTTTGCTCTGCTAATACACTCTAAGTGGCCTTAAAAAAAGTTGGTTTAGGGAAAAACTATGTTACCTTAGCATTTCTGTTTACCATCCAATCAGAAAAGCCTACAGCATTAAACTGCAAAAGGAGGCAAATCTCTAGCTGCACCTGACCTATTTAATCCCAAATATTGCTTGCAGTAGTGTTACTGGAGTGCTTATCACTGCAACAATGCCTAATATTATAATTATAGTCTCAAAGTACAAATACAATAAAAAAAGTTCCATATAACAAAAAGAATCACAGAGACTCTGTTGGTTTTAAAAGATGGTTGAGATGGTTAAAACCTTCTTGTAAACTGGTTAAAGGAAAGAAAAATCCATTCTGATTACCGTTTGACTTTGTTCTTTCTACACTTGCCGTCATGCCAAAAATGTTTAGGTATATATATATGTACAGTTTTTGTTTTGCCTCTGTTCACAACCACAGTGGAGTTTGGCCCCATTGTCAGAGGCTCAGAGTTAATTTAGACAGACGAGCAGTTAGACGAGGCCTGTTTCCCTGATATTTCATTACAAATGAGGCAGGCATAACATCTGAAGCTGAATCAAAGTGCAGTCCCTCTCTCAAGACTCTTCATGCAAGTATTAAAAATGCTTAAAATAACATAATATGTAAAATCATGTTAGTCTGATCAGTTAATTTTGAGCCTCTAAAAAATGGGGACCATCTGTAAAAATGGCTGTAATTTATAATAAACTGATGAATAAACTGTTAACACCAAACTTATTTGTTAACCCCTTGAATTAAAGCTGAAAGTCTGAACTTCAATTACATATAGTTTTATTTAAAATCCACTGTGGTAGTATAGTGAGGCAAAACTATAAAAATAGTGTCCTTTTCCAAGAAATTATGGACCTAACAGTGTCTACTCTTCCCAAAAATGCTAGCTTCCAAGATGAACTGATCTTCTGTGGACAGTTTGTTTTTAATCCAACTCTTAAAAAATTGAGAGCGACACAATAATGGAAACTACTGGACTGTACAGATGGTAAATATCCATCTTTAATAGGATGATCAAACATGTGCCAAAGAGATAAGAGAGTTGTTTTGGGTTTTTTTTACACATCTAAAACTCTTCCAGTTTATAGTGTTGGCGCATACAATAACCAGACCGTACTAAATCATATCCCATGTAAACAGCTGACCCCGAAAAACTCAGCAGTAGGTAGGATTTCAGCCAGACTGCAAGGAAAAATGTGTGCATGTGACTTCAACCCATGTGATCACCACTGGAGGTTAAAAAGCACCATTATCATCCTACACGACCTTCCCAACTCCTGTAAATTGTTCAGTAAACATTTCTAATTTTAAAAGTGTTTGCAGTACTTACACTAATTACTCTTAAACAGAAAGAACCTACTCTAATGCATTACAAGTTGCTTTCTACTACCCGAGCTCAGCCAGCCTTACAGTTTGGAGGGATTTACAGACGATCTAGCAGCGTCTTTCTTAGCGTATCCGAGGCTAACATTTGAAAGCCAGTGTTTTAAGACGCTTACTATAACTTGTTTTCCTTCTCTTTTAATGGGGGATAACTCCCATTACCAAATGCTTCCCGGAACTGTTTATCAGTTAAAATAGTGTTTCTTACTTTCTCATTTCATCTCATCTTACTGTGTCTTCCAGGTTGAAGTGGACTGGGAAAAAATCCAAGCAAAGATAGAGATGGAGTTGTCTAAAGAGAGAGAGCGAGCTGCTAACACCTCTGTGAGGAGCAGCGTGGCCTCACGCCGTTGATTTCTAAAAATGTTTTTTATTTTTTTAAGAGGGTCATGTCCACAATAAGTACAGCAAGTACGATTACCTTCATGTAAAAACCAAAACTGAACAATTTTGAGATTTTGTGATGTCTGTGATGCCTGACTTACACTACACACATAGTCTTGTCAAGTTACATATAAAGCTTTAAACAAAATCGCTTATGTTACTGTTACTGTGGGTGGCTGATAACAGTTTTTTAAGGCTGTCTGTATTTCTGACCAACAGACCTGTGGCCTTCCTGTTGTAGTGACTGATTTTGAGTGAATCAAGTTTAAAGTTAATCTGTTTTCATTAACAGTTAAATAGGTATACGCGTTCATCTGTAAATTTGTATAAGTGTTATTTTTGTCATGTTTCAGTTTGTTTTTTTACATTAAAATATATTTTTATAGTTTACACATTTATAGTGTTGCCTTGTGGAAATGCGAGAATGTCCATTAATAAAGCATGTGAACCATACTGTATGTATTGATCCAAAATGTCCTGTTTCTTTGTTTTCCCCTTTGTGTCGTGACACTTTACTGGTTTTATACAAGGATCAGGGACTGTCTTTGAGGTCTGAGATTTATTTTAAGCTTTGCACATGCACCCTGAAGGTATTTCTGTGTGCATGCGTGTTTTCACAGTCTTAAAATAATGCAGGGCTTCTCTTTTTAAATTGTTCTTGTATTTCCTCCGCTGCTGAGGTGTGAAACAGACCGCTTGCCACGGAGCTCCACCCCCTGGTTGGCAGAGGGCCACTACATCAGCAGAGGGTAATAGCCTATTCATCTCCACTAGTGGTCCAGGAGGATGAACATCTTTCTCAGGGCTCTTCAGAAAGGACTCCTATACTATGTCATGAAGATGCAGATGGATATGGTAGAAAGTGAACAAGATGAAACAGTGAGTGGCAACAGACACACATCACAGAAAACAGTAGGAAAATCTCTCTCTTGGGTTGGGTATCTCTTGCTGCTTATTTTTTTTTCTTAGCAGTTTTCCTGTAGTTTTGGTCACTTCACTTCTAAAAGCCTTTTTTTATTTCTGTCTTTCCACCAACTATCTATCTGAACTAATGTATTTTTAAGAGCAGACAAAATAAATCATTAATTAGTCATTGAGGTTAAAGCTAGTTGGGTTCACTGAACATCTTCCGTGTTCAAATTCCACATAATACAAGAGTAGTGACGATTTTCCTGTAATTTAACACAAAGCAAGTGAGCATCATGTGCTTGGCGTCAAGCACGCTTTATCCAAACAACTCCTTCACCTCAAACCATATAGATGTGAGAAAACAGCTAAATGGTGGAACTGGATGACCACGTTTCACATCCATTACTGGGAGTGGCCACACACAATAAACAGCAACATGTGAAATCAGTTCATGCTTTCTCTTAAACCATGCATTGCGTGATATACCTGATTCACTCAATTCCACGCCTCTACCTTCAGCCATATCTTAATGTTAAGAATATAAAAGTCACATTTAGATTAGACTTTCTATAGTTTTGAGTCCCAGTGGCAAATATCTTACAATGAAATGGCCAGTGTAAATATTTCATATTTTTGAAGCTACACAGCACACAGTGCCAAACAGATGCTCTTCTTTTATTAAACCATAGAAGTGTATATCTATATTCAAAGACTGGCTGGTTCTCATATATTAAATTGATAGCCAAGCTCTCCCAAAAATACACTTCCCGGATGTAATGCAGAATTTATGAGGAGGATAGAGAAGGATAATGCTCATTGATTTGACATTTTGAAGTTTGTCTGTTCTTTATACCAGAGAGCTATACGATAACTGAATTATGGGCTCTGATTCAAAACCCACTGAGTGTACCAATACTGTATTTATCCCTGTGTTTTTATAGATTTGCATCTCCCATGAGCGTATATAACTATCCTCTCCCCTGAGAGAAGACATACAGCTTTACTGTTGATGTTTACAAATGGAAGTCAGTATATAGTGAACTACACTGACTAGGAAGGAGAAAATGAAACGCAACAATCACACTTCTCATGGGTTCATTAGCCCTCAAACATGGCCTCATGCCGCTCAGGGTCTCAGATCCTTTACCTCATCTACCCATCAGTGGTTGTTTTAGTCTGGATTTAATGCTTTTAAGTCCAAACTCCAGCCGCCCACAAATGTCCCTCAGGAAAAGAAAGCCATCAGTGATCACTACTGGCTCTGCCATTATGGTCAGGCGATATTGGTTTACAAAAGCCACCACAATCACACTCAGACTTTTAGAGTTGGGATCAACTCAGGGTCTCTAATTGTAAAGGCTAGCTTTACAGATACGGTTCTGCATTGTTCGGAATGATGAAAGATGAGCACTTTGGAGCTTCTGGGATAAATCAGTTTAGTTGATTTGATAAGCTGATGGTTATTATCTGCTTTACACCTGCTCTTGTATCTTTAATGGGATTTAATTTGGTGCACTGTTTATATGCAAACACCTCCTTTTCATTTCTGCACAACAAACTGAAAACATTCGTCCATCTTGAAGTTGACGGGCAAATAAATTGAAAAGTGTTTTTTCTTTCAGTTCATATGTAAAAAAATGCAGATCTTTCAGAACCTTCCATTATTGTGAATTCGAAATGATCCAATACTGTTCGTACAACAAAAGACGTTTGGCTGGCTTACATCCAGCAGTAATGCAGATTCTCATTAGAATTTTTGGCCTGGTCCTAAAGATAAGACAATACGATATGGAGAATGTGACTATTTACCAGACACCCAGTCAATCACAAGGTAAAGAAATACTAAATGAACAAAATTGCCTTTTCAGTATTATGGCATTAATTCACAGAAAGCATGTTTTCTCAAAATCTTCTTTCAGATGAGCTAAAGTGTAACTTCTTGTTTCTTTAGGACAGTTAGCATCAGCAAAAGCAGACTTGAATGTATTCTCATCTGGCATCTTCAAATCCTTCTGCTTTAACAAAGAAAGAACATTTTCTTCAATGCCGCGTGTGAGCTAGTATTTTTCTGTTTTGCTCCTTGGGACAGCAGCTATCTTCTCTGACATGCCTTCATAAAAGTGCAACTTTAGCTCTTATCAGTCTGGAAGCTGTAATCTCATTCATATTTTTCTTCTTCTTGAGTTCATAAGCTGGGACCTGGGGCAGTAAGGCTTCACTCACAGGAGAGATGTCAAGCATTGAGCAGGTCATTTATATAATGCTCATCTATCAGCTCCCAGTGGAGTGTGTATGTGGGGGTAGATTGCTGCCTTCATGCTGATAAGCTAGACTCCAGGGCTGGCTGGTTTAAAAAAAAGTGTCTCAGAAAGAATTATAACAGATATTTCCCTAATCCTTTCTCTCTTTCAGTCCATGTCTAAGGGGACTGAAAAAACTATTTTCTTTTTTTGGATGCAAATTTAATAAAGAAAAGGCTCTACAAAATAGTATGAGAATTTTTCAGGTTCGGCAGTATATTAAGCACTAAGAGAGGACCTCAGTTTGACAGGAAATCTGTTTCATGCTGCCGTTAAATTGAGGTGCTGAAGTTTGAAAAAAGCTTAATGCGATTGTACTGGAGCCAATTTAGCTATTCCCAACACAAAGCGCCTCAATTTCAGCCTCCTCCGCTTACTTTATAATCTGCTTTTCATAACCCAAGCGGTCATTTGCATACAAAAGGAAAGCAGGTTCCTGTTATCTCAGAAAACACGTAGTCCTGCATTTTTCTCAGCCTTCTCTTTTATTCTTTACATTCAGGAGTATAATTGCGCTTGTTCGTTGTATCTCTGCAAGATTTTTTTTACCCTGACTATATTAAAATAAGAATAACAATGTTTCTGTAGTCTTGCCCAGTCTCCGTCAAACAGAGTTGGATGTCCTTGGGCTCTGAGGTCCTGAGACCTCCAGGGCAGCCAGCCTCTGGTCTCCGGATCTCGGTCCTGTTGCTCTCCCTCTGCCCTGGCCGCCACTCTCGTTTTCGGACAACAAGTTCTCACCGGACCGGTCTCTGTGCATGTCTTGCATGCTTTCCTCATAGGTGGGCAAATACTTAACTTCGTCATAGGCCGGCAGGTTTGGAGAGGCAAAGCCCCCGAGGTTGTATTCGGGGTACCGCTCCAGCAGGGAATCCTGGGACGCTGATGTGTGTCCGTGAAAGAGGGACGGCTCCTCGCCGCGGTCGTGGTGCGGGTGCCGCCGGGGCCGAGGGCAGATGATCCGCTGGATGAAGTAGCCCATGGCAAAGAGCAGCAACAGGATCAGGATGCCGGACAGCTTCCGCGTGAACCAGCCGACGTTGTCGAAAAATGCGTGGATGGAGAGCTGGCAGCAGCTCACCTTCGAGCTGGCACTGGTGTTCCCTGTGACGGTGGGCGGACAGCAGTGCTGGTTGACGCCGCACTGGACCTCCCCACAGCTCTGGGCGGCTTGACATGCAGAGATCAGGCATGCCGACAGAAATGTGCCAGTGTATGCTGTCCGGCCGCCGCCCGGCACACGGGGCATCATCCCCCAGGATGGAGCAGCTATCGGCGCGTCTCCAGTACGCACGACGTCGTATCGTTAAGCCCGCTCAGGTGTTGCAGGACTGCTTTTCCTTCCAGCTGTTCGCGAAATATGTGCTGTCACAGCTTCTGCAGCGAGGAGCGGGACAGCAGGTGCCCCCCCTCCCCCTGCTGAGGACGACCTGTCTGCTTTAGTATGGGCGATCGGAGTGGAGCCACCTCAGTGTCTGAAGGCAGCAGGGATGAGATTCATGAATAATCTTACATCATTATTAGGTGAAGATATCTTTATTGGGTCCTAGCATGTCCTTACACCAGTGAAACCCGCAGATAGCCAGCCTGTGCTCCTGGTTACATATTCTGCCTTAACCTGAAGTCTCCTGCACAAAGACACATGCAATCTCACCAGTTTTCAGACATCAGCAGCCCCCCTCTCTGATCACTACGTGCAATGTTTGCTGCAGAGCATCATGATTTATACTTTAAAGATCCAATAAAGAATGCTGTAGATGTAGGAGGAGGGGTGACAAGAGGAAGGAGTGAAGATATTGTGCCTTAGTACCTTGTAAAATTTAAACAAGTCTTTGTTCTATAGTGATAGATTGAGAGCAGAGGTCCTTAAGCCAAGGAACAGCAGCAATACTGCAATACAGAATTAATTAACTGCAAGTAAACATCCTGCATTGGAAATGTAGGATAGTGCAGATTATGTACAAATTCACTTAACAGTAATATGAATGATAGAAGATACTATGAAGTATTTGTGGATGAGTAGGATATCAGTGTTGGCTTTGGTTAAGGTGGAGCTAATGTTTCCCATATTGTCCCAAGATCATCATATGTTTCTGAACTCTTTAGGCTAGTATAAATTAATAGAAACCTTTTATAATGTAGAGAGGTAAACAGCTGTAATATCTGAGACTGACACGTCCCCAGATGCCACTTTATGATCCATTGCACCCGAAAGACTTTAAAACTGTCCCATCACTGAATTCTGAACCAGGTAAAAACCAGCACTGGTGAATGTCCCTGACACAAGGCGCCAACAGCTCCAACCGTCTCATTAAAAATGCAATGTGGATTGTAATGGCCCCCATTAGATGAGTGTCTGGATTCCCATTAGTTCAGTATCACCCTAGAGAACCATGTGTCTGCAGCATTGAAGAACATAACCATAAAACTAATTCCTTGCTTTAAACGATAGTCTCTGTGCCCCGTGTGTTAATTTATGCTAAAGATGTCCCTTTGGATAACATCCAAGAACAGCGGGCTCACTAAGCTGCTCCTCAAGTCCTGAATATTAACTGATTAATTAAACCACTCTGCTTAATTTGTTGTCTTGCAATGAATTAGCGACTTGAATAATTTTCCGCCGTGGTTGTATAGATCGACCAGCATCATTTTTCAAAGGCCTGTTGTCCTTTTCTTTTTCTCTCTCTTTCTGCGGTGAATAGCATTTATGATATTAAGACATTACAGGGAAGACTACAGCCTCTGATTCTATTTTAAAAGACAGGGTTGTACTGATAAATATAAGGACTTTAGAGTCTTTTGCAAAGTCTACATTGTTTAAATTGTGGTGAATCCTTTTAAATTACAGGAACATTTCACCCTGTCTTCATGTTACTGTTTGTTACTGATAGTCAGTCTGTATTCGTCTCTTTCCTAAACAAGGCCTAATGCACAATACACCAAATCCAATTACTGGACCATTATGACATGAAATTCAGTAGAAGAAGAGCACCATGCAACCTAATTTATGCAGCATCGTATTTCTTTCTGTAATCTACCTCAATTAGGGAAATGTGATCACAGGGCAACTTTCCAACCAAATAAACAATCAATAGCCTGTGGACCATGGCTCTGAGAGTTCAGAAACCCTTCTCAGTTCTCCCCTGTTTCGTTTTTCCAGCAAGTCTGCTTCTCAGGAGGGCTCTTATTGACAAGCACAGAGAACAACTGCTATTTTTGATCACAGCTTTCACTCTGTGCAGTGTCTGGAAGGCAGAAAAATGCTGCAACCTGTACAGTATGGAGGAAAAACTGTGGATATTTGGCTTTTAACTGACTCAAATCAAGCCAATTTGAGCAACTATATAGATAAGAATGTAAATAAATCTTTTTATCCTGAAGAAAAATCAAAGTGTAAAATGAATTATTTATTTATTTTCACTGTTCATCTGCACGATTGCCTTGCCCCCCTTGTCTTTTCTAGCAGTTTCCAGCAAACACATCAAACCAATTGGAGACCAACTACATCCCACAGGAAACATGAAAATAACATTCACCCCCCTCTTTGTAACACATAGTATATTTATAGTTTGGAATATTTGATGTACACAAGTAGAAACCCTGATCCTTGAAGACAAATTCAGAATGCAACAATGGATATTTTATATGCAGCAAATCTGTTAACACCAGCAGCACAAAGGCGACTGTGTTCCTGTTGCGTTAACTTGCACAAAGTCTCAGCCTCCTGTATGGCCAACAATCGCTGTGATAACACTTTCACTATTCTATATCACTGTAATAAATACGCCGTCCTGTGTGCTTCCATTAATCTGGCACAAAGGTCTCTTGTGTTGTGCTTAATAATTCAGTCTTGTGGGGTCCATTAGCCGTGTTTAATGATGAATGGCAACGTTCATTTTCATGTGTCGAGGACTCTGATGTACGGCCCGCCCAACAGTCAATGTCATGCTTATCATGTTTGCATTAATTATGAAACAAAGAAAGCCTTGTCCGGCCTCTGGCTTTGTTAATGGACCCACTGATGGTTCTGGGTTTCACTTTATTTGCTCCAGAGCAGAAGTCACAACCTCAGGGTTACTGCCCTGAGATCAACTTCAGCCTCCGTAGCTTCTTTTCTGCAGCATTTATGGAAACAATGAGATTTTTTTCCTTTGAATGATAGCAGTGTTTCAGGTCCACAAATATACATTATATAAAGGATTTCTTTCTGTGTGATCGTACCTAAGAATAGCTGCGTCTGGCTTTGCAGACAGGGGAGGATTGATGCATAAGTTTTAGCTTGTTTAACATATTAGTGTATGAATTCGGTATCTGTGCAGGATATGAGTGTGGGTGTCATCAGTGCTGTGTATTCCCATCAGCTTGAACTCTAATAAAAAGCAGGGCCTGCAGTCAGTGAAGATTGTGTGAATCCAGAAAGTCCCACACCGCAGCTATTTCACACCCACATACTTCCTCTAATCTTATTGCTCTGCTGGCTCGGAGGTCTTAAAGTGTACGGACTGTGCATGTTGAGAGTATGGGGCAACTGTATTTATGTTTGAGTTTGTTTGTGTGGGTGTCTTTGTATGGTTTCATTCTTTTTCATTTTTTTCTCTTCTTTTTTTTGCATAACTGGACAATGTGGTAGACAGAGACACGAAAAATGGAGGCGAGAAGAGATGACGTGGCACAGGTCACGGGACAGACTTCATTTGAAATACACCATAGTGTAAACTTTGCGCCTTTGAACAAGCATGTGGTAACAAATATACTTGAGGGAAAGTGTGTGCCTTAACGAGCACCTTAATGTGGCTTGCTCTCCCAGCTTTGTGTAGTTTTTGGCAGGGAGATGAATCAGAATCCAGACTTCCTCTGAGAACGAAGACTTAAAGAAATCCTCACCAGAAGACAGAGGGGTAAAATCCCTTCTCTGTCTAATGGGAATTACTTAGTGCTCTTAGTAAGTCAGATGTTTGGAAGGTTTGTGCTGAGCCAAGCTTTTTTTTTCACTTTATAGTGAATAACCATATAAAGCTGCCCTTTTGATGGGTAATAGCATTAATTTATTTGACTCAGCATTGTTGCCTTCTTTGAAAATTTAAATATTTTATGTGCAAATGCCCTCTCCACAGCCACATAAGCACAACTATTCTCTGTGTAAAACAAAAAAAGTATTAATTATGTGTTACTTTCACTCTACAAAGAAGAAAAATGTTTTTTTTATTCTTTGAAGGTGACTTTTTTGTTCTTCTCTTGCATTAAGTTTTGTATGATTATCTAGCTGAGAGGGTGGGAGATTGCCATTTAATTCTCGGTGGCTTTCTGTAACCACACATTTAATGTTTGATTGGATTTCACATATATCTAATGTACACACATTCAACCTCAGACATATTTAACTGAGAAAGTTCTTATCCCAGGGAGGTGACTGTGGTGTATTAAGGGGGAGCACAGCTTTTCCAAACCCACCCACTTTTTTTCCGCCCTATAAGATAACCCATGTACCACCCAGCTGCAGATGACTCAGTTACTGTTACTCACATACACACACAAGGCAGACACCTGGGGGTTAAATATAGGATAATTTTACCATTCCCACATGTTCTGAGTGGGCGTGGAGGTCAGAGGATTTTCGACCCCCTGCCTCCACACCCCTGCGCTGAGACACACTAAAAGGAGGAGGTGGTCTGTGTCTCAGAAGGTGACTATGGCTTTCAGCACTTTTACCAAACGCCCACATTATATCCCAGGATTCCTTCTTCTCTTGCCCCTGAAAAAACAGCGTTCCCTGAGGGAACTCTCAAAATAAGGCATTAACAGCATGGAGGGAAAGCGGGATAGATAAAAAGAGAAAGAGGCCATGACACAACACACATTATACAAAACGCTGACGGGCTTAGTATAGAGCAATAAGTACATAGACTGTGTAAGCAATGGGAGGGTGTAAACTAAAGCGACAGGAGAACAGAAGAAGGGTCACCTAAAAACTTGTAACCAAGCTCCCCAGAGGCCATGCAGACACTAACTTCTCTCTCTCTCCCCCCCCCCCCCCCCCCCCCTTTGCCTAAATTATGACCTCCATTCTTCCATTCTACTTCCCAGCATGCAGTTTTACAGATGTCCAGAAACAGGAAATGTGAAAATGTACAGCAATTTAAATCATTCTCCTCTGGTGACGAAGGGACAAGCGAAGATTCCCAAATACTTAGTATGCGTAGGCATCAAATCCAAACAGCATCAAGGACAGATACTTTTCTTCTTAGAAAACATGCAACATGCAAAGCCTTCAGAGATTTCCATGATTCCCATGTCTTTCACAAACAATAAACAGCAAGAAACCAGACACTATGGACTGAACTTCCTGGTTATTGAGGCCATTTCTCAAACTCATTAAGTGTTTATTTGAAAGCTCTCAGTGTGTTTTTGTTCTATCTTCCTCCCCCCCCGACCCCAGCCAATGGCAGATGGCTGCCTCTTCCTGAGCCTGGTTCTCCTCAAGGTTTCTTTCCGTTAAGTGGGAGTTTTTCCTTCCCACTGTCACCAAGTGCTTGCTCAAAGGGGGTCATTTCTCTGTATTATTGCAGGGCCTTTACCTTATAATATAAAGCACCTTGAGGCAACTGTTATTTGAATAAAAGAGAAGAGAACTAAATTGAAATTAAATTAATTTCAGCATTCGAATATGCTGGGAATGTTAGGAAACTGCAGTTCTCAGTATAACCATTCAAATGTGAAAATATCCATTTGGATGTGAGTATTAAATAAGAAATATAACAAAATGCTGGAATAAGCATTCACAGAATAAAGAGTAAATGTGATGCTGTCAAAGTATTAAGTATATTTTTAATATGTATATATGGGGATAGTAAGCTGTAACTTTACTTTGAACTTAAAACTTTACTTTAAACTCTGAGATTTCATATATTGGGACAAACGACACATGCCTGGACACTGTAGGTGAGAGCCTTTCATTGGATTGGAGGTCTGAGGTCTAGGTTCAGCAATATTTAGTGCCAAAAAAATGAGCTGACTAACTGAATATACCTAAAATGATCAAGTTGTTCCTTCCTTGATTGTATGGACATGGGATGGGATGCCAGGATTCATAGTTCAGAGAGCACGAGACATCATTTTCGCACATGGATTGGCCACCACAGAGCTGAAACCTTTATCCCACTGAGGATCTTTGGGATGTGTTTGAGAAGACTTTAACAGTCCAACTCTCCTGTCGTCACTTCTAGGAGATCTTTGTGAATAATTCATGAAACTCTGGATGGAAATAAATATTGTGACATTGCATAAGTTAATTGAAATACCACAGTGAATGTGTCCTGCCAACAAAGCTAAAGGTTGTCCGATGAAATCTTAGAGTTTAACTTTTTTTTGGCTGCCCAGTGAATCACACAGTGTCATTATTTGTAGAACAAAAACTAAGTCATTATGCAGAAGCAGTTTGTGAAAAACTAAGTGCACCCTTATTGCTTCTATCGTAATTACAGGGAGTGCAGAATTATTAGGCAAATGAGTATTTTGTCCACATCATCCTCTTCATGCATGTTGTCTTACTCCAAGCTGTATAGGCTCGAAAGCCTACTACCAATTAAGCATATTAGGTGATGTGCATCTCTGTAATGAGAAGGGGTGTGGTCTAATGACATCAACACCCTATATCAGGTGTGCATAATTATTAGGCAACTTCCTTTCCTTTGGCAAAACGGGTCAAAAGAAGGACTTGACAGGCTCAGAAAAGTCAAAAATAGTGAGATATCTTGCAGAGGGATGCAGCAGTCTCGAAAGTGCAAAGCTTCTGAAGCGTGATCATCGAACAATCAAGCGTTTCATTCAAAATAGTCAACAGGGTCGCAAGAAGCGTGTGGAAAAACCAAGGCGCAAAATAACTGCCCATGAACTGAGAAAAGTCAAGCGTGCAGCTGCCAAGATGCCATTTGCCACCAGTTTGGCCATATTTCAGAGCTGCAACATCACTGGAGTGCCCAAAAGCACAAGGTGTGCAATACTCAGAGACATGGCCAAGGTAAGAAAGGCTGAAAGACGACCACCACTGAACAAGACACACAAGCTGAAACGTCAAGACTGGGCCAAGAAATATCTCAAGACTGATTTTTCTAAGGTTTTATGGACTGATGAAATGAGAGTGAGTCTTGATGGGCCAGATGGATTAGGCCCGTGGCTGGATTGGTAAAGGGCAGAGAGCTCCAGTCCGACTCAGACGCCAGCAAGGTGGAGGTGGAGTACTGGTTTGGGCTGGTATCATCAAAGATGAGCTTGTGGGGCCTTTTCGGGTTGAGGATGGAGTCAAGCTGAACTCCCAGTCCTACTGCCAGTTTCTGGAAGACACCTTCTTCAAGCAGTGGTACAGGAAGAAGTCTGCATCCTTCAAGAAAAACATGATTTTCATGCAGGACAATGCTCCATCACACACGTCCAAGTACTCCACAGCGTGGCTGGCAAGAAAGGGTATAAAAGAAGAAAAACTAATGACATGGCCACCTTGTTCACCTGATCTGAACCCCATTGAGAACCTGTGGTCCATCATCAAATGTGAGATTTACAAGCAGGGAAAACAGTACACCTCTCTGAACAGTGTCTGGGAGGCTGTGGTTGCTGCTGCACGCAATGTTGATGGTGAACAGATCAAAACACTGACAGAATCCATGGATGGCAGGCTTTTGAGTGTCCTTGCAAAGAAAGGTGGCTATATTGGTCGCTGATTTGTTTTTGTTTTGTTTTTGAATGTCAGAAATGTATATTTGTGAATGTGGAGATGTTATATTGGTTTCACTGGTAAAAATAAATAATTGAAATGGGTATATATTTGTTTTTTGTTAAGTTGCCTAATAATTATGCACAGTAATAGTCACCTGCACACACAGATATCCCCCTAAAATAGCTAAAACTAAAAACTACTTCCAAAAACATTCAGCTTTGATATTAATGAGTTTTTTGGGTTCATTGAGAACATGGTTGTTGTTCAATAATAAAATTATTCCTCAAAAATACAACTTGCCTAATAATTCTGCACTCCCTGTATAAGAGTAAGTAGCAGCCAGGTGGTGCTCATCACATGCACTTGATTCAGTTGCTACCTCTCAATCTGGCAAGGGTTATAAGGCCCTTTACAAACTACTTGAAGTCCACCATTTTATGGCGTCAAAGATTCAAGGCAGTCTTCCCAGGATTGGTGTCACAGCAAATTCACCCTAAGATCAGACCACTGCCAGTGCCAACCCAAGAGCTACATCTCAGAGATCTACATGATTCAATGAGCATACTAAAACTTTACGGTTAATGACAACACTACTACAAAAAGACTGAAGAAGTATTGCTTGTTTCAAAGGGTGTCAGAAGATAACCTCTGCAAGAGGCACTAGAGCTTAGTTGTTCCCCCCTCCTTTGTCCACCTGTTTCCCCTCCCTCTCCCCTCCAGAGAGGAGTTAAACAGTTTGATGGCGTGTGGGACAAAGCATGTGGAAACAAACAAACAAACACAGCATATCAGCACAAACACCTCATACCCACTGTCAAGCATGGTGGTGGAGGGGTTAGGATTTGGGCTTATTTTTGCAGCCACAGGACCCGGGGACCCTCCAGTCATTGACTCAAGGACAACATAATGTCTGAAAAAGATAGAATCAAGGTAGTGAAATGGCCCAGCCAGTCCAGACCTCAAACCTATTTAAATACTATGGCAAGACCTTACAGGAGCTGTGCATAAATGGATGCACACAAACCTCAATGCACTGGTGCGTTGGTTCGAGTGGTTCAAAAGTTCCTCCACAACGATGTGAGACACTGATAAAGTCATACAAAAGAACATTACTTTAAGTTATTGCTGGTAAAAGTGGTTCTACAAACTGGGGTGTGTTCATTTTTCACACACTGCTTCTGCATTTTGCGTCAGTTTTTGATAAATAATGACAAGATACAATATGTCATGTGGCGTAGTGCATCTGAGAATGTATTTATCTCATTTTAGATCCTGAAACAAAGCAGAAAATCATTTCAGGATCTATAAAAGACATAAGAAATTTCAAATTTTGCTAGTTACATTCTATGAATAAAAGGACATTTTGGCAAAAAATAATTTCCTGACAGCAGAGGAAACTCTTGCATTATCATACCATTTTTTTTTTTAAATTTGACAGCAATTTCAGGGGGGCTGGGTGGGGGGGATGGAAGACAAAGAGTGTAAACTGTGTGGGTGAGGTGAAAATACCCTGGTGGTGCTCATAGAACATTTTTACCCAAGAGGAAGGAAAAAGCAACACGATGGCAGCAGCGAGAGGTGACTACTGAAAAACAACACTGCATGTAAAAATAAAGAACAAACAAATATAGACCTCAGATACTGAGCAGGAAATCAAAGCGGGAGAGGGGTGTGTCACAAGTGAATTCACAGTCCAGTCACAAGCAGTTAGCATTAGCTCTAAGTCCAGGAGTTATCTGCACTTTATTCAGATTAGACTTTCAAAGGCATTTTCCCTCACTGATCTGAAGCTTTGCATCTGAGTAAAACAGCTCCACGCTGTTTTTTTTAATGCTTTAAAATGGGAAATTCATTATGTTCATTACACATGGAAGAATTTTAGGCTCATACATTTCCTTTGAACGCTCTCATGGCTGAACGATTTCCCAAGTCTCTCTCCTCTTTTCTCTTTGTACCTAGTCCCCTTTCTCTAGCTTCTTTATGCAGGCCTTCAGCTGTTACGGCTCTTTAGTAACTTTGCATCTTTCCATGTGATAAACTGGCCCTGTTGGCAAAATGGCCAAGGTAGGAGTTTCCCTCCACCCTGATGAAGCATCTTCATATGTGCTTCATCAGGTTGGTGTGTGTGTGTGTGTTGTTTTGAGTGTGTATCTACGTGATGGATAATGAGTCGGCACGTCGAGGGCTCGTATTACCCCCCGAGGGTGTGTGGCATCATGGTTTCCAAACTGGTTGGTGGGTCTATATTAAAAAAGCCCTGTCATATTACACACACATACACTCATACAGTGAAACACTGTCTTAACTGAGTCACAGAGGAATGAAAGTCAGATGCTTTCCCAGTACCTATTTTTAAGATCAAGACTCAAAGCTTTGATTTTTTTTAACCTCCCCTCCCTGCTTAGTATAATAGTTACAACAGCGCAATTACCAGAATGGCAACAATCCACACTGAATGCCCAAAGTGCTTCTGTGCAACAGCTCAGCATTTTTAGTAGCTGGTGATGAGGCGTTTTAGATGGCAGCATTGCTCTGTCACCTGTTGCCTGGTCCATCACTCCACCGCTCTGATCAAGACTCAAAAAGCTCCACGGAGCTTTTTGAGTCTGGATTCAGATAACCCTTTGTAACTTCAGGCAAGATCCCCAGCAGCTGAAACATACTGAGTGACTTTCGTCATACTTTAAATATTCCTCATCACTATGAGGTCAAAGCTTCCATCTAACCATTAAAATATGTCAGTAACTTCTACACGGCCTGACATATTATTTGATAGATGCATTTCATGGTTCCCACAATGTGTCCCACTGACTGATATTCTTGTTTCCTCTAGCTCAGTGGTTCTTAACCTGGGTTCTATTGAACCCTAGGGGTTTGGTGAGCCGGTCTCAGGGGTTCGGCAGAGCCTCCGCCATGACATGCATGGCTCATTTTGTGCACCAGTAAAAAAATCACATTTTATTTTTCACTAAAGAGGGGTTCAGTGAATGCACATATGAAGCTGGTGGGGTTCGGTGCCTCCAACAAGGTTAAGAACCACTGCTCTAGCTCCACCATGAGGTCAAATGTCTTAACAACTTTTACTGCAGCAGCATTATGAGTTCAAAATAATCATTTTTCTGATACTGCATTGGTTTTTGACATGCAAAAGAGTAAATTGTAGAACGCTAACACAGCTAACTCTGTCAGCGTAAAACCACACCAGGTGTGGTCGTTGAATCTTCATCTAGCACCTTGAGGCGACTGCTGTTGTAACTTGACATTAGCCTCTTTGGCTTTTTGTCTCAAGTCAGGTCGAATGAACTCTCATACCAGACTAGCCTATATTAAATTATACGTTTTTGCAACTCGAGTGACAAATTGAGTTTATGGTTTAAGTCTTGTGCCTCCTGCTCTCATGATTTACATCTTAACCTATTTAACTGACCCCTTTTTCCTATTATATTTTCTCTTTCCCCCCATCTCTTCTTATCTTCTCATCAAGTTGACCTTTCCTGTCCTCTACTTCTCTCACCCTTCTTTTCCACCACTTCTGCTTTATCTCCTCTGATTTCCTGAGGTATTGGGGATATCGTCTCACCCCTGTGAGGAGTAGCTGATCTCTCCCTTTAGACTCTGAGACTAGGATAATGCCCCCATTAGTCTGTGGCATCTCTCCCTCTCTGTGTTTCCTTTCTCTTGCCTATAAACCACACATCCACTCGTCAAACTCGGTGAGTGGATGGAGGGAGGAGAAAGGTGCTTTGAAGATCAATAAGAAAGCCCTTCATCCCTCACTCATTCCTCCCACCGGACATCTCACAGACACACAGCGCCCTTCCTCCCTTTTTTTGCTCTCTCTGCTGGCCAGTGTGCTTAGCCGAGATCCACCATAGGACGCTGACCTTCTCTGATTTGATTCCACTGTAACTTTATGGTATGATGACAGTGATCAGTCCTCACATCAGAGGCGTGCATCAATCAGGTTGGAATGTGCTTTTTGCTTTGTTGTCTAATGCGACATCTGCTGGTTACCTCTCTGTAATGCAGGCGTATTTTTTCCCGCTCAAAAGTGACCTAGTTGCATCACGGGAAGCTGGTTGCTCCTTTCAGTGCAATGAACGTCTCTCAGATAAATGCCTGTTTTATTTTGAAGTAAACCAAGTAACCGTCCAGCTCCCACTATCCTCATTATACACTTTGTTTTACTTATTACATAAATGATTAGAATAAACCTCTAACTGTGCTTCATCATCATCATCACCTTCTATCTCTTTCAATATCTTTGGGGATCGCTTCAGGGGACCCTCTGCTGTGCTTACTCATGCAAAAAGGTGGCCTCTGCATGCGGAAACTCTGTGCATGTCCTGAAAGTTAAGCGGTGTGGTTTTTATCTTCCGTTATTCATATTCAGACAGTCTGAGGCTTCCAGCAGTAAACATTTCTTTCGCACAGGTTGTGCAGCTCGCTTATTTAATAAGCGTTAAGCGTGGGGCTGTAAATCATCAACAAGACTCCACAAAGCCTGCACTGTGGCGGGATGCTGCAGGCCCGCCCAAATTCATGCGCAATAACTGCGCAGCAGCACTGATCCTGAGAGTGGCGCTGCTCTAAAGACATTCGGGTGGTCCTATGATGTGAAGATCTGTGGTCTGTATTTTTTCTTTCTTTTTACAAACAAGCACGTTTTTTTGTGAAAGAAAGCAACACATCCCACATTTAGGCTGCACAAAAGGGGACTCTGATGTTTCCTTTTTGTGGATTTTAGGAAAGTGAGCGCTTTTTCCGGGGGAGTCAAACCGAGTTATTTTTTTCTCGATAAAGAGGAAATGCTACACTCTGGGGGACGCATGATGTGAAATAAGTAATGCAGCCAAAGAGGTCTCCCCCAATAAATGCTTAGCCCTTTAACCCAGAACGCGATCGCCGCCGGTGAGAGGCTCATGTTGCCTCCCAGGTGTTTTTACGCGCAGCCTCTGCACGCTAGTGAAGAAGAGAAAGCATAACGGGGTCACAGACGGAGGATGGTGGCGGAGATGGCCAGCTGCGGTGCGGCTTGCCACCTCGAGGATGGGTAAGTTGTTACTAGATCAGTGGAAAGCGTTGCTGTGCGCGATCCGCGGCGGTTTGTGTTTTTCAATTGTGAACAGTTTTGGGCGAATCGGCGTGGATGCAGAGCTAAAAATCTCGCCTCTCGTCCCCCACGCACAGGAAGTGGGAGTCATTGTCGCTGTAGTCTTTTCGGGGCTCATCTGCTCGTGCATTTCATGAAACAATAACAACAACAATATATGTCTGCCTAGTTTTCGCTTCCTCGTTGCAAACACGGTCTGTTTAAAATCTCTTTGTTGGTGTCTGTGCGCTCGCGCCGCTCTGTTGTTAAACATTGTGTGTGACAACAACGTATCACCGAGCGAGTTGGTAGCGCGTGCCGAAGCTGTAAAGCAAAGCTTATGCAACAGTTTAGTTCAATTAAAAACACACAATAAACATCGGTTTTCGTTCACGTTAATGCACAGCCTCACATTAAAGTGCAGCGCAGAGCGAAACACGACAGTGCCCACGCGGCTTGGTGATGCTTTGAGATATTATTCGGCGGGTTTTAACCGACTGTACTCTTCTAATTCATACAGTTGTCTTTAGTGATTCTGTTATATTCACCATCAGTTCATCCGTGAGCCACAGACAGGTGAAGTGATACTGATGACTCATTGTCATCGGAGCTACTGAGTTACTCGCACGGCATCACGCCCCACCTGGCAGGAAAAGTCCCCAAACACATGATCAGATGCCAAAAGACCTTAAAGATCTATGAATCTGTTAAATGTGATAGAAATTATTCCAACTCCAGCTTTGTTTGTGAGGCTATAGCAGGAAAAGGCCAACTTTCACTTTATGATTTGATTAGAGATTTCTAACTTGCTGTAAATGCAATAAAAGCAGTAAAGTCTGGACAATAAATGACCGGGACAAAGGGCGGCTCTTTTGTTCCACTGCTGGTGCTATGTGACAGTTGTTTATCTATACACAAACGCACTCCTCTCTGTGCTGTTTGTGGGAAGCTGTTGCGACTGTGACATGATCCGGGCTTTATCTTTAAGCAGAAACAAACAGACAAACCACACAGAAGTTTGAGTTATCGAGTATGTTTTTAATTTCTAAACATGTAAGATCATAGGAGGCATGAGGACTCATACAGGAAGAGATGACTACTATTACCATGGCAATGACCCCAGTGGTGTTGTTGTGAGACTGTATGGCAGAGGCGCTGATGAGATGACCTTGAAGAGAGAAAGAGAGAGAGGAAAAAAGTTCAGCTTCCTGGACAGATGTTTAAAAACAAAGGAAAGCCTCAGCTCCTTATCAGGCGAAACAGCCGCCAAGCAAAAGAAATAAAGTATCACTTCTTGATCTTTGGTAATAATCCAGGCTTCCTGATTCATTTGCTTCATTTGGATATAATTGCAGCAGAGCGAGAGTGAGACAGGAAAAAACAAAGGCTGACCTATTTTTTCTTTTAACACATGCTGGTGGTGAACTCGTTCTTCTTGTGGGGTTGGCTTTTTTTTTTTTTTTTTACCCTTGAACAGGCGTGTTTCGTCTTGCTCTGACTGCATCAACAGGTTGCTCCAGTCTTCACACAGCATATACGAACACTTGGACAGCGTTCGTGTCTGGCTTTGTTTACAATGAACCGGCTGGTGTTTACAGTCAGGAAGACTGGTATCTAATATCTAAGTCTGAGTGCTGTCACTGAATATATTATTGCAGCATTAAGAAGAATATAGGAGCAGTACCATACTGCAGATGCTTGCAGTGATGTTTAGTGTGGTGCGATCTGTTTATCAGTCTTTTGCTTATATTTGATAAAACTTGTCATGTGCATAAAAATGTGTAGGACAAAGTAACAAAGTGCTTAAAGTCAATAATTAGCCAGCTAACATTGTATGATTATAATATTACACAATGGCCCTGAAAATAGACAGCCATATTTACGCTCTGCTTGATGCTGTCTTATGATAAAGCCATAAATGAAAAGAGTCTAACCTGAGTTGTTGAATGGGAAACAGACCCAGCCTGTATGTTTCCTCAGCTCTTTCCTTTGCTATCAACACTGCTTTGAAAGCGTTTGAGAGAAGGGAGTTTCGTGAGAAAGTGTGATGCAGGCCGTTTAGCCACACACTTCCTCTTTGACTGATTTACTCAGCCGTACAGAAAAGGAGAAGTATCGGCTACTGCGTGATCCTGCAGCTGCACAATTTTTAAAAACAAAAATAAATAAAAAAGCACTTTGAATCTTACACGGCTGGAGAATTCTGTTTGATTTATATTTGTCTGAATGTTATCTCTTCTGCCTTACAGAGACGGCGATATCCCCGCACCTGAGAACAAAGGTAAACACCAGCCGGTTCATTGCTTTCCTGCCCTCTCTTTCAGCAGCTCTTCATGTTTTCATTTTCTTTGAGCTCTCAGTTGTTCTCTTGCTATTTGAAAAGTGTGCATCCTCATCTATTTATCACTTCTTGTATTTTGTTTTACTCGTCCTTTCGTTATATTTTCCCAGCTGGCTCACCTTTCCTGTTTGCTGTCCTTGTTTCCATATCATTTGCATGAAAGGCTTGAAAGCTGCTGCTTCATGATTTGAATCTCTTGTAACACCGTATGCAAAAGTTTCGCTATTACCTTGAGATCTGGTGACTGTGGAGGCCATTTCAGTACAGCGAACTCACAGTCATGTTTAATTAACCAGTGTGAGATAATTTGAGCTTTTTAATATGGAGAAAAAAGGTTCACTGTGGTCATAAAGGGATGGTCACCAACCAGGAAAATGTTACACCTGCCAGAAGTGTTGATGCCAGGCAGGATGGATCCATGCTTTCATCTTGTTTTCGCCCTACCTGATCCTGCCATCTGAATGTAACAGCAGAATGTAAGACTTATCAGACCAGGCAATGTTTGTCCAATCCTGTGTTCTAAGCTAACGGGGAGATGATGCTGCAGCCCATTTTGCATTCAGATAGCTCGAGTGTAACGAGGTGCAAAAAGCAGTGAGGCCATTCTCCTCTAACCTCTGACATCAACAGGGCATTTTCAGCCAGAGGACTGATGCTCGGTGGATATTTTCCCCTTTTTTGGATCATTCTCTGTAAACCCCAGAGATGGTTATGTGAGGAAACCCCCAGAAGATCAGCAGTTTCTGAAAAACTATTCCATGTTTAAAACCGCGTACATCACCTTTTTTCCTCGTTCTGATGCCCAGTTTGAATTTCAGCAGGTTATCCTGAACGTGTCTACGTGCCTAGATGTTTTGACTTGTTGTCAGGCGATTGGCTGATTGTGGTTACAAGCGATTCAACAGGTGTACTTAAAAATTGGCCAGCGAGTGTATGTTACCATTCTGATATCAGGTACACTGTAAATCGATATCAGTCTGATCCTGACTCGAAGCTGGATTGGATATCACATTTCCAGTGTTTGGTAGTTTAGTCTTATTTAAAGTAGGAGAAATGTATATTTAGATTCACTAAACATCTACAGTCTTTCAAATAATATTTCCAAAACATGAATTCCAGTATGGATCTGACAAAGCTGACTTATTTTGATAGCTTTAAATCTACTGGTGGAGTAATGAGTCAGTTAATAAGTCACAAAAAGAACCCATTAACCTCTTTCTGTTTTTTTTTCCTGTATTATGGTTTTCAGCCAGCAGATGGCAGCTAACACCTTTCAATACTAACCAAATCCTTGAGGTTGCACACAGCCTCTAGCACTCTCTGCATATTTGTGATTGCATCTGCATGTGTGCATCTGTGCGGGCACTTGCTCTCCACCTTATTTGTCAGCCTGATGAAGGGAAGCAGCCATGCCCAAACGACAAATAAGAGGGATGCCCGCTGGCTCAGCTGTGAGACAGCAGCAGCAGCAACAGCTGCAGTGAATGAGATGGGCCATAGGAGGCATATGAGGACAAGGGAGAGAGGCATGGAGAAGAAAGTGCAGGGAGAGGTGAGGCAGACAGATTGAGCAAAGTGAGACAGAGAGATTGATGAGGGAGGCGCTGTGAGCGGAGCTGCAAAGACAGCATCTGCTTGTTAGTCTAAGATAAAACTCTCTGGGCCAGATGAGGAGGGGCTCCATCCATTAGCCAGCCTGGCGCTCGGCCACATGGCCCGGTCCACGGACAGTCAGTGCTGCTGGGAAGAGAGAAGCAGCAGCAGTTCCTCTGGACCCCATCTACGTAAATGTGCCAGAATGTTAATGCATTGCACTTATCACAGGCTTGTTCACGGGGTGCTGCGGTTCAGCTGCCGTGAATGACGCATCTATAAAAAACTGCTGGTGTACTTCAGCCCTGCTCAGGGCTTTTTGGTGACTAATATGAATTAAAACCACACACTGCACGAACCTAGAAGTAAACTAAAACTGGAGGTTTCTCACTGGGGCTGCACCTGTTCTAATCCTGTACTTATTTTTGTGATGCATCACATGCTTCACTCTAGTTTTTTTTTTTCTTTTTTCTGACTTTTAAACCATGTGAGTGTTGAGCGCTTGAGGCTTACTTTCTCTTAAATAGGTGTTTTTCTTTGTGGGGGAAGTAGAAGAAGAAACGGTCTGAATAATTTAGCTTTCCCTCGATTTACATACTATTGGTTGTTTCTATTTTTACTGCAGGATTATGGTTGCTTTTCTGGTAAAACAACAGCAGCTTTTTTCTCTCTGACAGCTGTCAGGGTCCTGGGCAGTATGACTAAAGAGGGGGTTGATTATCAAACCATTTAAAGTATTCTAGTTTCCGTAGTAGTGATGATGCCATAATGACAATCACAATGACATATGTGTAGTAGTGAGTAATAAAATTGGGGGAAATAAATGTTTTTGGATTTTCTCACATTTTGAAATTATTGCATCAGATTTTTCTAAATAACCAGCAGCCGTCTCAACGTTTTCACTAATCTGTTTACAGATAATCTGGCAGAAAATGACAGCAGCGGTTCAGGTAAGCACAAATATCGCACTGTGCAAAAGTCTTGAGCCACCCCTCATTTCTTTATATTTTGTTTACAAAATTGGAAATGGGTTCAGCAATTTATTGCAACGTTCAAGCACACATGGAAATACTACATTTGAGGCAAAAATAGAGTTGAAAGTCAGTATTTGGGATGACCAGCTTTATTCTTCAACACAGCCTGAACTCTCTGACCCAGCTTTCTTGTAATTCCTTCAAGTAGTGTTCAGAAATATTTCTTCACGCTTCTCGAAGAACATCCAAAGCTCTTCTTTGGCTCTGGGGGGGCCAGTCCATGACTGATGCTGGTTTCACTCTGTGTTTTTCTATCCAGGTTTGCTTTTACTACATTGGCATGTATATGTTTCATTGTCAAGCTGTGCCCCCAGACTCTTTCCAGATGGCATAGCATGGTGGATCAAAGTCTGATGATACTTTTCTGCTTTTGTAATTCCATCAATTTTGGCAAAAATCCCCTATGACAGCATCTCTTCTGTTCACATGATGATTTGAACCAAATCTTTCAAATTTTGTTGCCTCTATTGCCCTTGCAGTTCTTGTGTAATTTAGCACACCCCAAGTTTTTCTTCCTGTTTCCCCTTTCTTAAGTATTTTTTCTTATTTCTTAAGGACGTGAATTTCAGATACAGTTAATCCGCTATAGATGGTTTTCTAGCTCTGCCACTTCTTTTGGCCAGTTTCCTCATATTTGTTTTTAAGTACGTCATGATGAAATATGTCAAATCTTTGGCTAATAGCTCTTTGAGAATCACCTTGCTGGTGCAAAATACTGTTGTATGTCTGCTGAACTGTGTAAACATTTGTTTTGTAGATTCACCTAAAGGGATGGTACAACATTGTGGCTGCCTGCTAGTGACAAAGGTCCTAAATATACAATTTAAAAATTGGTTGTAGCAAACAAAAACATTCTTCTGAAAATAAAGTTACAAAACTAGAGTGAAAATGAGGTCTTTTAGATCTTTGATAGACTTTCAGGAAGCCAGGAGAACCGTCGCCATAGTCCACTTTAAAAAGACTAGACCGCATGGCTCCCTGGAAGCAATATAAAAAGAAATAAGTGGTGCTCAAGCCTTTTTTCACAGCACTGTATGTTTAGCCAGCTGTGGCATGAATCTCTTTTATTTTTTATTAAAGATAAATTCTTTTAACACATACTCTGCACATCGATTTGTTGAACAGAAAACACAGGAACATCCACCGACGAGAGCTCAGAGGACGAAGACAACAATTCAGAGGAGGATGAGGCTTATGGTGAGAGCCACATTTTCATAACTTGATGGAATAATTTTTCTTTTTGGAAAGGACAATGAGAAAAATCACACTCTTGTTTTCCTTGGTAATATGAATATCCAGACAGCAAGTGTCACCTTTGCTTTGGATAGATTTAAACACCTTTTCTTTATTCTTCCAGCTCCTCTAAAACTCGTTAAGCGACACGTTGTTTAATCTGAATAAAACTGTTGCTAAGATGACACTCTGGGGCAGTGACGTACTGAAGTTTTGTCATCAGGTGGGGGGAAAAACCCAAGATAAATTGTTATAATTAGTGAGTTTCACAGGTGCTGTGGGCAGAGTTGGTTTTGACCTTTCCCTGCTTCTGCCCTTTGTGCTAAGTTAACGAGCTGCTAGTGGTATCTTTTATATTAGGCGTTGTTTATAAAGTGCCGATTTTTCTCAAAGATGTCCCAGGAAATGAATGCATGCTGCAAAAAGTTGAACTATTTCCATTAATATTCCTGCTTCTTCTTTTCCTTGTCATTTAATCTTTCAACAGGAGGCACTGAGAGGGATGGAGAAGAGGAAGGTAAGATCTGTTTGACTCACCAGAGTCACTACTTCATGGCTCCTCGTGTTGCCGCTGATTAAATGAATGAGTTTAAAGTCAACAGAAGTGCCTGTTTGATGTGTTGCATTTTGGTTTCAAGAGTTTTCTATAAATCCTTCAATTTGCTTTGTTTCCTATCCAGAGAATGAAGAAGCCCATGCAGGAGACTCTATAAACAGTAAGACACACCAGGAAATAAACTCTTATTTTGCTTGTTTGTGTACATGTAGATGTTCGTGCCTGCTTGTAGGAGCTGCCTAAACCTTAGCGATGACTCAGTAGTCTATGGTCACAACTGTGTTTTACTGGCAGTAGTACTACATAATTATGTCACAAATATCAGATTCAGCTGGCTTTTTAATTAAGGAATCAAAACTAAAATGTAACTGAACACACTCCACCCTCTCGCAAACATCCACACACTCGCGCACACACACACACACACACACACACACCCTGGGACTGGCTGCAAAATTTGTTTGTGGGATATCTCAGAGGCTTAAAATTGGATTTCAGCCTGTAAGATTCTCATGTGATAGTTGCTGATCAGAATCCATTTACCTCACAGAGGCAGGTGCTGGACCTGAAGCAGGGGTGTTAAATGGGAAAGGTAAGCCCATGCCAAGTAATGCGCTACGCTGCACTCATGATAGTGTTGCCCGGCTCATGAATAACCTCTCGTTTGTTGCCATGTGTGCTGACAGATGAGAGGCCCTTCAAGTCATGCTGTGAAAAATGCAAAGCCGTCCAACAGGTGAGCTCAGAAACCAGGTGCTATCTGACAAAATGCGATTTTACAGCTACCGTTTAACTTCGTCTGACCCTTAATTCTGTCTTCATCACAGGGTTACACCCTGAACAAAGTTCAACACAGCCAGGCTTTCTGTGCGTTAGCTGGCTCGACAAAACCTGAAACCCCTGTTAGAGATAACGGGTGTCAAGGCGGCAGTTATCAGATTAAGCTTCAGGCCTGAAAAAAGGATTGTTTCACGGGTCATATCACTCTTTTACACACAAAATTACCCCAGGAGTGCAGCCCACTCCAATCAGAAATATTATCAGATGATGTAAAACACTGTAAACACTGTTGAAAATAAGACAAAGATTAAAGCTGCAGAGAATCCTTAATCTTGGGATTTATCACACATCCCTGAAAACGCTCCCTGTGCTGTTTCTTTCTAAGGTGACGGCTACACATTAGACCTCTGAAACTTAAAGCTTATTGTTCCAAAGCCTAATAATGGAGACGTGGAGATTGCTTTAGTTTGTCAGCAGATCAAAGTGAAATTAGTTTTATCGATCGAATGTGTTTTCTCTGTTTTAGTAGCTACGTTAAAACATTTTCTTCATCACCAAACTAACACATGCACATTCCTGTGGCAATGAGACACACGGTTTGTACTTTATTCAGTAGTTTTTAAATCATTCTGTGAGAAGAGAAGAATCAGTCTAAACTTGGCACTTTCAGCTGATTTTAAACCCAAACTCTGAACATAACCTGCTGCTGACCAGGTTATATTTGGCATAATATAATACGGTGTTTTAGCTGGGAAAAAAAAAACACTTTTATGACACAGAAAACTCTGATTTTAAGCTTGAGACGGCTTGCTAAGCCATTAATCTTGCTTTGTAGCACACTCTTTTACCTGTTTCTGTCCTTACTGTGTGCTTTGCTGTTGTTTGCTTTTCACAGAGCCATGGCAGTGAGCTCGTTACCCCGAAGAGACTGTCCAAGGGGCGGTTGCAGTAAGTGGAACATTGTCTCCATGCATCATGCTCACGTTTATTTTGTTCAGCTCTGATAGCTCAGCATCACTGACTCTGTGTTTGTGTCTTTCAGGGTGCAGCTAGAAGAAGAGGGCACATATGAGTGTTCGGTCACTGGTCTGGTTTTTGAAGCGTCCGAGCGCGTTCTTGTGCGGTACTCTGTCTTATCCTGGTCCAAGTTTGGCGCCTTTCTACATGACTCCTGGAAGTTTGCTGGACCCATCTTCAATGTGGACACAGTCAATAAGGACGCGTCTGTCCTCAAGTCCATCCAGTTCCCACACTCCATCTGCCTTGCTCGTAAGCTCGTAGGGCATTCACCCAGCACATTTACGCTGTGTGAATGAAGCAAGAGTTCTGACTCGGTACAACAATAACTACTCAGTTTAAATGTGAAATGTTGTTTTTCTGTCTTATATCACAGATACTGACAATGACATGACATTCAGTGTCCTGCACATAAAGGGCAACCGTCCAGTCATCGAGCCTACAGTGGATCACTCAGGGAGCCACGTTAAGTGGAATGTGACGTCCCTATCGCCCGTTGGTCCCATCATTCAGACGAGCCAGGCTGTAGAGCATCATGGGGTGGTTCTGGTCTACAAGCAGCTCACCACTGACAACAACAGCTACAGCTTCCACGTTTATCTGGGCACAAACAGTGCGTCTGACATCAAGGTAAGTGGTGTTTTTTTAGAAAGATCTCCAACCAGCTCTGTTTTGGTTGTCAGTAGACTTGCGGTGTATTTCCAAACCTGACATATGGTTTTGGAAATTTGGTCAAATTTAACCAAACCCTCCTCGGGTTTCAGGATCCTGTTTTCTTTCTCTATCTCTGTCTTCATTTCCACAACATCCAGTTAGAGCACACTTCTTTGAAACGGGCATTGGCAATTGTTAGTGACACGATTTAAAAAAAGTGCCTTGTTTATTTTCATTCTTAAAAGTGTAACTGGGATTCAGCACTTCTTTCCCCTCCCAGTATCTGTTTCTGTTCCATAACGAAATACTGCAGTTACCTTGCACTAACGCAGCATGCACATGGTTACACAAGGTTATTTTCTGATCATGCCTGACCACAAACACACGTTTAACAAATGCACATGCTAAACCCAGACGACTGAGGACAGTAATCAGTTTCACATTTATAGAAAATGCATATGTATGTGTGTGTATAGATATAAAACCGTTAACTGCCCACTTTTAGAAGAACACGACCGGCCAACGCTTTGACCGACTTCTCATGATGTTTCTCTTAAAGTGAAAAGTAAATTCTGTGTTTCAATTGAGGAATTTTTCTTTACATTGAGTAGAGTTCAAAAATAAAACTGCAGCAAAAATACCTTCGTTGCAGGAGCAGCACACAGAAATATTCCATTCATGAGACCATCAAAAGTCTCCTTGTGTTTTTCAGTCACGGCCAATTCTTTCTGGACGAAACTCCAGAAAAATACCTCACCATTGAAATTTTGTAGAAATTTGTTCGAAATGTAGCTTCCACTTTTTGTTAATTAGTCGAACTGCCAACAGCTTCAATGGTGCAGATTTCCAGGATTTTGTATTTCAGCTACAATTTGTGCTACCGGCCTTAGTAAACCAACTGTCATTTAGTTATTTACAGTGAAGCGCAGGGTTTGTGCAGGGAAATGATTCGAGTATTCATCTTCTTAAAACAAAGAGTCATATCAAAATAAAAGAAAAATGTCAGTGGCCAAAATAGTGTTTGTGTTACTGTAAGTGTACCGTGTAAATATGACAGCTACATGACATTAAAGCTGTAAAGCTGTTGGTGTTTTTCTTTTTTTTTTAAAAACTTGAACTACTGAACTCACTCAGGAAGTGTTTGTGGTTTTGTGAGCATGTGTGTTTGTTTTTGAGGATGTTGCTGGTGAATAGTCATTCATTTATTATAACCTAAAAAAAGGGCTATTTCTAAAAATGCATTGATTATTTTTTCCCCGTATGATGTCTTTTTTTCCATTGCTGCTGTTTTCCCGTCGCTCTGTCCTACCGTCATTCACCGTGAACTCTGAGTCCTTATGAGACGCCCTCAGTTTAGTAACTTCTCTGTCATCGTTGCCTACAAACTGAACTCCAGCTATGTTTTTTTTAAACTAGGATATAAAGAATCAGGTGCGGGGCTACAAGACTCGCTACATTGAAATAGTAAAGCCTCCCACGTGCAAGCTGGACGAGGGAACGTATCGTCTCCTGAGCGAGCCGGAGGGAGACATCAAACCTCAGGTGTGTGTCTCTCAACAAATCTGCAATTTACGTGGATCAAAAAGCAAAAACCTTACACGTCTTAAATTTGGGCTTTCAATGTGATCTCCTTGTGCACCTCAGGGCGGCTTCCAGCACTGCTGCTATTTTTGATTGCTCAGTGTTAGTCCCATTCTGTCCACATTCAGCCAGCAAGGCAAGCTGGATCTTCTCCTCCTTGGTGCAAAAATGGTGACTCTAATACGAAATATTATTTTTTGGAGAAGAAGACTTCATCAAATGTTCTCCCTCAGATACTTGAGGAGATTAGAGTAGCATTAGAGTCTGCAATGACAAATTTACAACAAACAACCTGATGAATATCTGGGTGGCTAAAAGAAAGACAAACATGTTCCTTTCCTGTGGATTCTTTAACTAGAAAATGCTACTTGGTCTGTTGGCCATAGCTGGAAAGCCAGCTTTCATTATCTTTGCTAATCCACGACGGGAAAGTCTCGCCAGGTTGACAGTGAAGTTTGATGTCTGCACAAGACACATTGGTTAGAACTGGACTTCCACAGAAAGATCTAAAAATAGCAGGAGAGCTAGAAGTAGTTCAGACTCGTCCAAAGGTGCTTTTTGATTTGATCTCATTTATAAGATTTTGCTTTTGTATTTCACTGACTACACAGCTAAGTTGTGTCTGTGTGTCTCTGTACAGGAACTGAAATTCACCCTTGCAGTCACTAAGATGAAGGGCTACTTTGAGGCTTTCTTTGAGCAGCACCCTCCATTTAAATTGTCTCTCATAGAGATTAACACTGAGGAGACTGTATGGTCTGCTACCATCAGAGAAGGTACCGGTGCATGAGTCTTACTTTGGAGACACTTTTGTCTTTTGGAAGTTTGTGTTTATGTTGACCGAAAACCGAATAAACCAAAAAGGATTCACTGGTCCACGTCCATCTTTTGCTCTTCCCTTAGGTGACTGTGTGGATAACACTGAGAAGAAGCCGCGGAAAAGGACAAACAGTATGCTGGCTCTTTCACTTTTTTGTAATCCGATTAGACTTTAGCACGTTTTTAGCTTGAAAACATTAACTGATGTTATATCTGTCTCTGAAATAGGCAGACAGAGAAGCAGCAGCCCCTCAGAAGACGAACTAGCCTTTAAAAGAACTCGAATGCAAGACGAGCCAGGTATCTTTAAGTGTCTGACTGTGATTTCAGCAAAACTTCATGAACAACTTTATGGCCAAGTCAACAGTTCACACCTGAACTATTCCAGATATGCCTAAAATCTTACTAAAAACAAATACCCATGTGTTTATGTGCATCTTTCTCCAGATGGAGTGAAAACAGCGGCCACTCAGGGCCAGGACATGTCAGAGAAGCAGCTGCTACAGGTGGCCAAGCGGCTCGGGAAGGAGTGGAAACAGGTGGCTATCTTTCTAGATGTTACCTCCAAGGAGCTGGATAATATCCAGACAGCAGAGACAGATGTGACCATGCAGAAGTTGAAGATGCTGTTGATGTGGAAGAACAGGAATTCGGGAGAAGCCACGGCTAGGAATCTTTTGGAAAGTGTGAAGGAGCTGGATGACTTGCCAAATGAGGTTCATCAGACATTACAAGGTACAACACTGCAAACCTAAACAATTTAAGATGGTGATGAATGCTCGTGAAGAGCAGGCATGTAAAAGTCAACCAATCAAATTGTTGTTAGATGGAAAATCAAACTGATCAACCTACAGAGGGCTGAATTCAGGGACACCCCAAAAATCAAAGTAAAAAAATAATCCAGCAGACTAGTCTGTGTTACCAAAATTTTATTACAGGAAGTAGTTTGTATGACCCACACATGCTTGGTATCCTGAGGGATCTTTTCCCATATCTGGACTAGGGCATCACTGAACACCTGAGAGGTGCTCGATTGGATTTAGTCAGGCAGCGAGTCAGGGGTATAAATGCATTCACCTACATAGCCTCTCCACGTGTGATCGGGCAGCAGGAGGAAGCCAGTACCCACTGCACAAGTCTAGGGTGTGACAATACGATTCAAGGAATTCATCCTGATATCTAACTGCAGTCATTGTGCCGTTGCCTAACCTGCAGAGGTTCGTGCGTCTCTCAGACCATCACTGACCCACCACCAAACCGGTTAACGGGTAACTGAACGACGTTAAAAGCAGCATAACCTTCTCCGCGGCTTCTCCAGCCTCTCTCACACGTGCTCAGGGTAAGCTTGCTAAATAAGAGTCTCCTGGAATCTCCTCCATGCTCTTGAGACTCTGCCGGTCAATCGCAAAGGCACGTATTGACCTGCTGGGTCCAGGTATGGCCAACTGCTACCAGCGGTGACACTGACCCTAGCTGAGGAGGGAAAAAATGCGAGTGTCCTCAACCTGTAAAACATTCCTGTTTTATGGGTTGTCTCATTGTTCCTCCTCTTGCAACACCTGTTGTTTATTTCATTAACACCAAAGCAGCTGAAACCGATTAACAACACCCTCTGCTGATTAACTGACCAGGACAAAATCCCAGAACTTTAACTGACTTGATGCTTTGCTCAGATTAAAAAGTGTTCCTTTTCATTTTTTAGAGCAGTGTATACAAATAGCCATCTGCACAGGCTCATGTAGAATCTGTACAAAAGGGACAAGCCTTTTGTTATCAGTATGCATAAGCTGGTAATGTTTGAGCAAGCTTCGGTTACATGCAGATAAACAGTCCTTTCCACGGAGCACAAAAGATGGATGCCATTTGAGAAAATGCATCAGATAACCATCAGCTATGGTCTGCTGATGATTTATCTTGTTTTTCTGCATTAGTCAAACAAATATTAGCTGGTGGAAAGGAAAATCTTAGTCCAGATATCCCCTGGATACACCAAAAGCCCAGAAAAATACAGTACTAGTGAGATGACATATTTTATTTGATGTATTTTTGTAGGCTAACCCTGGGACTGAGGACCACACCTGGTTCCCTTTGAAAACAAACAAACAAAAAAAACAGTGGGACTTTTCCACTTCGTGGATAATTGCAAAACAAAACTGGGAAATAAAAGGTTATGACTGTACATGTTTCATTCAGCAAGACAATCGTGACCAATTCTTGTACTTTTATGTGTTTTGGGTTTTTTCTTTTAGTATATTTTTACTTTTTAATAGGTGTAAATAATTAAGATCTTTTACCAAATGAGGCTCGCAAGTTTGCGATTCTTGGAGAAAAGTAAAATCCTAACATCGGAGTTTATAACTTAGGCATGTTCAGTGTGATGACGTGAATGTCTGAAGGATCATGAAACCGCTTGTTAACGAACAACTTTTACTCTAAAACAAACTGTAAAAAATACTCCAAGCTTCTGTTAGTCACTGACTTTATTTCAGGCATCTAACCAAAAAACTGTTCTAAAACCCATCACGGTTAGGACAGGGGAACCCGAAATACAAAAGGCTCATTTCCAGGAACCGTAGAATGGGACAGGCTCCCAGAGGCCAACTCATCAGAGTAGTTGTGTTTGCGATGAGCTGAAACTTCTTGCTACTTACCTAAATAAAGTATGCATGACAATCCCACCGATTCTATGTACTGCAGTACAAATATTACTGTCTCAGCAGCTCTTTCACTCTTTAGGTGAAGAGCACTGAAAATTCAAACTCAAAGGATGGTACAGAATCTTAATTCATTATTTGTTGTTTGTTGTTTTCAGATATGATGGTTAACGAAGCGGTAAAGTGAAAGGGAAAATGAAAATGAATTCCATTACTCTTGGATATCATCGGCGGGAAGAAACGATCTCAGGAACACAACAGAGCAGAGCTAACGTCTCCCTTCAGTTTGCATTTCTCTTTGAATATTTTCTAGATATGAAACTGATTTGTTTATAGTTCTGCATTTCATAAAAAGGAATCATTTCCTTTTGTTTCCCTTCTTTAGGTCAGCTGTAGTTTTCTTGGGTTCTGTGGTGAGTACAGAACCAACTGTGCTGTATCTAAGGATACAGAAATAAATTAGCTTACCTTTATATTTAAGCAGGTAAAAAAAATGACCAGTAGAGGCGTAGAGGTCATTGAGATGTTTAGTAGCTAATTATGTAGCCAGTAACAGATGTAAATGTTTGGTGCTGCAGTGTTGAAACTGCAAAGACATCTGGAAAAATCCATCCATTTGTGTGTGTTCTTTCACTTTTGAATGTTGGGCTTGTGGGAATTTTTATAAAACAATTAGGCATTATATCACGTGGACGTGAAAATGACTGTCCACAGAATTACAGACTGAACTATGAAACTAGTTTGTGTTTTTGTAAACTTGTCCGCACTATTTCCTGTAAATAGATTCCATTTCATTGTCACTCGTGTTTTTTTAAAGCCAGTTATGTCTGTTTTTTGTCTACATGTCCTTTATTTGATGCGATAACCGTGACTCTGTAAAACAGCTGTGCACGAGGACCAGAAAATGATGCTGATTATGTTTAACTGGGAATCACGTCCTGCCCTCCGGAGGCTTGAATGCATTTCTTTTCTTTTCTTTTTTTTTTTGTTTTTTTTCCCCCAAATGTGTAATCTTTATGAAAAACAAAAATGCAGCATGTTGGGATTCAGGGATAAATTTAGGTGTTTTACCTGTGTGAGTGCAGCTAAAACTAAGCAACGTATATTTTAATTCAGTTTTTTGAGGATTATTTCGCAGATCTAGACCTCAGGTACGATTAAGTACAATAAAATCAGCAGGAACATCTGTGGAAATCTTTCAGGTACCAATTGCAAATGTTTTTGTAAACATTATTTGAGAAAACCACAATGTTTCATTCAGAGAAAAGGGTTGTTTCCTTAAAAGAAAAATACCACTAACAGTCCAATTTATCCCTGTTACAAATGTGTTTGTTGTTGTTGTTTTTTCCTTTTCTTTTTAAACCATGTCAGAATCTCCAAAGACTTTTCATAAAACAAGTGAAATCACTGTTTGTTTCATCATTTTAAGGAAAGTGATCCGAATTCACACCAAAACAGAATAGTTCCTGCTTTTGATCGTGTCTCACCAAGTTTCAGCTGCTTAGTTTTTACGTAATATTATTAGAACGTTGTTCAAATAAAAGGAAACAAATCAGATCATGAAGAACTGAATACTGTGGAAAACAAAATCATCTGTTCTTTAAGGGTAGGATTCGAGCTCGAGACAAAAATCAAAGTTAAGATTGTTCAGGTGTTCCCTTCATTTACTTTTTGTATATTTTGAAACAGGCAGTAGCCTTGGCAGAAGAGATGAAATAACGAAGCGCTATTGACTGAAGGAAACAACCGAAAGTGTCTTACATGTCTCTTTTTTACTGCATTTCTTAACTTCTAACTGATGGTGAACAGTTTCAATCAAAATCACTTCAACTTTGATGCTTGATAACAAAATACTTTATTTAAATAACAATAAATAATACAACTGGAGATCAAATAAATAAATAGATGCAATAAATAAATAAATAAAATCATTATAACTCACGCCTAAGCGTAACGATAATTTGAACATTCTTCAGCACTTACTGAATGAAGATACTGGAGTTGAACCAGCTAGCTTATGCCTGAGTAAACTTCCTTCAGTGCAGACAGTTGTGCAGCAGGTACATTGTAGAACTTGGTCAGTAGTTGAAAGAGATGGTAGTGACTAATTAGGACAGCTTGTTCTGATGTGATAATAGAGATTTGATATTTGTTGTGCTATTATTTGATGAGGCTGAAGTTGAAGAGGTTGCAGGACGTTTACTTCCTGTGGTCTCCCGAGGAGATGTAGCCAATGGCTCGGTTGATAGTGATGGCTCTGATGTGGAAGCCTTTCATCATCTTATTCATCTCCAGCCGGTTGTTGTAGGACTGGATTGCCAAAGTGCCCCACACTTTGGCATCCTGTTACAACAGGAGAGGATAGAGTGTGAATGCAGGACAATAAGGTCTCAGGAAAAGAAACCCCAAATACTCAAGATCAGTGATCCTAAAGACTGAAAGACAAGGTGTAAATATGGAACAAAGAATATAAAAATACCTTTGAGGGCAGGTTCTCTACGTCCAGCTGCGGAAAGCAGTTCTGTATAAACCGAGGAATATTTAGTTAGACAAGTACTTCCCAGGAGATTCAAACTATTTCACCTTGAAGTCTCGATGTCTCAATTTTAAAAAAGAAATTACAAGATAAACACACCTCTGTGAGATTCTTTGTGATTTCCACGATTGGGCTCAGAAGTCTAATTTCCTCTGGACCATTTTTGAGAGGACCTGTGAGGTAAGATGCAATCGCTTCGTGATAGTAGAGCAGGTCCTTCTTTATGTTCTTCAGACATTCAGTCTGTCAAAACAATGGGAAAACCCCGTTCAGTTTCAGCTACAATACCAACACATGCATATGAATCATAGCTTCTTTTTTATAGAATATACAGTGTGTCTGACACTGACCTCACTGAAGGAAGAATTTCTTTGTGTCACGCAACCTAAGTTCTGTGCAGGAAAACAAACAGACATTTAAAATCAGCAATGTTTACACTACAGTCATTTGAAGTTGCCCAACCAATTAAAACACAGTGAAAGCTGAACTGAAATTATGACAGCTGTCAGCTGTCCCCATAAACTGTGCTGCTTTGAGAAAAGGCTCACCTGAGTCAGAGTGGGTGCACAGGCCAGTACGGTCTCCCCAGTATTCCTCATCTCAATTTTTTCCGATTGGATACCATCACTCAAATAAATCTGTAATACACAGTAAAGAAATTATTGCTACAGAGTAGAATAATCACGGATAAACGACACAGATACCGAGAAAAAAAAGGGAGGAAAATCAAGCAAAAATCACACGCTGCTGAGATTTGTACTCACGCTGTCCAGAGCTTTTGAGATGTTCAGCAGGAGCATCTTGTAGAAGTCGGCGCACTGACCGCCGGTCCCCGGGCTCGGTGCGGGCACCGGGAGAGCTTCGGATGTGCGCCAGCTCAGGGACAGCAGCAGCACACAGCTGGCGACGTCTGCAAGGAAAGAGAGAAACAGCCGTCAACGCACGAGTCTACACGGGCATTACGACACCCAGTTTGCACGAGCACGCAACAGAGCAATTTAAATAACAGCCTATCTGACTTACATAGTTGAATGTTCGCCATAAGACTGCTGATCAGATAGGGAACTTGGTCAGAGCTTGGTAAATCAGCACTGTTTCAGTCTCCGTATGATGCTGGGGTTTATATACTTAATAGCTGGGGGGGGGGATTCCCTTAACTAAAACTAAAAGCATACATCATTATGTAATTTTTTGTATGGTTGAAAGAAAAACAAAAGATCTCTCTCTCTCTCTCTTTGATTAATAGTCTTAAATACCCAGCTCTGGGAAAAATTAATGCGCGATTTATGAGAGCATTTCCTATGTACCAAGGTGTAAAAAAGTCCACAATGATGAATAGCCTTCTAGTGAGGTAATCGTTGAGATCTTTTTTATATTAGGGGAAAATAAACAAGGAGTTTGCCGATGTGATTGTTGCAGATTGACAAGAAGCATCTATGAGGGGCACTTTCGATAAACTATATATACTCACAAGCTGAGATTCGTTCAGCATCCATGTCCAGTGCCTTTACTTTCAGACTATATATAGCCCACAGTCCTGGAAGCTGACGACGCCCTACCCACAACATATCAAAGTATAGTCAAGTGACGGCGTTTGCATATTTGCATCAAATCAAAACAACACGGATGGATGACGATGAAGGGAAATTAGTTTTTTAAGCAAAATTTTCAGTACATTGAAGCGCATGCACTGCGCAGCCTGTTCTCAGAAAGTGTGCAGTGTTATAAAGATGCAGTGCACGTGTACCATTTTATTCACTGCAGCAGTCTGTGCTTGTGAGGTGCACAGTTATTGCTTCCTGCAGACCTGGATGCAGAATAAATCATAAAAAACAGAAATAAAATAACCCAACTGTTGGTAAAAAGGAGCGGCTGATAGTAAACTAATCATAGCAGGGGCCAAACCAACATTGTGGTCTGTGGTGGTAAATTGTCAGTGGACTGTCATTAGGTGAGTAAGCGCCTCATTCACTTGTGGTAATTAATTCCACGGACGTTCTCCCCAACAGATACAACCGGGTGTCCATTCAGGCATGACTAATTACGCATGTTCTTGACCAACTGACTGATAACGTCAATGAAGAGGAGGTGGCATTATTATTATTATTATTTTCCTCGTGTTGAGGAGGAGGTGGTTGTGGTTTATGTCTGCTTTGTTTTCACTCATGCTCAAACTTGGAAAACAATGAGCAATGCCAACCAATCCCCACAGGGCAGGGTAACACGGTAGCCTGGCCATAGCGCTGTTTATCAAATCTATTAGAGAAATATCGGCTAAAGCTACAGTTTCTTTGCATAAAATATTAAATAATAACATTTAAATTACACAGTGTAGCCGCCTGACAATGTAGTCCCACCAGTATGATACTAAAATGCTGCTAAGGGACAGAGAATTAATTCACTGGATGTCTTTATCCTGTCTTCCTTCTCTCACCCCAACCGGTCGCAGCAGATGGCCGCCCCTCCCTGAGCCTGGTTCTGCCGGAGGTTTCTTCCTGTTAAAAGGGAGTTTTTCCTTCCCACTGTCGCCAAAGTGCTTGCTCATAGGGGGTCATATGATTGTTGGGTTTTTCTCTGTATCTATGAAGCGCCTTGAGGCGACTTTTGTTGTGATTTGGCGCTATATAAATAAAATTGAATTGAATAAAAGTCCAAGAAAAAGTTTAAAAGAGAAGTTCTTCAGAATGGGTACTTTCTTCTACACTTAGATTATGTTCTATATATATATCAGCTCCTTTTTACTTATAAATTACCTTTTAACCACTCCAGCAAATGATATGAATGCTCCCAGTATCCATGAATGTAGTTCTGAACTGCGTATTTGCAAGTTTTTAAAATAGTTTTGTGTCGTGACACAGTGACTGTAGGTATTATTTACAAGAAGATAATTTTCAGGTGGCGTTTGGATATCAAAGTTAACTGTTAAATAACCCTACTACTTGAAACATTTAATTAAATAAATTCTCTTAAATTGGTTTTACTTTTCCGTGAAAGGAAAGTTAATCTATCCATTTTTATTTATTCATGTTTTACATGAAATAACAAAAAAGATGAAACAGACAGATGAGTGTTCATGTTCCGTGAAATGTGTATTTAACCTGTGTTAAATACACATTTCACTGAGGCTAATCCTAACGCTAACCCTGGAAGGTTGTGGATATGATCAAAACCTCCAGAACAACAGTGAAGGTGAGACTGTTTTAATGTCTATTTCATATGTGACAAATTAACTTTGAACTCTTTTTAGATGCTGTCTATGCTATGAGCTATCGTTCTGCTTTCTATCTATCCACAGAGGATCGGAGAATTACACAAGACTCAAAATGAGAGTAACGTGAAATTTTGAAACACACAAAGCACTACTTTTGTTCTCCTCTCTCACTCGTTTTCAGAAACTGCCGTCTACTGTGCTTACCCACTTTTGAAGGGAAGTGCATTCTCTGAAACTGTGGTCATCGTGTGGTTGAGAGGAGTTTCCTGGCCTTTGTCTTTGGACCATCAGACTTAAACTTACCATCACTCACTTTATACAATACAACATATGCTCAGATATATGATCCGAGAGTAAGAAGGGGAGATTTTCCAAGTAAAAACACTGTATTCATTACCAAACCTACAAGTCATATAGAACTATTTCTGTATCCTTTTACCTTTCACTGGACCACAAGTGGCCATTCGTTAAATATTTTAATTCCACAAACTGTCCTTTTTCTTGAGAAACAAAAATCCCTGAATGTGACCCAAAAGGGGTTGCCCAAATTGATATGAAGTCCCTTTAAGAGCAGAAACGCAACCCCAATAACCCTCGTAGTGAGAACTACGAGTGTCATGATGAGGCAAGACCGAAAAAGGGAGTTGAGTCATACTACGTGTGATGTGATGTCATATACTCTCACTGCTATTGTGAGGTTTTAGTTCTTGCACTCAAGGAGGAAGCTCAACTGAAAGCGCAATTTCATCTCTATGTTATGCAGCAGCAGCAAAAGCAGCAAGTAGAAGTGCACAGCAAACCGCCATATATGAAACAAAGTTTATTCTTTATTTTACATATCTGTACATAAACATTTCTTCCCTCAAATAAAGTATCTGAATACAGTAGGATGAAAACAATATTAACACACTTATTCATTTAAAATGACTCGTGTCAGAAAATCAACATTCACAAAATGTTGAAGAGCAATTAGAGTGAACGTATTACCAAAAAATCTACAACTCCACTACAAGGCAGGCATGTTTTCCTTTTACACTCTTATAGCACCTTCAAACGAACATTTCTCATCAGCTGAAAACGACCATTTGTGCAGAATAAAAACGGGTCGACTCTGAAATACTTTTAAATTACCGTCCAACTTAAAATGGTCTGAAGTTAGTTTTCCATGATTTTTTTTCTCATACAGCGTTGTTTCTTCTTTTTTCTTCTTTTTTTAAATCTCATGACTGACTTTCTACTAAATTTTTCACTATTATTTTGTTTTGTTTTTTTCTCCACAATTTTTGAGCTTGAACAGTCATAATTTAGTGGTGAATGTAGAAAGTTAAAAAAAGAAACGAGAGCAAAGCGAGGCCGATCACTGCACAGGAAGCTGGGGGACAGAATCCATGACGACACACAATCAGTTGCCTCCTCTCCCAGGAAACAGGACGTGCTACACCGTCCTTTGCGCTGGGAGAAAACCACAGAAGCGAATGAACGAGGGCGGCCTTCTTCTGTGCTGCTGCTACCGCTGAAGTCAGTGAGTTGGACAGAAAGGGAGATGGGGAGGTTCGGGAGCAGACAGGGAAGCAGCGAGGAGCAAAGTACTTAGGACAAGCGGGGAGGGGTTCGGATCGACGCGGGGCAGAGGTGGAATGGCTGGAGGGGGAAAGCTTGTTTGGGAGCAGGGGACTAAGCTTGGCATAGGGAAGCGGATTGTAGGTGAGGGTGGGGAGTGTTAGGGTGGGGGGTGCTTGGGTGGAGGTTGGGGTGGTGGGGGGCATCTTATTTGGATAGGGTTTTCTCAGCCAAATGTTTCTGCTGGCTCTCGGCATGCCTGGAAAGAGAAAAGTTTTATATTATATTTATATTGACACTTAAATGATGAATTAAGTGACTCAACAAATCCAAAGATAAACAAGAGCACTCAAGCAGGGCAACTCCCCCTGAAGAGCGAGGGCCACACTAAAACTTTGTCACAATATGATGAGCCAAGCCTGTTATGACGTTGCAGAGCGTCGTACTAAAAACACAAAGTCTGCTCTCTCCACGCCCTTTCATACAACAAGTTACTCAAATTGGTTTCTTGACTTTTTTTCATGTCCCCCAAAGCCTAGTATGTTATTGGGGAGTTTGAAGATGATTAATAAAAATTGTGGATAATATAAAGTTTTTATGATTTTTGCATTTGGTACCACCCTGACAACAAATTGGTATCGATCATCACACCAAATTTAGAAAACTGTGGATGCTAGACCGCTAACAAAGAGACAGATAGAAACGGTTACACACAGAGAACAACACCAACAGCTAAAGCTGAATATCTGATCCCCACATGCCCTGGCTAACCTGCTGAGCCCGCCAGAGGTTTTTTCCTTTCAAAGGGAAGTTTCTGTCTCCCCAAGTGCTTGCTCATAAGGGACTGTTAGATCGCTGAGGTTCTTTTTATTAAGTTGAAAAGTTGAAAAGTCTTGACCTCTTAGTGTAAAATGTAAAAAAACTTCTTTGGTTTAAAAAAAAGGAAAATCTACTAAAATCTCTTAGGTGCACAGGTGCATTGGGTGGCATGTTCACCTTCACATGCATCACCATTAGTTTTACTTCAGGAGCTACATGCACAGCTGAAAACAGTCCCTTACAAATGGATTACTTACTCACATTTGAGTAATGTTTGCTCAAAGGGGAACTCTGCACATTTAAGACATTAAAGCTTGCAAGTGTTTACAATTCTCAGGGAGAACTACTTCACATGTGATAAGAAGTTGCGCAAAGACTTTTACAGCCACTGAGAGAGCCGTTGAAGTTTGCAAAATCTGCGTATGAATGAATCCCTTGCGTTCTTTTTTATAAGTTAAAAAAATAAATAAATAGTGGGACGTGCAGTGAATAAATAGTTGAAAAGTGCTTTGCCACCTGGTGAGGTCCTCTATGTCAACCAGCATGGCGTCTTGCTCCATGTGTAGCTCATCCCGAATCAGTAGCAACTGTACGAGCTCCTCGTTGAGACCTGGAGAGATCGATAAGAGGCGGAACAGACACTGACCACAATGATACAGCATAATTTCATATTCAAACTACTGAAACTAGGGAAACACCACAATTACCACAACTGATCATACCAGTATTCCATTGTGATCCTAACAATAGATACTAAATCTACAAGAAACACTGGAAGTGATCCCCTCAAATTCCCATTATGGGTTCATACCATGGCCACTGAAAACTTTATCAGCAGTCTGACCACACACACTCCCGCTGCTCTCGCTGTCTTTAATATCACATGTTACAGCTATTGTCCCTTCAGTGCCAGAAAATATGAAGCATAAACTAAAGACATTTTCAACGGGGAAAGTCTGCTTTGTAAGTAAAAACAAACTCGTGCTTTTGGACTCCTGGGGATTTTTGGAACTTTTTTATGTAAGATGCGAGATTATTCATCCAGCAGTACAGGGATCAATGATGTGTACCGTGCAGTAACAGTAAATGCTCAGGGGAAGCTGTTAACTGGTACAACTCTCTGAAGTGACTAACTTATATATAAAAGTACTTTCACATCCACTAAAAAGGGTAGGGGTCACTATGTATGTGCATGTTTTTCCCCAGTTTATCTCTTGCTCATTTCTGCAAGTGAAAGCAGAGGTCAGCGTGATTCTGTTTGTATTCTGGGCGTGTGGTCAACTCACTTTCAATCTGGGAGTGCAGGTCGTTTACTATAACCTGGAGCTGTCCCACTGTCATGTCTCTCAGGTCTGTGGGCTTCAGGCTCCTTTTCATTAGACACTCGCTGATGTGTGGCATGTGTGGAAGCTGCCGAAATAGACACACAGAGTTATGTAGGGGAGAAAAAACAAGAGCAGAAAACCCTGTTAGACAATGTGTTTTCCCTAATTGGATAGTGAAACCTCACGCTAATAACCAAAGCACAAAATGCACAACTGACTTCTTTACTTTTTAAAAATATTTATATTTGAATGTTTACAGATGACAAACTGATCAAATTAACAGAAAACTGATGCATTTAATATTCCTTAAATCCAACGTGCAAAAAGCTCCATAAAGGCTGTGACTGCAGCTCATGATCCCGAGCCTTTAAACCACACAGACCTAGAAACAAATTGCCCTTCACACCCTCACGCCACTGGAAAGTGGCTCGTCCTCATCGTCTTATATTTTATGTTTATACGTTTTATCGCTGTAACGCCAAGTGTATCATATTTGATACGTCAGTTTTCGAGACCTCTACATCATCAGTGATTTTTTTTTAACCCCCTTATATGTTTATGTCAGTTTAAAGAAACGAATGCCGAATGTAGCGAAAACTCATATATTCAAATTGATATTCATTTTTTTTATTTCAAAATTTTCAGAGGCTTCAATGAACGTTCCAGTTTTTTTTAAAACAAATGTGATTTTTCTGGCAATTATCTCGTGGTTCAGGCTTTAAAGGGTTAATTATATTTCTATGGTAAAACATGGTAAATGCTGTACATGTTTTCAGTTCCTCACCGCAGCGTTTCTACACATTTATTTCCTCGACAGAAACCGAAGGACTGATTGTTTTGTGAACACAGAAATTGCTCTCCAGCAATTTGCTCATTTGCTCTGTTTTCAAATACTTACAGTGGGGCAAAAAAGTATTTAGTCAGCCACCGATTGTGCAAGTTCCCCCACCTAAAATGATGACAGAGGTCAGTAATTTGCACCAGAGGTACACTTCAACTGTGAGAGACAGAATGTGAAAAAAAAATCCATGAATCCACATGGTAGGATTTGTAAAGAATTTATTCGTAAATCAGGGTGGAAAATAAGTATTTGGTCAATAACAAAAATACAACTCAATACTTTGTAACATAACCTTTGTTGGCAATAACAGAGGTCAAACGTTTACTATAGGTCTTTACCAGGTTTGCACACACAGTAGCTGGTATTTTGGCCCATTCCTCCATGCAGATCTTCTCGAGAGCAGTGATGTTTTGGGGCTGTCGCCGAGCAACACGGACTTTCAACTCCCGCCACAGATTTTCTATGGGGTTGAGGTCTGGAGACTGGCTAGGCCACTCCAGGACTTTCAAATGCTTCTTACGGAGCCACTCCTTTGTTGCCCGGGCGGTGTGTTTTGGATCATTGTCATGTTGGAAGACCCAGCCTCGTTTCATCTTCAAAGTTCTCACTGATGGAAGGAGGTTTTGGCTCAAAATCTCACGATACATGGCCCCATTCATTCTGTCCTTAACACGGATCAGTCGTCCTGTCCCCTTGGCAGAAAAACAGCCCCATAGCATGATGTTTCCACCCCCATGCTTCACAGTAGGTATGGTGTTCTTGGGATGCAACTCAGTATTCTTCTTCCTCCAAACACGACGAGTTGAGTTTATACCAAAAAGTTCTACTTTGGTTTCATCTGACCACATGACATTCTCCCAATCCTCTGCTGTATCATCCATGTGCTCTCTGGCAAACTTCAGACGGGCCTGGACATGCACTGGCTTCAGCAGCGGAACACGTCTGGCACTGCGGGATTTGATTCCCTGCCGTTGTAGTGTGTTACTGATGGTGACCTCTGTTACTTTGGTCCCAGCTCTCTGCAGGTCATTCACCAGGTCCCCCCGTGTGGTTCTGGGATCTTTGCTCACCGTTCTCATGATCATTTTGACCCCACGGGATGAGATCTTGCGTGGAGCCCCAGATCGAGGGAGATTATCAGTGGTCTTGTATGTCTTCCATTTTCTGATGATTGCTCCCACAGTTGATTTTTTTCACACCAAGCTGCTTGCCTATTGTAGATTCACTCTTCCCAGTCTGGTGCAGGTCTACAATACTTTTCCTGGTGTCCTTCGAAAGCTGTTTGGTCTTGGCCATGGCGGAGTTTGGAGTCTGACTGTTTGAGGCTGTGGACAGGTGTCTTTTATACAGATGATGAGTTCAAACAGGTGCCATTCATACAGGTAACGAGTGGGGGACAGAAAAGCTTCTTACAGAAGACGTTACAGGTCTGTGAGAGCCAGAGATTTTCCTTGTTTGAGGTGACCAAATACTTATTTTCCACCCTAATTTACGAATAAATTCTTTACAAATCCTACCATGTGGATTCATGGATTTTTTTTTCACATTCTGTCTCTCACAGTTGAAGTGTACCTCTGGTGCAAATTACTGACCTCTGTCATCATTTTAAGTGGGGGAACTTGCACAATCGGTGGCTGACTAAATACTTTTTTGCCCCACTGTAACTCATAACTTTAATAACTTTTTGATAGCAGCAATAAACTATAAACTTAAGAATTACCAGCTCGCTATATTTTAAGGCTTTTAATGTTTAGACGTGTTTTCTTTTTCTTGACAATCTCTTTTAAATTACAGTATGAACACTGAATAGGTAATAACTCTGTAAGTATTTACCCAAACACACATGAAATAAATTATGTACCCCATAGAATTAAAGCTGGTATTTTATAACTTATAGAAGTATAAAATTTAACTTATGTAACTTCAATTTCAACATAAACTCCAATGAGTTTTATTAAATCACCAAAGATTATAAATTCAGTTTTACTGAGTTTATTGTAACTTCACTGTGGGAGCTTGTTTCTGCCACTGAAAAATAACCAGAAAAATCAATTTTCAGTTCAATATCTCAAGATTTCAATGGATTTTCTCATTTTTTTACATATTTACTCTGAACGTTGATTTGAAATTTTGAGTTAATAATGCAACATTTTGACTTCTGGATGACAACGAATGCTCGTTTTGTTTTCCAGTTGCTTAAGTGTTTGTGTCAAATGATTTAACTCTTCCAACAAAACAGACTCTGTACTATCCGAACCTGAACAAGTTCTGAATTATGTTTCATTGAATCTCTATTTTAAACTTCAGACATTGGCAGATTTCATTCAATCTTATGAATATCTGATCTGCCATTCACTGCTCCCAGACTCTGACATCTGACATCTGAGCCTGATTAGATTTACACTTTTTTTGTATTCAAAAAACAACCTTAAGAAAAACAAACGTGAACCCGGTTAAACCCACACTGTCAGGAATTATCAGCAGAATAAGGGCAGTGAAACTGAATCCGAGTGGGAAATAAAAGAGTCAGCTGTTTTGCCTGAACGCTTTCTGTTTGCATTCTGCAAAAGGAATGAATGCATCCCAGGCTCCTGCTTCCCTGCTGAAACAAAAGGATATATTTCCCTTTGTTTTTCCTTTGAGCGGCAGTAAAGGTGGGGGATTTCAAGTAGGCGCTACTGTTTGTTCACAAACATGCTGACAGCACCTTATACAAGTCCACAGCACATGAACTCGGTGTCTCTGTGGGTTGCTGTCTCTCCAGCAGGGGCCAACTTCACAGAGTCATCTCATGTCTAATTTACATTTATATCACCTCTCTTTTCTTGGAACCTTTTGATGCTGCAAGTTAGCAAGAAATCACAGTCGGTTGCACCTGTAGTGCAAACATCGAGCACGTAATCAAAGACGAGTGACGAGAAAGAGATGAGAAAATAGATATTTAAACTCTCCCTTCACTATTACTTTTAACATGCTAGAATCTGTGTAGCATTTTAGTGCATGTATATATATGTTTTAAACTTTTTTAGGCTTTTTTCTGCTGGTTTTGTGTATATCAGAATCTCCTTGCACTAGCACCTGTTCCTTCAGATGCAATAAAGCACTAAAGCATCACGTGTGCTTAGTGAGGCTCACCTGGGCGGATCATTTCCTCTCTGTCTCTGCCTCTCTTAACAATCTGTGTCAACCAGTCTGCATTCTTTATCTTTGCATCCAGCGCCCGTTTCCTCGGTCGTGGCCCACTTTCACCTCCAGCCTCAGTGGAGATAAACGCGAAGAGAACGCACTCATGCTCTCTTTTCGTAAGGGGTGCGTGGGCTCGCTCTTCTTGGTAGTCTCATTTCACTTTCACATTACTACCGGAACAAGTATATATGAGGCTGTCATGCGTCAGTTTCAGTTTCGGGAAATTGGCTATGTACAAGAAGGTCACTTGAGAGTGACATAAGGAGAAATGTGATGTCAGCATGCGTGGGCCATGGGAAAGGCTTGAGACTGGTATTAGTCGTGACTCAACTTCTGAGTTTCTGTGGTAGACTGACCGTACTGCTAATTGTCATCTGAATATTCAAAACCAGAAAGATAATTTCCTGTGATGACTCTGTGTCATATTGAGGAGCTGTAAAGCTTTGTGAATGAAGTCAAGAAAGAAACTAGAGGCTTTACAGTGGAAACAAATTATTGCCCCCATTTCCCTCTTACTCATTTTCTCACTTTCTCTCAGTGATTCTGCTTGAAATTTTAGGACGACTCTCTAACCAGCAGACAGACGTTTAGGTGTAATCTCACTGCACAGGCCACAGCTTCCGTTCTTTTCTCTTGCCCAGTGGCAGGTCTGGCCACTTCATCAGAAACTTCATCACTTACTTTTAGCGTATCATTTCTGTTGTTTATCCAGTAGTATTTTCAGTTGGTAATGAAGTATTAGCATCTGGTATTAGCTATAAACGCAGTAGCTTTAGCTCATATTTGAAATCTTTATGGATTATCTTTAATTTTTTATTCAACCTGTTACCTGTAGGTATATATTAAAACTCTTCGTATATATTTTAACTGTTTGTTAGTAATGTAGCTTTAGCTTTATTAGCTTTAACTAATATTTCACCTGTTTATCTTTAGTTTATCCACACAGAGCTAAAGAAGGATAATGATTTAGCAATTAACTATTTCACCTGTTTATCCTTAGAGTTTTAGTGCTACTTTAATTATCTTGACCCAGTCTTGCTTTGGAAAAGCTAGTTTTCTTCAAGATGTCTTGACTTTAAGGTTTTATAAACAGACGGTGTATAAAACATTAAAAGTCTACACCTGACTCGGGGTTACTGAAAGCTGTGTATAACAATAAGTTTTACATATCAGGGCATAGTACAAACTAGGCCTTCACGGGATTATTGCAGCACCTTGAGTCATTTCTTTTTCAGCCTTTCTGTTGTACACCTGCTTTATGCCAAGCTTTAGCTGTTGGAGAAATGATCTATTTAGATCTACAATACTTTGGGAAACACAGGAGTTCACGGTCGACTTAACAGTATGAGGTGTTTGTGCTGATTGTGTTGATTTGCAGTGTTTGGACTTTCCCAAATGTAGTGCTGTGGCCAAATATCTGTCCAAGGGACACTGTTCCACAAGTCTTGTGGTTCGTTCAGTTGTAATTTTGCAAACATAATCCACGCTGTCGTGGTTTTTGTTGTTTGTTTGTTTATGATTGATGGGGCTTTTTCTGTATAATTGCAGAGTCTTTACCTTACAAAATAAAACGCCTTGAGGCGACTGCTGTTGTGATATGGAGCTATATAAATGAAACTGAACTGAAAAAGTGCATTTCCCCTTTTTCTTTTTAAAGACAGAAGAGCCTTGCTGCCCAAAACCCTTCCAAATAAGCCGTACTTGTTCAGTGTTTTTCCTGATTTTGTTGTGATGAACTTTAACATTTATTATGCTAACTGACTGAGTTTGAGCTGTGGCTTTGGGGGTTTTACAGTTTCTCAGCATTGCACAGTCTGACCTTGGGGTGAATTTCCTGGGACATCCACTCTTGAGACGACTGACTACTGCCTTCAGTATTTTCCACTTGTGAATAATCTTTCTTAGAATGATGCATGGTCATTCCTTACGTCTTTCCTCCTTGGCATTTCTCTAACCTACACCTGAAACTTCACAGATTTGTTCACACGTGCTGATGACGTTAATCACATGCACCTTGCTGCTGCTTACACTTTTAATTCCTATGGAAGCATTAAGGGTGTTCTTACGTTTTCACACACACTGCTTTGACATGTTGGCTCAGTTTTATATTAAATACATAGTGTAACATGTCATGGTTTGTTCACCTGAGGTATTTACCTAAATTTTAGAACGGCTAAGGACCAGATTATTTTTAATATGTAAAACCTTAGAATTTAAACAGGGTGTAGTTTATTCTGACTTCCTCTGCCTCAGCTCACTAAGATACGCATTACACTAATTTGTAATGATATCTTAAAGGACGTCTTTTTTAAACAAATTATAATTTTACACTTTTCAAATTAGTTGAGGCCTGCAGATGAACCACTTGTGGTAAAAGCGCTCTTAGCTGGGAATCACCGTTCACCACTTTACATTTGTAATGAACGCAGTTTAACAGATCTCTGGTGTTGCGGAGAAGGCGGGCAGCTGTAGCCTTAAAACATTTTAAAATTCACTGCGGGTCGTGTCCGCGTGTGACGGTGATGTCTTCTGACTGCTGAGCACTGCTACATCCCTGAACACCAAAGTCGATGCTTTCTGGCATATGAATTATAGATGGACCCGGGCGAGTTGCCCTTCTCGTTTCTGAATAAGTAAAAAAGTTCTGACTTCAAGTGCGCGTGGAAACAAAGTGTGCATCTGTGACACCGTGGATGTGTGAGTGTCCCTTGGCGTGCGTGCTCCGGAGGAGGCAGCGGGGCAGACATAAATGAATGAAATAATGATGAGCAGGGCTGTCATCACCTTCCTCTCTTTAAGAAGAGGAGAGGAAACAGAGGAGGGGTGGGTGGGCTTTGACTGGTATTTGTTTCCATTACATCCCAGCGTAAGCCGTGTCAGAAAAGTGCCACTGAGAGAGAGCATGTAGAGGGCTACAAGACGCGTCTTCCCCTGATTATCAGCAAACAGTAAAAGTGTCAGTCCTCAGGGACATCACCTAAACTGCTCATTTTTCACTTTCTCTAGGCTTTCACTCTTGGATAAATAAAATTATTTATGGCCTAGACATACTCTAAACCTTCTCTGAGCAAAAGTAGAAAAGCTTCTAAGTAACTAAGGTTGTTCACATGAGCTTCACGAGCATCTTGTCTTAAAGAAGTCACCCGCTTGAGTGAGTCAGAAGTCAGCTGTTAGATCCATACACTGTTAAAAGTGGTCTTTTTAGTCCTGTAATAATAATATTTATGATGTTTTGGCCACTTTGGACCCCAGAAGAGAAAATGTAAATTACACTGACAACATCATCACCCTGTTTTTTAAAAAACTAATTAATTTTAATCAAGAAAGTTTAAGTCTAATAATAATTGTGTAGAGCTTAATCACCACTCCGTCATGCCATGACTTGTGAAAGGTCAAAGATTGTATGAGTAACACACAAAAAAAGGAAATAAATGAATAAACAGCTAAACAGACAGCCTCGGATTTCTGGAACTGACCAGGTCAGCCACTGGTGACTTTTTGCGGTTCTGTTTTTCAACCTCCACCTGCATCTTGGCCATGGGCTTGGCCATAGCCAGGGCCAGTTTAGCCTCTGCTTGCAGCTTCTTCTGTCGACTCAAGAAGTCCATGTCCTCCAGAGACTCCGAGTCATCCTCTGTGGTGTCCCTGTCCGAGTAGGAAGAACTCTGTTTGGACTGCAGGGAGGAGGAAGGTAGGGAGTAGGCAAAATGGGAATTGGATAATTGAAGGAGAGAGGAGACACAATTGGAAGTTAGAGGGAAAATAACGTATGGATCACACAAGAAAGAGGAAGTAATAAGGAGTTAACGCTCATGACTTCTTGGCATTTTGGTATGCAGATTTTAACACTGATGAGAGTGTCATTATGCACATGGGTGCGACACAAGACTCAAATTTGATCTTTCTCCCTCTCATTTTGTTAAGTATGTCTCAGTGTGATAACAGGTTATTGCAGCCAGTCATCCGTGGTCTCAGCGAGCACCTACCAAATTGCTTTTCCTTGGAACTGTGAACTGGTGAACAGCGCAGAAAACACGAGCACAGAAATTCATAAAGGTGCTAAACTGCCAGTTATCTCTCTGATTCATATTGAACACACTATCCCTCCCACTAATCTGCTTTCATTCTTATTATTTCTTGATTTTCCGTTGATACAATCAAATCTTTACACTTTGCTACTTTCACATCATCATTACATCGCATAGTGATATCAGGATTTAAGTCCTTTTTTTCTTCTCCATTTTTGAATTTTGCCACGGGCTTCAGTGGTGGACGTGTGGGCATCTGTGCATACCATAGGGGACAGAGGTGTGTCCAGGCTAGTCTCCGTCTTGCTGTCGTCTGCATCGCTGTCCTTATCGCTGCCACTATCGTTGACAAAACAGATTTGTAGGTTCATCCCACTCTGCAGCCTGAAAGAGAGGCGTGAAAACACAGAGAAAAACAATATTAGCACAAAGCGGGCGTTAAGTTGGTTCACTTGTTAGTTGATTCTGCAGTGACTGACGCAGACTTGGAGCAACACCAAAATGAACACTGATGCACTGCTGCTCTTACAAAGAGTGCTGCGAGTGTAAGAGAGCAAACACAAACCTTGATGTGCTAAAACACAGAAATACGGGAATAAGAAAGAAGATCCCAATAGAAACAAGTGCCCTTCATGAGCAGAGAAAAGTGCCAGCTGAAGATAAAATTAAAGAGAGCTCTTGTTTTTAATCATCTCCCCTTTGCATCGATCCAGGTGGCCTCAGATAGGTCTGCTGCAATCTGCCTGGGCCATGGAAGAACAGAATGTCGCAAGGTGTAGCTCCATCCCACTGTGGATCAATAATCTGCTTAATTCAATAGAGTAATTACAAACAGAGGTGACTGATTACATAACATAGATCCAATCAGTCCCAATAAAAATAGGACCTGAGTGGCTGGTTGGTTTTTTGAGTGAGAGAAGGAGAATCAAAACACTCTCTGAATTGCACAGACCACTAAAGTGACTTTTTGACAACTAGGAGACGATACACTGAAGTTCAGCAATAAACAGTGTAGGGTCTGGCTGATATATATATATATATATATATATATATATATATATAGCAGCTGGATAGCGTAGTGGTTAAACTACACGCCTTTGGAACAGAGGATCGCAAGTTCGATTCCTGCCTGGGGCGTCTGTATCCAGTAAGGGTCCTAAGGCTAGACCCCCTATGCTAAGCAAGCCTACCGCAGACATGAGCGAGACAGATAAATATGAAGGCATGCCGGCTCGGACGTCGCCCGGATCAACAAGGTCCGCGTCAGGTGTTGAGGAACCAGGGCACCCTGACGAAAAGTGGGCTACTGGAACAAGAAGGCATCGGTGGGCAAGGGACGAAAACAGGGCGTTGTTGGAATGCTACTACGCAAGTAACCCCGGCGGAAGGGGCTACATGAATAGGATGAGGGACCTATGGATTCTTCGATACCCAACATCCACAATGACGGCGAAACAACTAGTAGCTCAGTGTTCCAACATTCGAAAGAAGGGACTGCTCTCACAGCTAGAGATTGACGAGGTACAACACAAATGCTACGGCAAGGAGGAGTCAGGACGCCAGGTCAGGGGGGAGATATCATCACCCCCACCCGAGATTGGGTACATAGCCCCAAGTGCGATAGGAGAAGGATCGTTGAGTGCGAGAGGAGCTGACCTGAAAAATAGGATCATGGCCAAGCTTGAAACCTGGATCCCCCGTAGCCGGTTACCAAGATTACGTGAAGTACCCTCAGAAGGTCTGCTAGATGATGTTAATGCAGCACTACGGGCAATACCTACAACCACGATTACCGACACTAACAAGCTGATCTACAATACGGCAGCAGTGATCAGTGAGATGCTTGGCTACAAGTTGAACAGCCACAAGGGGCAGTACCCTCCATGGAGAAGGAGGCTAGAGGGCAAGATCAAAGTAGCACGGAGGGAGGTTAGCCAACTAACGGAGTTGCAGAAAGGTGCGACAAATAAGGTGCCTAAGAAATACAGCAAGCTGTCCATACCTGAGGCCTTGGAAACTGCCAAGCAAAGACTCACAGCCTTGGCCAGCCGCTTGAGGAGGTACACCAGAGAGATTGAAGGCAGGAGAATAAACCAGCTGTTCTCCACAGAACCAGCAAAGGTGTACTCTCAGTGGCAAGGGAACAATAAGAGAACAGCACCACCAAGGCTGGAGACGGAGCAATACTGGAAGGGCATATGGGAGAAGGATGCAACCCATAACGGCAATGCTCAGTGGCTAGTGGATCTGAGGGCAGACCACAGCGACCTCCCTGAACAGGGTCCAGTAACCATCACAGTGGCAGATATCCAAGAAAGGGTCTCCAGTATGAAGAGTTGGACAGCACCAGGGCCCGACATGGTTCACGCCTACTGGCTGAAGAAGCTGACTGCACTCCACGAGCGTCTGGCAGCACAAATGAACCAGCTGCTAGTTAACGAGAGACACCCGGAATGGCTAACTGAAGGCCGGACGGTCCTGATCCCCAAGGACCCCAAGAAGGGACCGGTCCCCTCCAACTACCGACCAATAACCTGCCTCAGTACTACATGGAAGCTCCTGTCAGGCATCATATCGGCTAAGATGAACAGGCACATGGGTCAATACATGAGCGGGACACAGAAAGGAATTGGCAAGAATACCAGAGGTGCAAAACACCAGCTACTGGTAGACAGAACAATCAGCCGAGACTGCAAGACCAGACTGACCAACCTGTGCACTGCCTGGATTGATTACAAGAAGGCCTATGACTCTATGCCCCACAGCTGGATACTGGAATGCCTAGAATTGTACAAGATCAATGGGACCCTAAGAGCCTTCATCAGGAACTCAATGGGGATGTGGCGTACAACACTAGAGGCCAACTCCAAGCCCATAGCACAAGTTACCATCAAGTGCGGGATCTACCAAGGAGATGCTCTGTCCCCACTGCTGTTCTGCATAGGCCTGAACCCCCTCAGTGAGATCATTAACAAGACTGGCTACGGATACCGACTACGGAACGGAGCAGTTGTCAGCCACCTCCTGTACATGGATGACATCAAGCTGTATGCCAAGAGTGAACGAGACATCGATTCACTGATCCACACTACCAGGCTATACAGCAATGACATTGGAATGTCGTTCGGACTGGAGAAGTGTAGTCGGATGGTAACAAAGAGAGGGAAGGTAGTCAGAACTGAGGGGATTGAACTACCAGAAGGCAACATTGCAGACATAGAGGACAGTTACAAGTACCTGGGGATCCCGCAGGCAAATGGGAACCATGAAGAGGCCGCTAGAAAGGCTGCAACCACCAAGTACCTGCAGAGGGTCAGGCAAGTCCTGAGGAGTCAGCTGAATGGTAAGAACAAGATCCGGGCCATCAACACGTACGCCCTGCCCGTGATCAGGTACCCTGCTGGGGTAATAGGCTGGCCAAAGGAGGAGATAGAAGCCACTGACATAAAGACAAGAAAGCTCCTTACCATGCATGGAGGGTTTCACCCCAAGTCCAGCACCCTGAGGCTGTACGCTAAGCGGAAGGAAGGGGGCCGGGGACTGGTGAGTGTCAGCACCACAGTCCAGGATGAGACAAGGAACATCCAAGAATACATTGGGAAGATGGCCCCAACTGACCGAGTGCTCAGTGAATACCTCAGGCAGCAGAAACCCAAGAAAGAGGAGGGAGACGAGGAACCATCATGGAAGGACAGGCCCCTGCACGGTATGTACCACCGGCAGATAGAGGAGGTGGCTGATATCCAGAAATCCTACCAGTGGCTGGACAAAGCTGGACTGAAAGACAGCACAGAGGCACTAATCATGGCAGCACAAGAACAAGCTCTGAGTACAAGATCCATAGAGGCTGGGGTCTATCACACCAGGCAAGACCCCAGGTGCAGGCTGTGTAAAGATGCCCCAGAGACAATCCAGCACATAACAGCAGGGTGCAAGATGCTAGCAGGCAAGGCATACATGGAACGCCATAACCAAGTGGCCGGCATAGTGTACAGGAACATCTGTGCCGAGTATAACCTAGAAGTCCCGAGGTCAAAATGGGAGATGCCCCCAAGGGTGGTGGAGAATGACCGAGCTAAGATCCTGTGGGACTTCCAGATACAGACGGACAAAATGGTGGTGGCTAACCAACCGGACATAGTGGTGGTAGACAAACAGAAGCAGACGGCTGTAGTGATCGATGTAGCGGTTCCGAATGACAGCAATATCAGGAAGAAGGAACACGAGAAGCTGGAGAAATACCAAGGGCTCAGAGAAGAGCTCGAGAGGATGTGGAGGGTGAAGGTAACGGTGGTCCCCGTGGTAATCGGAGCACTAGGTGCGGTGACTCCCAAGCTAGGCGAGTGGCTCCAGCAGATCCCGGGAATAACATCGGAGATCTCTGTCCAGAAGAGCGCAGTCCTGGGAACAGCTAAGATACTGCGCAGGACCCTCAAGCTCCCAGGCCTCTGGTAGAGGACCCGAGCTTGAAGGATAAACCGCCCGCAGGGGCGCGCTGGGTGTTTTTTTTTTTATATATATAGTGCTTGGCAATATAAATCTGGCTCAGACATATTAGCATTGGTTAATATATCAGCTGACAATTAGCACTGAGTAGAAAGAGATGGAAATGCCTGAGACAGTGTCATAAGATGTAAACAGTCTTTTGGTACTCCAATATGAAAAATTCATAAATGTACTAAGCTCCTCATTTCAGGGTTTTCTCGAGAACATCGTGTTAATGTCAAACTGATGAGTGCATCTTATTTTGCACAATACTGCCCTTTGACGATTAACCACAAATAATGAGAAATCCACTTGATTCGAATCACGGGGATACGATGAGCACTGCAGTTCCAGTAAGGTACAAGTAGGAGGTTGTGTGTGTATGTGTGTGTGTTTCTGTGCATACACACGTTGGTATTTTCTTGGGAAGTGAAAAACCACAAGGTCTGACTATATGACATTACCCCACTCAGCTGCCAATGACAGTAAAGAGAACTTGATAGATATACATTTTGATTCAGCGCACTTTCACATTTAGAGAATTATGTGACCGCATAACACCCTCCACACACACACTTCAAAATAAAACAACAAAACAAACGAACGAACAACAAACCGCACACAATCAAACACTTTCCAAGTGTTAGTCACATGCTTATACGAGAGATGTCAGCTGTGTTACCTTGAGGACAAACTGGGTTTGCCACTCTTGCTACAGCTGGTGTAGATGCCCGGCCCATCATCGAAGAAACTGCCCAGGGCCAACTTCTGCCTGATAGACTCCCGCTCATTCTTCTGGGCCTGCAACAGTAAAATAACAGGATTTGGTTACTTTTTGTGATCTTTTTGATGACTGATATTGCAGTTTCGAAATTAGGCCAAGTGTCTTCCCCTTTAGTAAGCTTCATCCCACAGGACATGCACAGATAGAAAGCAGTGCCACCCTGACTGTACAAACCAAAGATGCAAGCATATCTATAGCAGCATCTGTCTTAGCCAACTTTGATACAAAGCATGGTGTAGGCTGATTTACTAAAAAACAACAACCTGTTTTTGAAATATTAGAGCTTCAGAAGTTGACAGTACCAGGATTCACCAGGAGGTGGTACTGTTGATTCAGAGAACAACACTTGATATCTCAGACAACGTGCAAGAGTTTATATAGAATAAACCCCTGAGAAATTACTCTAATGCACATTTCATGCATAATTAACGGTGCAAGAAATTCCAAACAACACAGTTTCAGAGTTTCTCTTGTCTTGCCTCTTCCCGTAGCTCAGGACAGCTTCAGCACGGGTGGTGCTCATACAAAATCGCGCCAGCTACCCATCTCGCCTCTGCTGATAACAGGTGAACACAGCAGGCAGAGATGCACGCTACTAGTGACCCACTTAAACTGTGGCGTCACATTTTTGAAGGATTTTGAAGCTCTGCAGAATTTTTTGCAGGTTGTTTGATACACAGTTGCCCCAAACACTGCAGTGCTTAAACGTCCTTCTCTCAAATGGGAGTCTGGGGACCTGAAGGGAGGGAAAGGTTTACAAAACAAAGCTTTACATGATTTGAGGTTAAATCAACTATTTGGTTTGTGCACAGCAAAGCTATCCATAATGATGACATATTAACGTCTTATGGGAACCAGGGTACTGTGCTAAGATATATATCATGTAACTGCTACATTCCTGCTCTGTCTGTAGTCTCTCTCTTTCCCATATTTCTGGCCTGTATTTCTGTCTTAGAAAAGGCAAATTGGCAAAAGGGAGAGCGTAAGACTGAGGTGAGAATGTGCTAAGCAGGAAAGAGATACCTGTGGTGTTTGCCTGACTGATAGTCACTATTCCTGTCTTTGTGAGTTTGTCCATTACTTTATCTCCTTCCTATTTTCATGCAAACCATCTTAAAACTTTTCACCTTGCTCATCTGTCTTGTTGTTTCCATTTACATGCTTTCTTCTTCATCTTCATCCTCAGGCCCGTCCTAACCCTTCCATCAAACGATCTCTCTGCGTTCACTCTGTTCGTTACGCTACTCCAAATCGCACATCACACCTTCACCGCTCTCCCACTCATTTTCTCAACTCCTTCTCTCCCACCTTTCCTCTCTCACTGCCTATCTCTCTTGACAATTGCGTGCAGGCGTTGGTGAGAGTGCCTTCACTGAGGACAAATTAACATATTAACATAATCCCACTCCACACAAGAGGCCGCAAGACGCTCCTTGTGCAGTGAGCACACACACACATAAACATGCACTGGCATGTTGAGGAGCGGACCTGGCACTGCTCTGTTTGAGACACTCCCTGGAGAACACACTTGAAAGTTTCAATTCACCGCTTCAAAGGTGCAACAGCAGCCTGTGTGGCACAGTGCAGGTCAAACACGTATACTACACATCACTCATACTGACTGCAACAAAGCTGTCACTCATGTTACTCCACTGAACAGTAGCTCCAAGCAAAGGTAAGAATCAAAAGCAGCAGGCTCACTGAGCATCGGTAACTGCATGCTCCGCTCATGTGGTGAGAGCTAAGAAAAGACTAAAATGAGGGATGGGAAGGAATTCTTCACGAAGGCTCAGGGGATATTTTGGATGTTATTAATGTCACCTTAACAACAGGTAAAGACATGCTGAAGACCTTATGTAGGTGGAAATAAAGATCCAGATCTATTTAACAGCTTTGTGTTTATCCAGTTTTTAGTAATGTTTTACTATTCAGCTCAGCAGCACAGATTTACATTTAATGTCCAGTCATCAGAGTTCAGAGTTTTTTAAAATACATTAGTGATGCAGAAGACAAAGCATATGCTGCAATAATGTGCAACAGGGATGCCCAAGGACACGCTGGTTACTGATGATATTCAAGAGCAATAATTAACAGCACTGCTTATGAGTTTTACTGTTATACTCTTAAGCTGGTTCGACTCTATATAATGCAAACAATGAATACAGGAAAGCCAGGGCTGTTTTTAATCTGAATATTTTCTCAGTCAGCCGAGAAATCCTTCAATTCATTCAAGGTTACATCTTCACATTCGTGTTGTCTGTCTGACTAACACTGCAGAACACAAAGATATCCACTTGGTAATTATATGGTATAAAACAAGGAGGAAAGAAGCAGACCAGCGGGTTTAAGAAAACAGCCTATTAATGCAAGATAATTCTTAATTTTATTAGGGGGGTTATATTGGCTGGGTCTGATTATTGGGGGGGTCATAACCCCCCTAACCCCCCTGGAAATTACGCCCCTGGCAGGTATAGTCGTGATGCACTGTCAAAACTGATATGAAGACACACAAAACAACATTACGTTCCATAAAGAAGTGGGAAAATCTCTGGGAGTCAAACTGTAACACTGATCTGCAGTTGGATTAAAGCCGGATTAATGTTGTTGTGTTTGTGTCCGTAAGCATAGCTCTTTGGCTACACAGAGGAAAGGATTATTACAATCCAACCAACCAGAGGCTATGGAGACGCACATGCGTGTTGCTGGTGGTGATAATGTGAGGTGTGTGGATCTGACACTGCGTGGTCACTGGCTAACGACTTGTGACTGATAAGTTCTTATCTGGTGAACTTACCCTGACAAATTCTCATTTCTTCGGCGAGCACCATAACGCACTACATATTGGTTTCACATTTGTTTGCCCACATTACTGGCTGTTATATTGTTGACATCGCCCCCTGGTGACAGTAGACGACTACATCACGCAGATGTGGCTCTGCAAAGCTCTGCACCTGACACCTGCCTGACAAAACAACTTCCTCTCATTGAATAGGCGTCATCTGTTATACTGCTTGTTTGCGTTGTGCACTTGTGTGTGCGTGCAGGTGGTAAAACAGTCATCATGAGAGATCCATAAACCTTTTAGAAAGGTGTTGAATATGCAACTAACAAGAGGAAGTGTGAAATGGGCAGAAAAAAAATGTGCATGTTTTTTTCTCTTTAAATGTTAATATTTCATATTAGTTTCAGTTTCTCCCTTGACTGAAAATCAGTTTAATTACATACTTTTCAAACGCAGGAAGCTATCACATCCTGTCACAGTTTCCATATTCACTTCCACCTCTTACAGGTGTGACTTTTGAATGACAAGCAAACCTTGCAAGTCACAGGCTCCAGGCACACAAACCCTTTCCATTAGGTTTGCTATTCAAACATTCTTCCGTGCGCTTTACTCTGTAATTTTTCTGCTAAATATCCTCCCAAAGAAAGAAGAAAAACTAAAAATCCACAAAGCGCAAATGAGCATTTCCACTTGATGATGACATGGAAAATTGCTGGATCCATTACATTAACATTTTAATGCACGAAACGAGTAAGAGACACCGAATGAGAGATCATCCTAACTACCTCCATCAGTTCCTGGCCTAAACACTAGAGCCATCACTTTCCAAATTAGATTGGGACCAACACAATTGGACTAATTTCTGTTTTTCCTCAAAATCACCAAGCAATTTCCTCTGCTGAAAAAACCCTCATTGACAAAGGCATTTCCTCCTCTCCACTCTGCAGTACAACCATTCATCCGCAGGCCTAGAGGGTGATTTAGGCCTGGCAGTGGACGACAGGGTGCTTGTTTTGAGCCTTCAAATCTTCCCTGAAAATCTATATTAGAGAAGGGAGATGAATTTAATTATCCGCACCAGCAAAGAGCATCCTCCTTCTGCCTCCCACAAAATTGTTGGTTCTCGTGGCCAGAATTTTTTCAGTGGTTAAGATCTGAGACGTGTTTACATGTAAATGCTGATGTGCATGAATCAGTACAGCTGTGCTTGACTTTTCTCTGATTTCAGTCTCTGAAAGCCTTCTTTTACTGTAACTTAAAATATGTGGTAGATAGTGTTTCTTTAAAACTTATAAACCCCTTCACTCCTTTGCGAAGGCTAAGGAATGTGATCAGTGCTGCATACTTTATCTTTTTTTTCATCAAGATTAACCCAAAAAACTAAAGGCTGAGTGTCTGGAGACTTGGTGGACAGGTGGAGCAAGGGAAGTGCATATTAAAGTTTGGAACAGATGGGGATCACTTTTGTTGAATTTGAGACATATGGTATTGGCCTTGGCTGAGGAGTGCTCTACAAGGTTTCTTCATCTCTTTTCACACAATTCCTTACAAAGTGGTCTCTCTTTTTCTGCACAATGGAGTCTTTTCAGTGACCCGGACCTTACTCCCTGACTGAGAACAAGAACCCACTGTTATCACACATGCACTTCTTGTGAGCACAGACTTCAGGTCTTCATGTATATTATTAGTAAATGCACGACAGTGGAGCACACCTGGGCATGACTGGGTGCTTGTTTTCAGCGAAGGTGCTGTGTCGATGTGCGTGTGCGTTGCTGCGTTATGAAATTTCTGTGTGATGGTGTGAATCCAAACGGGGATGACTTCACTCACATATATTTTCCAGGACTAACAGTGGGATGCTGCTGAACCCTCAGCTTTACAAACAGAAACAAGGCCAAAAAGTCTTCTGTGTGAGCCAGTTGTTATGACTGTGCTACATACTTTCACATTTCACACAGATGTTCTTGCAGGCTTAGAGTAAAACTGGATCAACTTGACTATATTTAAAATTTAAAATGTAACATCGAGGGGAAAATGCTCATTTCTATTTTTGCTTTCTTGCTTGTCTGCACTGTCTGTACCACTGTAATGTACAATTACAGTTCGAAAACAGTGAGTGCATGTCCAGCAGCTGGTAATCCATTACACAGCATAGCTACTTAGAAGCATATCTAAAGCAAAATAGCACATGAGATTTTGTAACCCCTAAATAAATCAAAGTGAACAAAGTGTCAAATCTTCGTGGTCTTCTTGGCATACAGTTATACAATGACTTTCTGAGGATGGCATCTGCTTTATGAGGACAGCTTTACACCCTGTAGGCTAAACTGACTGACTACTGGAAGAGCCTTCCCATCTACACGGCAGTGATATTCTCATCTCAGCAGCAGAGGAAGCGCACAGATTTCTTTAAATGTCTCTAAAGAGGTGTGTGCTTGTGTGTGTAAGACTGTCTTCAATTCTCATGCTATCTGAGACCCGTCTGTCCAGGCAGTGGAATATTCCATACAGATAAGAGACCTGACCTTTCACCCCCCGTATAGTTCAGCTGCAGGTCAGTGCAAGGCTGCTCCTGTCACTCAGATTGGAAGGGAACAACTCAACAAGTGGCACTGGGCTACACATGAATGTTCATGTGGGGTAAAAGAGGTGGGGGAGGGTTTTGGTGGGAGAAAGGAAAAAAAGAAGGGGGGGGGGGAGACTGACAAAGGGAGGCAGAAGAGATAAGGAGCATGAAGTGGGTTTGGACAGGACAATGGGTCCACCATGTGACACTAGAGCATTCTTTCAAGCAGAAGGGCCGAGTATTTGTAGAGCAAAGTGCAGCAGAGTTACAGAATAAAGTCCTGGTTACTCATACTGTTTTGTCATAACAGTGGCCCGAATACGTAAGTGCTTAAAAGCCCAAACTACATCAGCCTCGGTCTTTGAGCTGCATTCACAGCTGTGCACAACACGCAAAAGTGGATTAAATGGAAAGTTCAGCCATTTGGAATTTTTTTTTATTACTTTTCTTGCTGAAAATCAAATCAGAAGCTGAAACTCACTATCACGTCTCTGCTCAGTATGAAGGTGAGTTAGTTCACCGAGGAGACTGGGAACTAACAAAAACTATTAGCCCATTAGCTCTCTCTCTAGAGCAAATCCTTGAACTAGTGATGTCAGACTTACACAGTGCAGTGTTGCGTTGGACTATTTCTGAGCCAGTTGCAGTAAGAGACATTATTATATTATAAAGACATCAAAACACTCAAAGGATCCCTGAACTGAAATCTGTGGGAAAATTCCACCAAAGATCGAGGTGGAGGTTTAACTTTCATGAGCTTCACATGAGCTTTTAAAAACTTTATTTTGGGCCTAAATCAGGAAAACGTTTGAAGCATTTTTATCAGATTTTAAGCAGATTCTGTAGTTTTTTTTCTCCCCATGACCATTAAAGTTAAATTAAGACCTCCAAATAACTTCCCAAATAAGTGCCTTTAAAGGTCTAGAATAACTTGGTGGAGTCACTTTATGAAGGCTTTTACTCACAGTGAGGTTAATGGGCCATCATGAAACGCACAATTTAGTGTATTCATTGGATTGGATTAAACAAATAAAACATTTCATACTGATTATAAATAAATTACAGATGGCTGCATTAGGAACTGAGTTAACTCCGAACTCTGTAGTAGCGCTTTTACACTTTGCATTAAGTTTGAACTTCTATTTTTGTCACAAATCAGAACAAAAGTATGTTCAGTGGTTTAAGTTGGCAGACACGAAGTAGAAGAAACCTACCTAAAATAATCCACCTGCTGACTTCACACACTTTCAAATCATGCAATTAATGATCAAAATTTGATTCCATACTTTCTTTTACCTCTTTATAATCATCACTGAGGTAGAGACTGGAGGCTTGCCTGATGACATCATCCACCCCTCCACATACATCCGTTTTATCCAGTGCCTCCCTCATCCTTCTCTCCTTCTCCGTTTTCCTGTCTTTTCCCTTCTACGTCCCAGTCAGTAGGTTGTAGTCCACACTGACTCCTGAGCTTTAGTCCAGTCAAAATGCATCATAATCCCAGTCAACTGACCCCTATCTACTCCTCTACTGGTGTCTTCTCCTCGTCTTACCCTAACATGTTGTGACGCTGTTTCTCCTTCCCTGCACTTTCTGAATACTCTGCACGCTCGGTCTATAGGTTCATTCCGCCTCTCCCACAGGACTGAAAAAGCATAGTTGTCAGAGGTAAAGCCCCTTTAGACCCTCCCTACCTTCCACCCTCTGGCCAGGGCAGCCTCTCACAGCTCAGGACAGGAAAGAGAGAGAGAGAGCGAGGAGAGAAACTCAGACGGGTGTTTGTTTCATCTTCATGCCCTGACATGAGGACAGCAGCTGCTCACCACCAGTTTGAAAAGAGACACCTCAGCGATGGGACAGGGATATCCGCAGTATGTGTGTGTAGGGGACTGTGCTCGCCCATGTGTGTTTTCGATGGTTTTTGTTGTGTCTAAAAGCCCTCCTGGACGTCATCTCTCGCTCTTTATAATTCTTCCCAGTCTGTCCCACATAGGATTTCTGCGTATGATAAAACTTTGCAAATCAGACTATACACTGAAGGTGAATGAATGTTTAAGAGTGAGCATATGTAACAGAGAAGGTGGTGTACTCCCTTCCTGCTAAGGTAAAAATAGTGCCTGGTCCAGACTCCAAAGCCAGCAAACCCCACAGCCCCGGCCAGCTAAATAAACCCTGACAGAGCACAATAGACCATTAGTCTGGCACACAAGCACACACACAGTCACTCACTCACTCATACACACAAAGATTGCTTGTGCCTTGTATCGGTGACTTACAATTTCAATCTGAGCTCTCCATGGTGTGTAATGATCTCATCTTGGTGAGACGTTATTGACCCGTGACTCATATATTTGTCATAGCCGCCCAGACAGAAAATTATATCCAGATATGGCTGCAGCTTCACACTGCAGGGAACATGACTTCACACAAACACACGCAGTCACACACACACCGTCAGCTGGTTACACAGAAAAATGGCCGGTACGACAAGAACTTAGAATGACAAATCTGGTACTCACTTGTATTTTTACTTCATAATGACGAAATGTCAGCACATCTCTGACAGATTACAACTGATGTTATTGTTTTTACTCCTTCCTGTTAAAATTTTCAGGCACAATGCATTCAATACACAGTTGTATTTTAGAGGTTTGTTTTATTTTATTTAATGGAAAACAAGATACATCAAACTTTGTATTTCCAAAGTTGGAAATCTGAAATATCCCAGAAGTGAAAGGTATTTTACACATGCAATGTTACCTTGTAACATGTGTGCTGCTTCTCGTATACTCTATAAGGCCTTCCCAGGCCACGAGGATCATTTCCAGTAGTTAGTGTACTAGATGAGAAATAAGATAACTTGGATAGATTTCCAGCCTGATTGAAGGTGGAGGGTGTTAGCTAGCTAGAGGGTGTATCAAACAGCATTAGTGACCATGCAGGATCCAGTGCCATCCTTAGTTACCTTCAGAATCTGTATGAAATGAGGGTCATCTCAAGGGCACAATTGCCCAGGACCCTCAGCAGGTTGGGGGGAAGATCATAATGACCATTTGCTCCATCTGACATTGTAATTTGAACCTTTTTCCTCACAATTCAAGGTAACTTTTTGTTTTGTTTACTGTATTTCATGTTTTGTGTGTACTGGATTATACGTACTCTAATCTTTCAAACATTCTTTGTAATTCATGTGGGAAAACAGCTTAAGATATTCACGATATATTTGCAGCAGTATTTTAAAATCATTATTACGTATTAGGAACAACAAGTGAAACTATGGTACCCTTAAAAGCTTTGTATAATTAGACAAGCTAACCCTGATCTCAAACAGAGTAGACATGAAAGTTAAATAGAGGTTTTTTTTTATTTTTGAAGCATTAAACCACCGCCTACAGGTGGCTTCAGATGATGTATCACGCTAAACAGTGAGGGATCTAAATGAAAGACAAGGATATCAGATAAGAAATAAAATACCCAGCCAAGGACAAAGGGGGACACGAGGATTGTGAGGAGAAGACGAGAGGGAGGAGAATGCCAAGTGGTACTGATGAACATGAGTCACATTCATCTGTTTCTCTGCTCAGAGTGAGAGAGCGCGCAGATGAGAATAACACGAGAAAAAATATCAAAGAGGAAGACAGTTGGGGAATAATGCAATTGGATGATAACATCAAAGAGCTTTTGAACACACACACACACACACACACACACACACACACACACACACACACACACACACACGCAGAAGGGTTAAGTGGAAAAAATAGGAAGTGGATTTGATTCAGTGTTGATCCCTGTGGATTATGGGCAGAGTACAGCGAATTGTCTGGCTGTCTCCTGAATCCACCCACACTGGGGTGCTGCTGGGGACAATACATGCAACACACACATACATGCGCAGGCTGATAAAGCCAGTGGTAGCCGTCAGCGAGAGCGGCCTGTTTGGAGTTAGAGGGTGGGGCAGAGTTTGCCCCGCTGGATCTCGACTTCATTACTGAGGCTGACTTCATCGTGAAGGTGAAGTCACTGCTGATTCAAGTGTGATAGGAGGCTGGGGAGGAATTGGTTACCTGGTCTACCTAGTCAAAGGAGGCAAACAAACGCACATCCACTCACTAGTGCAAACATTCCCTACTGACAGTTCAAAGGCGAAGTGAACTGTGGGTACTTTAAGCTACATTTAGGACACACACACGAGGCTGCACACATGCAAGTTAGTTCTTCTAGTATAGGTGATGACTTGACTTTATGGTCAGCTGTGAGAGCGAGTATGAAAGACAGAGAGACACATACACACACAGAAAGGCTTATTGTTCCAAGTGAACAGAGGGTGACTGTGGGAGAGGGTTCCTGGCACCTCCTGTACGCCTGGGATCCAAGGCCAGTGGCGCTATGTGTGTTTCTGTACTTGTATATCTATCTTTGTGAGGACCAATACAGAATTGAGAACTTAGGGGTGAGGACACTTGCAGGAAGTGAGGACAGTCTGGTTGCTCGTCATTTTCTGACACACTTCACAAGGTGTGTTGAAGGGGTAAGACCTGGCTTTAGGATAAAGGTTTAGCTTTAGGAAATACATAATATTCCAATGTCCTCACAAAGATAATAGTAACAAACGCATGCCTGTGCACATGCTGTAGAATCACATCTTTACTGTTTATCATCTTTCTAATATCTGTATGTCATTATCATACCAGTTTTACTGACACGTTTGAAAGTAACGCCACATATTCTCATCTGATCTTATTTTGGAAAGAGGAGGAAAAGAACGGGGTCTGCTACCATAGCAACGTGGTAAGAATTTCTCCATGGTGATGCTCTGTGTTCCAAACAAATTGGGCTGTGAAAGGAACACAGGGCAGCCCATCGGGAAGTCTGCAAAACTCACACTGAGGCATGCTTTTGAGGGAGCTCCAATTCTGGTAAATTGCACAACATTAAACATACTGTTAGAGTGATGTTAAGGAACTCAAAACTCATGCAATCCCAGGCACATACATCATGATGCAATGCAATTAATCCAAAAATGATACGGTCTGGGTGTCTTTTAGGGAAAGAAATGCACTTATTTTCCCTTCTGATCTTCCTGTCCATATAGGCAAGGGAATATGAGTTATGAGTTTTATGTTAATAATACGATATGCACAAAAGTTTTTAGTATTTTTTTCAATATAATTTCATAACATTTCCCTTTTATGTGTTGGCTCTGTCCTGAGTTTAGTGTGACCTACAGTATAACCTGCCAAAACAGTGGTGTATTTAGGTCAGCCAGATAAATCGAAAGGTATTTCAAGGGCCACATGCAACCTAATTTGATCTCAAGTGGGCCACACAAGTAAAACCTCCACACGGGCTACAAAGAAAAGGTCTGAAAACGTCCACATCCAAAAATCCAAAACACATGATGAAGAGCTCGACACGTCTTAGGAAAAACAAATGAAGTTTTGAACTATCAGTGTCAGTTTTTCCACATTACAAAGAAACACTGTGCTTGTGAATCAAATAAATATATCAGGACCACATCTTGGCTTGGGTAATTACGACATTACCCCATGGGGGATGTTTGTCAGCAAGAAGGCTTTAAAACCGACAATGACTCAGACCTCTGCTTTGCACCAAAATGCATCTAAAGTCCAAAAGTTAAGCCTTATTTACTTATTTACTGGACTTAGGGCCAGTACTGCTAAAGGACTGATTAAAAAATAAATCAGAAACATGCCCAACAAGCAACATGAGCACTGGAAAGAAGTTGTACAGCATCACATGCTTGTGCATTAAGTTTGAAAAGCTTGAAAAGAAGCACATAAAGCTCAAGTTAGTATTAGCAGAGAAAAGGGAATAAGTTTAAATACATATGTTTATCTCTGTGTAAACTTATGCCTTTCACTTACGTTATACAAACATAATGTATTAAGGTCTATGGCCTAGTGTACTATGGAAAACAATATTGACAGTAATTCCATAGATTTTTGCTTATTGCATCAACTTATCGATTGGTTCTGTCAGGCTGGAATGATCTACCAGTGCGATCTACGGCACTGTACTCTCATTTATAATTCATTAGGCCACACCTCATATACAGTTACACTTGAACTCTCTCCATCGTTTTCCAGTCAAGCTTGGAAAACTGCATGAGCTCATGTAGCCCCAACATAAATATACATATGTACATACAAATACTACGCGTAGGAGTACTCAGCATTCATGTGTGCCCCCCCACACCTCCAGGCCTTGGCAAGCTGACAATATTCCTCCAGCCCAGGATGACACACTGTGGCCAAGCTGATAAACCTCCCCATCACCCTTCACCCTACTGGTTATTGCTGCTGCTGCTGACAGCAATACGGCGCTGCGAGATTTATAGATTTACACGAGAATCTGAAAACAGGGCGGCATACCGAGACCTCAGACTCGAGTAAACACACAGAGGGTCTGCGTGCTTTTGGCTCACTTAAACACTTAATGAAATGAAGTGCAGCACAGAGATAAAGGAGATCTAGCAGATGATTGGTTATTAAAGAGACAATGTTTTCCTCTTTTTGGACTTTAAACTAACTAGAACCTTAATCGATTGATGGCTTCAGATGACTGCGGGTTAAATGGCTGCTTTTCTTGTTCTCCCAGGGTCAGCCTGCCTCCTAATTGGCTAATGGTATCAGACATTAAGTGGGAGCTTGCCTGATATGGTATGTGGGGAATACAAAGGGAAGAAAAGAGGATTTAAACTGCTAACCTCCAAACACAGAGGACCACACCTTATTTAAAGCAGGACAAAACACTGATGCTGATCTTAAAAAAAGAGATGGGCACATACATGGCCACACTGACCTCTCTCTATTTTCCACTTCATCTACTCTCTGACAATTTTATGTCACATCACACCCCTCACTCTTTCCTTCTCTTCAATCCTGTCTCGCCATTGCCCTTTGCTACTTACCAACCCTCTGTGTGTGTGTGTGTGTGTGTTATTCTGTGTGTGTGAGGGGCGCTGTCTGCCTGCTGGTTGCCAGGTTACCAGTCTAATTGAGAGGCCTCTAGAGAGTAGCTGTTATCAGAAGAGCTTGAACCTCTTCTTCCGCTTACCGCTCGAATTCTTTCTCTTATTTTCTCCATCTCGCTCTTTTCCAGTATTTTTGCCACATTAAAGCCATCTCTGCTTTTAACTTTTTTAACATCTCCTTAATTTTCCCTTCCTCTTTACTGGAGATGATTATGATTATTTTTTTTCATGTGTATTATCTATTATAGTTGCCTTGGAAGACTGTTCGTCATTGCTGTCTGCACACTTCTTATTGGACTTTGCTCAGCCAGAGGTGTCAATTTTCTTACTGTTTCATCTCTGTCTTTCATCTGTCATCTCCACTATCCCTTTGGCATCTCTGGTTATCTTGTGCTCTTTCCTTCATTCCTGCCATTTCTCAGTCACTCAATCGAGCCTTTATCTGCCACAAACATGGCAGGAAATCCTTATCCCATTACACAACTGCTCCCTAACCCAACACGAGCACAAATCCACCCTCCTGACACGCAAATACTGATATGTGGAGGACGCATAGGGAATAATACAAATATTATATCTTTTTAAGGGCAGTTTGTTGATTCCATAAGATAATCTTAAGAATACAGAGCACTTGCATGAAACAGCCAAGAGATCAGACTGCACAAATGTGGATAATTGTAGAGACTTGAGCATTTGGGAACTGTTAATAACCCGCTTGGGAGTACGCTTGATCAACTCAGCTGAAGGTTTCATGCAAGTGAATTTGAGCTAAATGCAAAATGTTGCGGTTAAAGGACAGAATATGGAGTTTTCATCTTGAAGTTCCATATTACATGTTGATGAAACACTTTAAGTACACCCACAAGGCCCATCCATCTCTCTGGGACTCTCTGCACTTGTTTCTTCTCATCAAAGAAGCTCCATCTTTTCCTTCCTCGCAGCCTCCCCCGGCATATCCCCTCATTTCTTGTGCCTTTCATCTACCTCTCTGCTTGTTTCCACTCTCCATCTTCACTGCATTGCAGATTTTCTTCCTGAGAAGAGCTGGTTATAGAAAACCGGATGCACAGCTGTGATGTGATGCTTGCCTTTAATCACAGATGCTTCATTTCTCCCAATTCTTAGTTAGATAAAGTGGGACACTGCTGTCACATGTCCCACCAGGGTCACCCACACGGCCATAAACATGAATCCACACACAATCACACCCTCCACGCATTATCATTTAAATATTTATCACAATGTTTTCTGCACCATACAACGAATATTGTTGCGCCGCTATATGAATCTCACAGCTTTGAAAATCCTTTACAGCGGCTAGTTGTGAGAATATAAACTTGCAGTTCCATGCAAAACTCATGCTTCCATGTTATGGGGGTTGTATGACGAGGAGGTGGATGGGAGTTAGGACATTATTCCCTGGAGTCAAGTTCTCTCTTAGCAACCAGACAGCCATCAGATTCACAACACAATCACGTAACTGCAAAAGACAGAGCAACACTCCCACACAGGTCTGAGTCTCAGTAGTGACACACAAGTCCTGCACATGTGTGCTGAGTGTCCTATTTTCAAATGTGACATTTAAAGCTTCACTGTAGGGAAAACTTACGATTTATAAAACGCTACACGTAACAAAATAAAAAGAATCATCATCAATTTGCGCCTGTAAGACTGCCAGCTGAAGCACAGCAATGTTTGTTGTGTCATTTTGGTCAGACAAATACCTGGTACGAACAGTTTTCCTGGTGGACCATCCTTCACAGCATCCTAGAGCGGAGCTGCCTGAGCTGGAGGAACAGGAGCGGGACTGGGATAAGATTCCCAGCCCTGCAGTGGTATTCCAACGGAGAAGAGAGGAGCGATCCCACTCAGCGTTTGATCCAAACTCAGAAAAATCTGTCACTACCACTGCTTGCCTCTCGTTGTCAGTCAGTTCAGTCTTCACCCTCTGCTTTTCTGTCTCTTTATGCTTGTTTTCTGCTCTGTCTGTTTGTTAACAGAAAAGGGCAGGGTCTGATCGCTGCTTCCCCAAAGCTGAAAGAGGGAGGGGAGTGAGAGACTGGAGGAGGGGTGTGAGAATAAGAGAGGGAGGGAAAGACGCTGTGAAAAGCAGAGTACACTCCCGCTCGCCTTTCTCTGTCTGCTTTGGACTGAAAAGGGGGAGGAGCTGTGGGGCTGAATGTATGCCCAGTGGGGAGAGGGGATTGTGGAAAAGGGATGAGGGAGGGTGCGGGTGGTGTGGGTCCGGGCCAGGATGTCATTCAGCTGTTTTATATAAAGTCATACCAGATACGGAAAGCGGACCAAAGACAAGGGCAGTGGAGAGACTTTCATTCCTTAACCTTTATCTTAATCTGCATGTGTGTTGCACAAAGTGGCACCGAATAAAAGCTCAACCTGAAATGTGTTGTAATCAGAAAGTATGCGAAAGCTGAAAGTATCAAAAGCTGGCACTGAATGTTTGAAAAGACACAAATCATTCACTTATTTAGTTATTCCTCCCCAAACATTCCTTATTTAAAGTGAAGCAGTGTGTCTCTCGCTTAATTTATGCACACGTTTTTGTGACTTTTGCCTCACTGTGTGAAAGTATACATGTTCATCTTCAGCTTCCCTTCATTGTCATTCTCTCCCTCGTTGTAAGATTATAATCCCACAGTGGCAGATGGCCGGTCTATAATCCACATGCAGGTCAACCTCCTCAGATAATCTCTACCTTCTCTATCTCCATCTATTTGTTTTTAATTCCAGTGAGATGGATGTGTTCTTCTCGTTTTTTTACTGTAACCCCACTTTTATTTACTTTAAAATGACTGCACAAACACTCTAAAATAGTCATTTTAAGCTTTAAACTACACAAACCAGCATACTGAAGCTACAGAACTGTTTGGACTCTACAGTAAGTATCTGCTTTCTTCCATTATAAACATTCCCATCAGAGGAAGTGGAAAAACTTCCAACAGCGGTTTGGAGGATGTGAGATTCTCATGCCGTTGCAACATGCATCTGTTTCAAGTTTCATGTTTGTCTTTTGTGGGAAGGTAGCTAGCCACTCACTAACCCTGTTATCTCATCCGTCCTCCAGGCCAAATCTCTCTATCCGATATTGATCTTTGTTGGGTGATGCTGCTTTTCCGATAAGACCACTCTTGGGTTTAATGACCTGGATGTGGATCGATGAACTCCCTGCTCTGATCTCGCTGCTCAAGCCTGCGCATCATTGGCTCTGGGTTAGCTTTCTGCACGGTGCCCAGCTGGGGAGGGCTGGAAGAGCGCCCATACTGTGACACTCACCGATGATATAATTATCTTTGTATGATAAACCTGTTTTTTTCTCATAGAATACCAAATGGGTCTCATAAAAGCACTTTTAAGCTTACAAGCATGCATTAAACAAGCTCAAAGTGGCTAAATATGAAGAGGGTCAGGACATCCCAAATTATAGTGTATAGTACAGCTTCCAGATGTGCATTAAAGCAAACAACTTTAAGCTGTTATACAATTCAAAAGAGTGGAAAAAAAGATATAGAAATGTGCTCAATGTGCAGCTGTAATGAAACCCAGGCAGTTTTTGGTGTGCATTTGGGCATAAACGTATTTATTTGTGCTCTTAGGCTGGCAATTATAACAGTCTGTGTGGAGACTGGCTTGCTTTTTGGAGTCAGCTTTAAAGTACAATGTTCAGCACACAGATTCATTTTTCAGCCCTAGAATAGGTTGCAGCTTGATCAGAACTTTATAAAAACTGAACAGCTATTGTAGGTTTGCTTTGGTAGTTACTTTCTGCCCTGTAGCAATAAATAAATAAATATATAAAGAAATAAAAATAAAAATCAGTAAAATATATTTAAATTTAGAAGAATTGTTTTGAACCGATGGATGGATGCATGGGTGGATGGATGGATGGATGGATGGATGGATGGATGCATGGGTGGATGGATGGATGGATACATGGGTGGATGGATGGATGCATGGGTGGATGGATGATGCTCCCATGACGCTTGTCAGAATTTGAACTTCTCTCTCACTGACTTTTGTATAACATATTCATTTTAAGTGAAACCATGAGTGCGAGCCTATGTTTAGGCTCCACAGGTAAAGAACATCAGCATGAAACAACTTCCCACAAGCAATGAGTCAATGACTTGATTCAGTCCAGTATGTGGAGCCTCAAGATGCTCTTGTGTTTTCCAATACAGATGTAGTCATTTCACTCTCTGTTGCACAAGTATATGCATCCAGCCAACACTACAAAGCAGTGAAACAACTTTGATGTCCAACATCACGAGCCTAGCTTTGATAGAGGAATCCACAGCCATCCCCTTTCCCCTCCTCTATCACCATGGCAGCAGTCTGTCTGAAGACACCCCCCCACTGACCTTCACAGGGTTGTCAAGGTTACAATCTGAGTCACAGCACAGGTGGAGACGGAGAGAGCATCTCTTTATTCACACCAAGAAAAGAAACAATATCAGACTCCATCCAGACTGCACACTGTGAAGACCCCCACTCTCAAATTACACACACAATTATATACACAGAGAGTAACAAGCACACAGAACAAACAAAGTTTTAAAAAGCTGTGATTATGTAAGTGACCTAAAACACCACAAAGAAAACCCAGAACAAAAATTATTAACTTGAGTCGGGCAGACTGCAGTTTTGCCTCCCACTCACTGGCCACGTTATGAGATGCTAAAACTAACTCACTGGATCTCCACCAGCAGTGACTTTCTGCTAAAATACAATAGCTGCCTGCTGATTCTAATGTAAACTCTAACAGTCATATGTAATTTATGCCTGCACAGAGCAGAGGGAATTGCTGTTGTGTGTGCCACTTGCTGCGAGAGTATGTTGTGTACACTGAGGACTCTTCGCTCATTCTTCTTTTCCTCATCTCATTTTGCACATCAAAACAACACTTGTGTGTGTGTGTGTGTGTATTTAGCTTTGCGATGTGGGCATATCTGTACAGGAAAACAGCAGGAGTGAATACTTCATCATAAGTAAATGATCACTGAGTGAATAATACTGCTGTTCATTCTTCTGTAACTAGTGGGATACAGAGCAGACAGGAAGTGGTGCTGTAGGTGGGAAATAATGTCCCGTAACACTCTGCAGAGCTCATGGAAAATACATGAGTCTCAAGCACGCTATGACACCTCCTCTCTTTCTCCGACAAACAGCTTGTCCTCTCTCTTTTTATCTGCTGTGCCATCTACCCCTCCTTCCTCTCTGTCTTTGGCCTTTCAGCATAACTACATTTGATTTCTTTTGCCACTTTTCTCCATCTTCCCCCTCATTTCCCCCTAGTGCTCCTTCTCTGCTACCCCCCCTCGCCCCCTCCCTCTGGCTCAGCGGGAAGAGAGGAGCACAGATGCTTTTAGCGAGCTGACATTTTGTGCCAGTGTAAAAACACTGCATAGCAAAGCAGGTTGGCTCAGTGTGAGGGCCAGATTCTGGCGGTAATGAGCTCACTCTGACAGGGAGGAACTGATTTGGAAGGCCAAGGAGTGCGTGTGTGTGCGTGTGTGTGTGTGTGTGTGGACGACCAGCCACTAGAGGTTGTTCTAATGAGGACTCTATGCCTACGGTTTGTGGTGGAAAGACAGGGCCTGCTGTGATCACTAGCCTGTATTAATATTTGCCTTGCATTTTTAAAGGCGCATCAGTGCATTAACATTCAAATACCAGCGAACTAAATGACTAACTGACCACCAGTTACACTTGTGCAATGATGAAGTCCATTATGAAACAGCAGTTGTGAGTCACAGAGAATAACAAGCAGCTGAGACAGAACTATGGCATGGTATGTCTCCTTGGCAGCAGATAGAAAATGGCAAAAGCAAAAAAGATGGCTTGAAAACACAGAAAAGAACAGATTTTCTAACCTCCCTCTCTTAAGGGTGTGTGCAAAATAGTCTAGAATAAATATGGGGGAGGGGGGCAGACCAAACTGAACATTACTAACTAGTCCAGACTAGTTAGTAATGTTCAGTTTGGTCTTCTGGAGGTAGTTCTTCACTAAGAGCATATCGTTACTATGATTTGGGTTGTTGTTGTGTTAGAGGACAATGTTTCCCAGTGTTTCCCTGTGGAGATCTTTTCATCTCATCTGACCAATCTATTATTTTAATAATAATAATAATAATAATAATGGATTGCATTTATATAGCACTTTTCAAGACCCACAAAGCGCTTTACAATTCCACTATTCATTCATTCTCACACTGGTGGAGGCAGCTACTGTTGTAGCCATAGCTTCCCTGGGGCAGACTGACAGAAGTGAGGCTGCCATATTGTGCCATCGGCCCCTCTGGCCATCACCGGTAGGTGAAGTGTCTTCACCTACTGGTGACCAAGATTGTCCGAGCCGGGGCTCGAACCGGCAACCTTCCAATTACAAGACAAATTGCCAACTCTTGAGCCACGATCGCCCTCGTCTGAAAACAGCTGCAAATAATTGTCTCAGCCATTTAGCTCGATTAATTCCTATTGATTGATGACTACCTCACTCTAGACCAGTGATGAACTCATTTACATTGTGGGCCACATACAGCCCACTTTGATTATAATAATAATGGATTGGATTTATATAGCGCTTTTCAAGGCACCCAAAGCGCTTTACAATGCCACTATTCATTCACTCTCACATTCACACACTGGTGGAGGCAAGCTACGGTTGTAGCCACAGCTGCCCTGGGGCAGACTGACAGAAGCGAGGCTGCCATATCGCGCCATCGGCCCCTCTGGCCAACACCAGTAGGGTAAAGTGTCTTGCCCAAGGACACAACGACCAGGACAGAGAGCCCGGGGATCGAACCAGCGACCTTCCGGTTACAGATACCCTTCCCAACCCCCTGAGCCACAGTCGCCCCAATGTGGTGGCGACTAACCAACCGGACACAGTAGTGGTAGACAAGCGGAGGAAGACGGCCGTAGTGATAGACGTAGCGATACTGAATGACAGCAACATCAGGAAGAAGGAACATGAGAAGCTGGAGAAGTACCCAGGGCTCAGAGAAGAGCTCGAGAAGATGTGGAGGGTGAAGGTAACAGTGGTCCCAGTGGTAATCAGAGCGCTCGGTGCAGTGACCCTCAAGCTAGGCAAGTGGCTCCAGCAGATCCCAGGGACAACATCTGAGATTTCTGTCCAGAAGAGCGCAGTCCTGGGAACAGCAAAGACACTGCGCAGGACCCTCAAGCTCCCAGGCCTCTGGTGGAGGACCCGAGCTTGAAGGATAGACCACTTACAGGGGTGAGAGAGGCCACATTGGAGTCACATCTGATGCCTAGCGCCAATTTGTGTTCCTGGCCTTATGTTTGACACCCCTGCTCTAGATCTATTGTAGCCAGCTTTGCCATAATCCAATTACAAAGTAAACATGCTCTCTGTGAATCTCTCCAGTCAGTCAGTCACTCTGGAGTTTGAATGAGTGAATATCCTAGCAGGATACACCCCGGATGTCTCATTGGCCCATCACAGAAACACAAACAACCACACACTGTCATACTCACACCCACTGCCAATTTGAGTCTACCTGACGAGCATGTCCTTGAAAAACCATCCTGAAACCAAGAACGTCCTGGCTGTGAGGTGACAGCGCTAACCACTGCACTGCTGTAATGTACACTGGAAAAGCATAAATGTCCAAACCTTCCCCCACTTTTAGCTACTGATTTTCTACTTGCCTCTGTCTTGGCTGATGATGTTTACTGTTGGTTGGAGCAATTAAAAAAAGCATTATAAAGAGGTCATCTTTTGCTTTAGGGACACCACAGGCTCAAACTTTATTTTTGTTCTTTGTTTTAACTTCACAACCTTCACAATGAAGTGTTTAATTAGAAAATTATCAGCAGGTCAGTCATTAGCTGCAGCCCTCCCTTAATCTGATGAAATGTTGTTTTTTTTTGCTGTCGGTATGTGAAGGGATGAAAATGTTCTGTGCTCTCCAGCAACAGATGAAGATCTCAGCATGGCCTGGCACAATATCTCTTTCTCTGTCTCTCACATGAACAGACTAACAGCTTAGATAACACACAGCCATGGAGACAGAAAACCTCTTTTTTAAAATCTGCCTCTTTCTGCAGACGTGAATAAACACGTTTCGTATTTTTAGACTTCGTTTACAGCCCACATCTCTACCTCTTACACATGCACACATACACCCAAGCACACGCTCTATAATTAGGAGCAGAGAAGACCAGTGTTTCATGTTTCAGCTCCACCCATGTAAATGCACAGAAACACAGGCTACTACGTGTCTCTTTGTATATGTGCATCCATCTCTGACCAGAGATGGATAGGTGATGGATAGGAGTTTTCAATCCTTTACTGGGAGCAAAACACCCTCTTTTCTTAAAGCAAACCTTGTTTTTTTTTTTTTGTTTTTTATCTCCGTCAGCCCTGTTTTTACTTATACAGCCAGCCTGTGTGTAGTGTATGTGTGTACTCGGCTCAGCTCTGAAGTGGCTGTGTTGTATGCATTCTGACACAAAGCTATGACATTGGAGGCCATCTCCTCGCTGCTACATAAACCTCTATTTCCTCCACAGCACGCTCTGCCACTCACAGCCTGCGCCTCTCTTTGATAGTTTTCATATAGGGTGGAGAGGGGGAACCAAGCAAGGAGGGGGGAAATGGTGTCCTGCTGTTACTTTGGCTGTGTGAAAACATTAGGCTATAATGCCTCCTGACAGCTAGAGGAAGAAAACAATTAGCTTGGAATGGGAGTGGGAACAGTAGTGAAGGACAGGGGACGTTTTAAACGGCGAGGGAAAGGGGAGAAGGTGAAGATTTGCAGCAGTGTAGTAAAACGAGTCAGAGCCTAAGCTGACTTCCATGCCGGATAGGATATAACACATGCTGAAGAGAGGTTTTGACTTTGCATTTTATCCACCTTTCTCACACTGTGGTGAGTCACGAGTGAGTAAATCAGTGGAAGGGTGTGCTCGCGTGAGCTTTTGTGAGTTCATCAGTGTGAGACAGAAGAGGCAGAGGAATGTGTAGCTGTAGGCTGTGAATTTCCACCTAAAAGTGCCATTTATCTCCAGTCACAGCGGTGCCTCTGTCTAGTTCCTGCTTGCTCGCCTGGGTGACATCACTCTCTGGATCATCAACCAAACTGGTAGTGCTTCCACTTTAAGTACCCAGATGGGATGCCCGTCTCTGTCAGTTTAGCCACATCTATACTATCACAGTATTGTTATAAATACACATAGGTGGTGTTTTTGTGTCAGTTTACTGGTTCTGTGGAGATGTTATCAGGCAGCTCATTAAGCTGTACTTTGACACCAGACAAGAGCAGTTTAGGCACCACTCCCATGCATGCCGTCTAAGAAACTTGAACTTAGTAACGTGTGGTTTATCTCCGATGTTTGTGTTGCCTTTGTGCGTAGACTTTGCAGGTAGATAAATCTAAGCAGCAAAACATCTGATTTTGGTATACCAGACTAACTAAACTGTCAAACTGACTTCACTTATTCACCGGTCGTTGGATGTTTGAGGGTGTGGGGTCAGTGTGGGCCTACTCAGTAGACAGTCGGCCAAGAGGCACATTAGGATGAATGAACAAGCTGAATCACCATTAGTGTTAGAGCTAACTGACTGACTGTTCTTGTGAATCACTGATTTTTACCCATTTAAGGTACTTTATTCTTGTGTTTTGCTTCTGTCAGCTTCCCTTCCTCTTTCACCAGGAAAAAATAGAAGAAAAAGAAACAGCCCACTGATAACACAGGTGAAATGCATTAACCGTCTGCACTTTATCTCAGTCTTTTATTCTGTGTTTACAGAGCAGACAGAAGACGTGGTTATCCAGAGGCAACATAAAGCTTTTGATTGCCTGGCTTTTTGTCGTGGCTAGTTCTTTTAGCAGGGCTTTGTGTCTCACAAAACTTTCTCTGCCCCTTCATTCAAAGCAGCTGTATGGTGCAAACATTTGCTTATTTAAAACAGAATTCAAACACACGTGTGCAGCACATTGTGTTTTGACCAAAAAAAAGGGGCAACAAAGTAGGCAGCATGAACCTGCTCTTTGTTAAAGGGTCACAACTTCATTCAAAGGAAAATGAGATCTATGGATGTGCATCTGGTTCTGTTCTGGTTCTATACTCAAAATATTGAACTTTTTGAGCAACGCACAAAGTCAAAAAACAACATCTCCCAGCAGAAGTATGTCGTGCACTCAGTTATAAATACACTTCAAGCTGCTTTCCAAACAACTCATTCAACTTTGTGCATGAAAGATTTGTTTCCACATCACAATGTATAAACACGGAAAAGTCTGAGAAGCTGGAAACAGAGCACACTTTTACAAACTGATCAGATTCTTCTTTACCTGAGTTAAATGCCCGACTTGCTGTGAGGAATCCAAGGTTAAGCTGAGATGAAAAATATTCCACGGAAAAAAAAAAAAGAAAAAAGGAAAAAAAAAAAGCATCTGCCAGCACTGGCAGACTTTCAGGATACTATGAGAATACAAATATATCCTTTGATATGATTTAGTGAGCTGAGTTTGTGCATGTGTGGACTGACAGGAGACAGAAGACTGCTTTACTTTAAAGCACAGACAGTGCAGTGAGTTGTATAATGAGTGAGTGTGTGTACGAGCTTTGGTGTGTGGAGGGTTGGGCATGTTTCAGCGGGTATCTGCACATGGACACACACTCAAACACAGTGCTGGAGCAGTGTTAAGCCATGGAGGCTGAACCAGACACTAGTGCTCCACCACGAGTTCTCTACACCTGGTTAGAGCCATGCCCCCAATCTCTAAAGTTTCCTCCAACTCATTTACATATTAACCATTTTTTATCCTTTCCTATTTGGGCTGCCTCCATTTTTATTCAAACCACAATTCTGGACTTATGCACGTCCTATGAGCTCCTGTTCACTTTGACAGGTTCTTGCTTATTACAGCTATCGCTCATTTCAGGCCTCACCGATTTGTTTCCCCCATTCAAGACGTAACTCGAGTGCAACCTCTTTATACAGATTGTTTGTACCTATTTATAGCCTTTATAAATGTGCTCGTGACTTCCCAAACCCTGCAATTTCTTTAGTCTTTTACCCGCCGCCTCTCTCCCTCTATACGTGGCACAGTCTGAGTTGTGGGTGAAGGTAGTCGTTAAGTTGTTAGTGGAGGCTGGCGAATGGTTCAACTGCTGAACTTGTACATAAACACAGAGTGCAAAAAGAGAAAAAGAGAAAGCGATCTCTTTCTTTGCTCTTTTCTCTAACCTCTCTCTGATTCCTCCACATTCTTTTATTTTCCACGGCCCTTGAGTGCTTTTCTGGGGCAAAGCACTCCACAGTTGTACAGTTTCATCTGGCTTGTGGCCTTTTTACTCTTTATATGGTGTGCCTGAGCGACACTTGCGATACAAGGTTCTGTTCATCACCCTATTACTTCTTCCGACAGCTGGGGAGGAGCAAAGGTGAATCATCACATCTGTCCTAAGATAACTGTTGGCAATATGTAATCTCACACATACTGATAGTTATGCAGTAATGAGCCATTTATGATTACGTTATCAACGATTTAGAAGCGAACTGTAGCAATTTTCTTGGGAATTTACATAAGGATGGAGCACATTCACGGGACATATTATTAAGTTCAATTCAATTTTAATTATATAGTGCAACATCACAACAGCAGTTACCTCAAAGTGCTTTATGTTGTAAGGCAAAGACCCTACAGTAATATGGGGGGGAGGGGAGGGGGGGGGGGGGCATGGCAGGCTGAGGGTTAGGGGAGAGAGATTCCAAAAACAACTTTCTGTTACAGCTTTCCAAACTCAGTGTCAAGTATTCAAATCAGGATGTTGCTAAAGTAAAACATAGACTGGTTTTCCTTGAGTTGACAAAATGCTGTGAAACATATGAAGTAAATGCCTCAGCCTTATCATGACGGTGTGTGTGTGTGTGTGTGTGTGTGTGTGTGTGTGTGTGTGTGTGTGTGTGTGTGAGAGAGAAAGAGAGAGAGCATGCTCGCACTTTTAAGCTTGTGCAGGTGTCAGCACAGGTCCTATATTTTTTTCTTTTTTGCCAGTTTGCCCGTGGGGTGTTTTCAAATTGTGTGAGTAAGTCTGGGTGTGTGCACTCTGAGATTGAAAAAGAACTAGCCTGTAGACACAGATTTAATACTTCTCCAGCACGTACCTCAGAAAACACACAGGCAAATTTCTGCATGCGGATAACCATACATGTAGCCCGAGCCCATTTCTGCTTTTTTAACCTCAAGTCCGGATAGGAAGACTAATGTTATCATTCACCTTTCAGGGGTGCAGAGCTAAATGCAGGGTTAGAGGTAATTTACCCCCGGTGTACTTGAGGTCCCTGCGGAGCCCTCTTTGCCACGTGCCTCCAGATTTAATTAGAAACAACTTTTGAAAAATCCACCGGGCCCCTCATCACCATGAATTCTCCGGACGCCACGCCTGTAGCCCAAAGGCAGACGCTGAGATTACAGGAGCCAAAAGCCACACCCTAAGTAAACACACCTGCAACAACAAGACTTAATACAAAATAAAGTGGAAATAAAACAACGTGCTCAATAACTGTAGCTTTTCATGGCATAGAACACAGTGCAGCCATCACATTTTCCATAAATCTACGGCTTAGTAGTAGCTAATACAACTATTCAGCTGTAATTTTCTACCAGAAAAGCAAAGACACTGAGAACTGAGCAGGATAAATTTGCAGAAAAGCCTTCTATGTGTCCAGTCTGGTGCACTCAGTGCACCATTGATTTTACTGACACTTGAATGTTTTCCACATTTCTTTACATATATAGAAGCAAAACTCAGTTCTGTTACTACAGCACATTAACTAACCCAGTCTTCAGACACAAAGTGACCGCTACAGATTATTAGTTGTGGACTTTACTGCGTCCCAGTCTTTTTCTGAAGGCTTAGATGCTTTTGAAGCTCAAGTGAAGCATGAATATCTCCATCCCACTGGACCTCCAGCGACATACCAGACAGACCCACCCCTGTGTGCACCAGCTGATGCACTGGTTCACTGGTGGGTTCTGTTTGACAGGACGACTAAATATTTAACAACATTTTAAAAGCACCAGTCTCTCTGTTCTTCCGAGTGTTGGCCAAGACCAGCAGGTTTCAGAATTAAGAGATCTGAACAACCCCAGACACAGAAATAAACCGAAGATATCTTTTGGGAGTGTCAAATTTGCACTTGACTCCTTTTTTTTGCTTGCTAACAGAGTCTGGCCTTTACTGTATATGGAAGCTTGGAGATACAATGAAAGATTAAAGGAACCAAACCATCAAATTATTATTAGTTTTTAATGAATGTGGTCAAATCTGATGGGTATAGTTCTGCAGAAATAGCAAAAGCAGAGTGGGATTGTCCAGGATATATTATTTTATATCTCCTGCCTTTTCCAGTGTTTCACTTCTGCTCCCTGCTCTGGTGGGATTACAACACTAATTCCAATTTCTTATCTAGAGCACTGAAATCTGAGGCCCGGTTTTTCTCAGGCTTTTCCTGGAGAGATAGTTGGATGTTGTGTCACTATCATCATCAAGACCACTTGATCTCTTATCTACTACTCCGAGCCTCGATGCACTCATATCTAAGGCACAAGCAAAGATCAAAATGTCTGAGGAGCATATGCATGATTTCATGTGCTTGTGCAGCTGCATGGAGAAAGTAGTAGCTACATGTGGACACAGAGGCCCTCTTTTGAGAGATTTTCCTCCACCCGGGTCAATTATATCACAGCCCACTGCCTGAGGGGATCGAGAGACAGGGAGAGAGAAGGAGCAGATTTTTCCCATTCTAAGGAGGTGATCTTCCACTTTAAGCTGGACAGCAGGTAATGAACATTGACACAAATGTGGCCCTGAACTGCCCGGTCCTCCTCCTGTCCTTTTATTCCCTCTTTCCTTCCGCTCATCCCCCACTTCTCCCGCTGCATTCCTGACATGCCTCAGGGAGACAGAGAGGGCCTCCAGGAGAGACAAACAAAGACGCACAACACACACGACACACTCACAATAGCACTAGGTTGCAGCCATTATGTGTGCGCATCGGGGGAAAATGCCTTGGTGCTTGCACATCAATAGAGAACACCAATCCAGCCTTTTCATTTGCCCTCACTTAGTTTTACTCTGTGACAACTGGCGATGGAGCTCTAGCAGCTCTAAACAATTTTTTCCCACTCCCACCCTAAATATTTTAAAGTTACACCCTTTTGGACCCATAAACTGACAACAAACCATGAAGCTCTGGCTGAGACTGTGATTTAAACTGAGTAATGCAATAAATTAGTAAGTGAATCATGACAGCCTCTCCTGCTGGTGCTGCTGGTGAGGCATGAAAGGCCTACGGCACCTCTCTGCTTAATGTCAACGCAACACTGACCTCTTCTGGTAGAAACACTACATGGCCACAACTGGTTTTTTTTTAGAACTTGTAGAAATTAGGTTAGACAGACGTAACTCTCTAAGGTCAGCAACAAATCGTTGTTACAATGCTGTCAGGACTCATCAGTATGAACTCTTAGTCGTAGATCTATAGTTTTAAAGTTGTCTCAGCTAAATCTGTGTACTTCTTGGACATCCAGTTGAATCTGAAGTAAGATGAACTGAAACCCTGTTGCTTTGCTGCCCCACTTCATTTCCTTCCAGCTGTACAGACTTCCATAATGGATAGGAGCTGGGCCACATAGCTTAGCGCTACATTAGCTGACTAATCTCTCGACCTTCCTCCAGCTAACCTGACCTCATGTTTCCTGGGTCCGTCTGACACAGATAACTGCTGGATTACAGCTGCCCATCGGTGCACTATGTTTGATGACCTCTGACACACATAGATAAAAGAGGACAAAATCTCAACTCCCAAAAATAACATACAAAAAAGAAAAATCCTTGCACACTCACTGAGGTGTAGTTGGTCTTGCCCATGTTGTGGTTCTGGTTTTGGTTGAGGTTATGGTTCTCCTGCTCTCTGCACTGCAGCCCAGCCAGGTGTCTCTCCAGGGCTGCCCAGTCCATGGTGGGCAGAGGCTCTTCTTCTACCCCTTCCTCTTCTCTGTATCCTCGCATTATCCCCACAGTCCCCACACTTCCTCCTCCTCCACCACTGCCTCCGCCACTGCTGCGACTCCCCCTGCCTTGACTGGTGCTCCGGTGGCTGGACTTAGGAGTCCCCGTGCCTGCCTGCGGTGTGCCAGGAGATTGGGGCTGGTTGTTCCTAGGCAAAATCAGATTGCCGTTTTGCTTCAGTTCATCGGGGACGGCTGCGGATGACGTGGCGGTGCGTCCGCTGGGGGCCGGTAAGGGCGGGATGGTCTTGACATCCTGGAATTCTTCAGCAAGGCTGCGACTGTTCACTGTCTTCCTGTAGCCTTCACCAGCACTGTCAGCACTCACAATGCCTTCTCTGCCGTCCCCCTCACCAGAGGGCTGTGGAGAGGTATAGTCCTCTCCATACTCACTCTCCCACTCTTCTATCACCTTCTTCTTATACTCTTGGTAGTCCTCATCTTCCTCATAGTCCTCTAAGGTAACCAGGTCCAGAGAGGGGGAGGATTTGTAGTCCTCTAAAGTAGCCAGGTCAAGAGAAGGGGAGCAAGGTGTGACCTTGTTGGAGTTGGACTCTGAGCTGGAGCGACTGGATGCGTCACTCCCCAGGTCCATGCCATCCTCCCTATAATCCTGTAATGAAAAAAGAAGAGACAGAGAAAGAGATTTAGGACTGGGGAGACAGTACCCTAAAGAAAAATGTGGTACAGGGAACATGGGCCATGTTGTTGGTCTGACAGAATCAGTGAAATGACATAAAAAAAAAGGAGGCATCAAAAAGAATTTAGGGAAGTGTGTAGACTTAGATTAGTCACACGGGTATTGTGGTTTGAGTCGGGCAACCACAAAAACTTCCTGTCCTGCAGGGAACTTCCTTTCTGCACAACATTTTGCAGTCACTGTCTCTTTTGTACTTGTTTTCCTCTCGCCTTAAATTCGCAGTGCTCTGGACTCTCCTACTCTTGCTTGTTTGCCTAACAGATAATCCCATTCCTTTTACATTCCTGTACATTGTTAAATGTGTATGCGTTAATGGCTTGACACACATAGACACAGCGAAGGCAGAGTCTGTGCGGCCAGAGATGTCAGAATAATAAATGCTGCCATTCCCTCCTACGTCTGCTAAGCTCCACAGGGACAAAACAGTGAGGAGCTGAGAGTGAGTGACAACGACATGTCAGTACACAACACACCAAACTGTGACACGAACAGATGAGTCTGGAGCGGATCTCTAACCTTGACTGCGATGCTCCCGCAGCGCCCCAATCCCCACCTGACTGATTAGTTCCCAGCTAATGAAAACGTCGACGGTGTTTACAGCCGTCCACAAATCTCAACTTGACCTGAGCCTTCTCTCACAGAGTTAGTCTTGTCTCTAAAGGAGCACATTATCATGGAGCCTCAACACTTTTAAAGCATAATGAAAAGCAAAGCGCACCAAAATCTCTCCCAGGGCAAAGAGAAATTAACGACACATTCCTACGCGACCGCATTATGAGCTGAAATTAATTATGAAGATTGCTGATTACTGGTTTAGACCACAAGGACTTGCAGTAGTTTTGCCTCTTGCAGAAGACAAATGAGAGAGAAATGTTAACACAGTATTATCTTAATGACAAAAAGCTTTCTTGAGACATGGCCACTGGATCACACCTGTGCAGACACCAGGCATCACAACACCATGCAGAAAATATCTACACTGGGGGTGGGGGGGAATGTGACTCAGCATCTTAGAGACTAGATATAAAAAGTGCTGATGTGGTGTAGAAAAATAAAGCCTCCCTCCGCTGAGGACGTTGCATTTCTGCGTGAAATACTAACAGGTCAAAGAGAATAGGAGAGGAGCTGCTGCAGGGATGCTGTCTGCACCAGATACAGGAGTGGGGACACAAAATATAAGATTTTTGTCATGAAGCACAGCAGGTGGTTCTTACCTAGTTAGAGCAATGTTATGAAAGAAAACTTTGGTTGTGTAGTGCATAGCCACTGAGGTGTTGAGACCTTCAGTTTGACTGGAAGGAGAGCAAATTTAGTATTAATTCCCTGCGTGATGAACAAGTTCAGCACAAGAACGTCTCATTAGTTTCATTTCCCAGACAGTAACAACATGTAACATCCCATAATCAGTTTCCTGGCATGAAAAGCTCCAGGAGCTTCTTTGTGTTTACAAATGAAGGGGGAGGACTTAAGGGCGCACGACACTATACCTGCGCTCTTGTGGGCTAATGCTATAGTAATTGATTAGAGCCGTTTTTAGCAGCCCAGTGCGCCATCCGTCACTGTTATGAGATTGTAAAACACAGTGTAACATTTAGGCTTGGAAATGTAGCAAGGCTGTTCGTATTTTCGGATTCGTGATCAGTTTATCAGGAGCTTACAGAAGACAACAACCTTACCGGCTTGCTCATGAAAAGCCTCACCAGGCTTTCATTTTGGTTTCGCCACCCTTTATAAGTAAAGAAATAGATTCAGGAACTGGGTGGGCTTTCCTCCCCAGCGTGGAAAGACCGCTAAGCAGAAGCAGAGTAGCCTATATCCAAGCTACGATCGCGTTTCAAAATCTCGGTCACCAATCCTTTTCTTCAAGTGTTAATTCTCATTTCCTGTAGCCTCCAAACACCGCCGGGTGTCTGCGCGTTAACGCGTCGATACACGACGGTCACGAGAGCCCGATTAAAAATAATTTAATCATGTAAAGTATTTAGAGAAAATAGAATAGAGAAAGAGGCGGAAGGCGCTGTATGAGGGCAGACTGGGGCTGCTAAAGCTGATCCGCCGTGGGATTAAGCGAGCGCAGGCAGACTATAGGCTGGATTCGGCCAACAAAATACGGGAATACATGCAAATTGACAGCTGCACCTATTCCCCTCCATCCCGCAGCAGCCGGGCGGGCGTTTGGGTGTTCGGGGTGGGTGTGGGGGCTGGCCTTTTAATTTATGCCAAAGACTACTCTCACAACTCTGTCGGTCGTTTCCAAAGGGGCATCATCGCATACGCCCAGTCTTTTGCGTGCGTCGAGCTCAGACCAAGTGACATTTCTCCACGCGTGGCAGCCGCACGATTACATCTGGCAACATATTTATTGAAACAGAAACACCGACTGGAACAAGACAGCACTCACGTCATAAGAAATAAATAAATAAAGGCAACCCGCATGTGTTTCTTCAATTTGCACAGTCATTCATAGGCTACTCAAATGATGTAATGTTCCCAAAAAAGTCCCAGGAGGAACCCGATGCCCCCGGCAACAGCGGTGACAGAAACGCCCAGATATCACACAATCACACCGCGGATGTCACCCGCTACTGTGACCAAGCTGACCCCTACTCAGTACCACCATTATCGGTCAAAATTAAAGCCGAAGCCGGGAGATGAGCTAAAAGTAGTCTCGATGCAACATCACTGTCATTTAAACGAATCCATACTCACTGTCATCATCTTTGCAGCTTCCCTTCCACGTCTCAAGACATGGTAAAGTGTAAAATCCCAGCTGTTAGACAACGGCGACGGTGCTGACTCGCTTTACAGCAGCTTTATTCTAAGGGCGGGTGGCGGTGGGGCTGGTTTCGCTGGAGAAATTACAGACAGCCGGCGGATAATTCAGTACAGTCATCGCAACTGAGTGTGTAGTCTACCCACAGAGGAGAGAGCCGGAGTCTGAGACCTCACAGAAAATACAAACAATAACGCGGATGTCTTTAAATCCCAGCAGGTCAACGCTGCTTTCTCTCCTCTTCTTCCCGGCGCGCAGAGATGCCCAGCCGACAGTTTAGCCAGCGCTCTCTCGCTCCCACGTCAGCCGGGAAATAAATAGCCTGTGAGTAAAAGTGCGTCCCCTTACACTGTGGGTTTGCGCACGTTATAGAAATTCCACACAACGTTTATTGCCCAGTTATTACTCAGAAACAAGACTTAAAAACTAAGCGCACTACAAGCATGCCGCTGCTCCCCGACAGACACAGATCTTATATTTGTGGAGACTCTCTCTCTCTCCCTCCCTATTTAAGTCTGTCGCAGCCTGCCACTCTGAGGAGTGACGACGGAAAAACACAACTAAAGCCCAACCTTCTGCACCCACTGACCTTGCAAATGGTCGTAAGAAAGAGAGTGAGCGAGATGGAGAGATATAAAAAGGAGGAAACTATCTAGGTGAATTATTAAACATACTTCTGGTGTTGTGAATATAGAATAGTTTCAGACTTGTTTTAGAGCCCTTATAAAACTCAAGGATATCAAGAACACCCCCCACACCCTGTTGTTACATCTTCTATTTGGCTTCAAACATTTACAGCAAAGACTGTCATTTTCATCTTACACTGAATTACCATTTTAATGGTACACCTAGTGCAATCCAATGCAACAGCCCGGCAATAAATCCAACCTCGTGAAGGTTATAACATTCAGTTTGTGTTGAGATCATGCCACACAGGGGAGTATTCAGGTGATTTACACTAAAGTCTGCATAGCCCCACAGCCAGAGAGCCACGCAAAACGTGTTTAAAAGGCCATTAAAGGTATAAGCAAAGTCAAAACACACTGTAATAACAGCACTTTTACTGTAAAAATAAATAGTTATTCAGCTACAGCACAAAAGTGCAAGCTGACTACCAAACACTTGATTGCATATGGCTATGCTGCACTACGGGAATCCTCAGGTATGCTCACATCTATACAGCTTTTCCAAACAAGAGAAAATATTCAGTGAATGGCAGTTCTTTTATTGGGGTCAGAGGTCAGAGAAGATGTGATAGGAAGGCAACAGCAACTCAACCATTCATTACAAGCAAGGTATGCAGGAGAGCATCCTCGAACACAGATGTGCAACTTTGAAGCAGATGGGCAGCAGAAGACCACACCGAGTCCAACACCTCTCAGTTAAGAACAGGAAACTGAAGCTTTGATTCATATCGGCTCAACAAAATTGGACAGTTGAAGATTGGAAAAATGTTGCCTGGTCTGATGAGACTCTGCACTGCAGCATGTAGATGGTTAGGTCAGAATTTGGCTTAAACAACATGGAAGCGTTGATCCATCCCGCTTTGTATCAACGGTTCGGGCTGCTAATGGTGATGAAATGGTGCGGGGAATGTTTCCTTGGCACATCTTGGGCTCCTAAGTATCAGCAGGATAACGTGCCATCTTAAACTGGTTTCTTGGACATGAAATGAAGTTCACTGCACTCAAATGGTCTCCACAGTCACTGGATCTCAGTCCAGTAGAGCACCTTTAGGATGTGGTGGAATGCGAGAGTCACGTCATGGATGTAGAGCCAATAAATTTGCAGCAACTGTGTGAAGTTGTCGTGCCAATATGGACCAAAATCTCAGAAGAATGTTTCCAGCACCTTGTTGAATATATGCCATGAAGAATTAAGGCATTGAATGTGTTTTGGGCTGTTGGATAGACAAAGAAAAAAATCAGTGGCAGCTCTATTTTCCTGGGCAATCACATTTTCAAGAAAAAAATCATCAGTAATGAAAATAATTGTTACTTACAACTCTAAATTGCACTAAATCATATAATTAACGACATCAGTCAGATGGATGTAAGACAACTTTCCACTGTGATTGCAGCAGATGCTCACTTCTTTTTTGGCATGTATTAATCTGTATTAATGTTTATTTTATTTTAATTGATTTACTTTTTTCCTTCGTAGGGACGGCTTTGATTGTATGAAGTCACTAAACCAGTCAAATGAGTTGTCACACACACACACACACACACACACACACACACACACACACACACACACACACACACACACAGATGTCAGCTGCGGTGTCAGAGCTGAAGAGGGGTTAACACCAACTTGGCATGATATCTCCATGTTGCATTCTGTTTCTTCTTGCAGCAGCTGGTAATTTACATAGCACGAAATCGAGATCAAGCTAAATGTCAATGATAACCCAATCTCAACCACTGCAGGAGTAAAATGCAGTCCAAAGCTTTTTTATAATGAGTGTTTTGATTAGAGGCTGTTCTGTGTCTCTCGAGTGGTAAGCCAAACATCTGAAAATATAAAAGCACTACAGCAATGATGTTGAGAATCTCTCAGTCCCTCACAGCTTTAGCCTTTCTGCACGGCCGGCTGGGCTCTGCAGAGATTTGTAGTTTTTTTTGAAGGATGGGAGCTGTCTTCCGATATGGTGCGTTGCATATATAATAGTAGCACAAAGGAGTTCATCCATATAATAAGAGAGCAGTACTTCAAAGACCCCTGGCTGAGCCTGTCCTTACACTGCAGTAGGGACAGCACTAGTAGGGATCTCCCTAAAGAGGAGACAGCAGGAGTCCTGCCTATTGGTACCACTCCATTCCCCACTGCTGCTTTCAACTCTCTTATCAGCCCTTCCACTCCACCCCTCTGCATTTCCTCCCTAATTCCCCAAACATTAATCGGTCATAGTCAAGTAAAATGAAGAGTTGTAGAGTTAACTCAGAGCCTGTAAGGCGGATAAACTGCTTTGGGGGGGGGGGGGGGGTTGGGGTTATCCTGTAGAGAATTTGAAGACTGTAAGTTCACATGCTCACCAGGCAATTAATTTATCATTAATTTGTCAACAGGAGGGCAGCATTGTTTAGGTCACTCTTGCACTCACGCAGGCACACACAGTTTGCTGTCTTTGAAGTTTCCATTCCTCTTTAGCGTCAAAGACTCTAAAAACAGTTTTGACATGGCATCCTACCCTTCAGTGGGTTGTTCCACAAAACAATAAAAGCAGCAACAAGCTCAGAGCCAGGAGGGCCAGATGAAGACGTCCATGATCTGTCACATCAAAGCTCTGTGATGCATGTCCTCATCACACCTGGCAAAAAAAGATGCCTTTTTTTCTGTACTTTTGATTGAGGGGGTGGTCAAAGATAGTTCACCATGCAACACTTCCATCGCCTCAGATCATTCATTCCTCCCACTCTTGTTTTTCCCTCCTCTACTTTACTAAGAAGCAGAGGTGCGGTGCCTGTCAAACTGCCGGTCACCCGGCTTTACCAATCACCGAGGGGCAGGAACACGTGGAAAAACAGCCCATTCTAGATCTACAGTATCTGGGAAAGCTTTGCTCTATCTGCCAGCCTACCAGTCCATCCGTAGCAGATATCTGGCAGGAATCACAGAAGGCCCATTACTGACAGAGAGATAAGGCTGGAGAAAAGAATGCCCCTCAGATAATACTGAAAAGTCAGGCAACATCTTCCTCTGCTTATATCTGTCTCACAGGCATTTAAAAAACAGGGAGCTCCTGACAGTCAGCGAGAAATTGAACCTGTCTCTGGCTTGTCAGGAACTCACTGACTCCAGTGGAGAGACACCAAAAGTGACCTTGGAGGATTCTCTCTTCTCCCTCTCACTTCCTTCTTTTCGGGGACTGAGAAAGGGAGTTCACCCTGAAATCAAACTCTGACTGAGCCAGCTGACAGAAAATGAAGCAGCAGAAACATGACTGTGGTACAACCTGCAGATGGGAAATGTCCTGCCTGGTTATGAGTAACACGGGGCAAAAAGAGACCAGACACTCAACACACAGTTCTTTCACAGTGTCATGTCTTTTTTAGGTGAAGAAGACACAATCCTGGCTGTCATGAAATCTTTATACTTCCCTCATACCCTGTCCACACTTCTACTACCCACTTAAAGCTTTTGTGTCAAGAAGTTGTGCTCTTTACTACGGTGAGTACATATGCAGATTTCTACCCATACTTCGGGCTATGTTGTTACCTCCTCCTCAAAACTGTAACTATATAAAAACATTAGCAGCTCAGCTTAGGTTGCTAGTGGAAACTGTTGAAAACAAAGGCAACTTGAAGCAAGTAAGTGTAAGCAGTCTTCAGTAAAACACATCTAGCAAGGCCATTATCATTGCACAGCTTCTCTTCAAAACACACTGCTCTCTGTCACAGGGAATAAGTTGTGACATTTACACAGAAACTGCATAGCAGTATAAAATGATAACAATGAAAAAACAGGAAATGTTATGAATAACTATAGCTCTATGAATAGTGACTGTGCATCACAAATAAATGAACAAATATGAGCAAAGTCACGTAGGAGAATATAATCAAACATGCAAGAACACAGCAAAAATTGTAAATGTTTAAGACTTCAATATTTCCAAACTGCTGCAGCTCCCTAAGAGTGTCTATTAACACATCCAAAGTAAAATGTTCTTTGGTGTTGGCGTCATTTGAGTGAGTTTATAAAATTAGCTCAACTTGTTAGAGATCTCATTACACTCAAATTCAATTTTTTGGTCACACCAGCAGCGATGAGTCTGTTTGTCAACTGCAGGAGGAAGGAAACAATGTGCAACACTCGTATGTAGTTGGGTGGATTCGTGGAAGCTGCCCATACCCCAACATCATAACAGCTGGACAATGACGCACTATTTTCGAGACACTAAATTATAGGTTATCACTTAACAAGGCACGGGCAGACATATAATGACATACACTGCAAGCCTAACTCAAACCTTAACCAGCAGGTGAGCAGACCTTTGGTGGGCACACCCGCCAGAAGTCTACTGGGCACTGCTCACATTGTTTTTAAAATGGTTTTGAAGTTAAAGAAGGAACCCCTGCAAAGCCTGAAATATTTTATTACTAAATTTGAACATGTTTGAAAAAGTGTTAAAATAACTCCACGAGCAGCTGCTGTAATACGATGACTGGGCAGCCTTTAAGCTTAAAGGAGCTTGATTTGAATCCATCCCAGACCAATTCCTGTATGCCATCCCCGTCTCTCTACTCTCCTGTCTCCTTTTATCCATCTTATCCCCCCAAAAAATGAACTTTAATTCAACACTGGACACAAATTTCAATATAAACCTAAATATTGTGTCAAATGTAATAAAAAATACATAATAAATTACAAAACACTGATGTGATGTGTTACTTTTGAGGCATACTCCTATTCAAATTACAGTTCAATTCTGCAATATAAATAAAAAGCGTTTCAGACTAAATTGTCTGGAAAATCAGTTAAAAACCTATTAACAAAAGAAAACAACAAGACCAGAATATCTCCAGTACACGCTAAATCTGATCATTCAAAATATAAGCATCACATTATTGTAAAAGTTATATAATAATATTATTTTTTCTTTACAGAACCTAAATTACAAAATGTATTAGGCAGGCAACAAAAGGAGCAGATAATAAAATAACATGTATTCCATACATGCTACATCACAATGAAGCGTTAAACTCTCCCGTGCAGTTCTAATACACCCCAAGTCATTAAAGGACGAGTTATTTACACCGTTATTCATTTTAATACATCAAAAGCCTCTGAGTACATACATCTTTTTGCCACATTTCCTGCAACATGCACACAAAGTACCACACAAAGCAGTTTGTGCCCTGAGACAGCAGCGGCAGGATGCAGACTGTGTGATGATGAATAGAGATGTCAGGTGGCAACAATAGAGGTTGGATCCGTAACTGGCCGACTGACCCGCTGTTCTAAATAGAATGGGTGGCCAAACCATTGAGCCTGGCCATCAATCTCCTTCCCAAACACAATGATGATTTACTCCATTCAAATTACTGGGGGACTGAAAGAAAAAAGTCTGTGTGTGTGTGTGTGTGTGTCTGTGAATTTCTGGGTGTTCTTTATTTCCCAGGAAACTATATGTAAGTGTGTGTATGTGTGCTGTGAGGCATAGCCCTGCACTTCGTATTGTGTTTCTGAAATGGTGTTTACACAATCTGTCGAACCCCGATGCCCGTGTCTGACTGCAGCGCTAATACCTGACTGTAATATATTGATCTTCCCTCCTATACTGTATATCCAACCAACAATTTCACTTGCTAACGAAGTGTGAAATGAATTGTGAGAGCAACATCTTGTCCAACGTACATACAAGCACTCACAGCTATTAGATTCATTTAAATGGGAAGCACGTCAGGTTCCAGTCTGCAGTGTAGCATGTGCAGTGTGGACAAACTGAGACCAAATTTGTTTAATCTAGCTTGGTTTATAGGATAAATGGCTCGCTCACAGTGGTAGACAGTGTTTTGCACAGCTTAGCATTCATAAAGAAGCTTTAAATCCAAACTAGCAATTACAGAAAAGACCAGAATATGTGCATATGGCCATAACCATAAAGAGAGATTGGGTGGGAACTCAGACAGTGATAAATGTGAGGAAGGAAGAGTATATAGTGTTACAGAGGGGGAGGAGGAAGACAATTACAGAGATGTAGATGTTGAGGAAGATGAGAATGTCTCTAATGATAATCACTGGCGAAATCAGAATGATTACAGCCATGCTTGTGCTGATGAAAATGATAGTTTCTAACACCATAGTTATCAGTGAGAGGATGATCACGATAACAAACATGATTAATCAAAACCAATATGGTTGGCATACATCTAAACAGCTACAAAGTAAAACTAGAAGCCTGCTAAATCTAGTCAAAGATCGTTATGCTGCAGGGAAGCAAATTTCAGACGTAACCTCCCCAGGGGGACTGCGACCAGCAGAGTTGGAAAAAGTCATCCAAGTCATTAATGAAGTTATGACCATAGTCACCGCTGTGGCAAAAGATCTTAATCGCTTGCAAGAGTCGAGGACCGAGACCTGCTCCCGACCTATTTAGTTGACGGCGCACTAATGCTAATTAGAGTGAAAGAAGCAAAGGTTTGTAATCTGATCAATTAGCTCAGCCAGGGGAGGCGTCCTGTGGGGCCGTGGAAAGACTCGGGCTCAGGACTGTGGAGAACATTTTCCTGAATGCCACAGAAGACACTTGAAGGTTTGCATGACGGTCCTAATGCTCTCACTCCTCTTTACTTTTCCCCAAAACACACTCAGCTCTCTTCTTCTCTTTCTGCAACATGGCAGAAAACATCCACGACAATTTAAGAGTCAGATTATAGAGACAGAGACTCTGAAACTATGTCAGGTCCCAATCCTCAGTCTCTTTCGCTCACTCGCTCTCTGATGCCGCCTGGCACCCCTACTCTGTGGTTTCTGCGCCCTGTCAGCAATACAGCCAGACAGAGATATGCATCCACACTGCCCTGTGCCCATCTCCACGCTGTGCAGTGCGCATATGTCCACACAATTTACTGCCCACACCAAATTCAATCACTTCTCTGGTGTTTTGTGCAGGCCTCGCACCTGCTGTTCCCAACCTCCTCTCATAAACGAATAAACATCCAGAGATTGGAGAGGAAGAGAGAGGAGAGGCAGCGGGAGGTGATTTAAGGAGCAAATTAAACTAGGAAGGACTGAATGAGCTGGAAAAAGAAAGGAAATAGGTTGATGGGTGATATGACAAAAGGAGGCTATTCTATTCTTTGCAGTGAATCTTTTTCACCCAGTCGAAAACAGGCCATGTATTTCACACTAGTCTGCAGGTTTTAGAACCAGTCTGGCACTAAAATGAGCACTGATGACCTTCAGCTTATACCCTTTGAATGCATCCAAAGTGTTCTTAAGGTCAGCTATACTTAATTAGAAAGTTGCAGTAATACATGAATGGTACACTGTCTAAATTGGTTATTGATGTCTCCCAGAATCATTCGTAATAACAGAAAAATACCACAACTAATAGTAAACGTATATATCACTGTTATAAGATATATAAGAACCACAGGAAGGCAGAATTGGGGATCCAATGACACAGGCCCAGTCCTGTTTGTATACTACTTGACAGAGGCAGTAACTGGCAGAGCTGCAATCACTGATTGAAATGAAATACACTGTATCAGCGTGAGATGTGCCTTCATGACAAAGAAGAAGAACAGCAGCTGTAGTGTCCTTGCTATACTGTCTTGTCTTGAGGTGGCAGCAGGTGGCTCTGGGATTTCAATACATCTGACAGTTCGCTGATGTAACTTACTCTGCAGTGTGAAGTATTATCTTAAGAGCTTTAAACTTTAAAGGTTCAAATAAATGGGTAAACATTGTGTTTTTAACATTTGCGAAACCTTCAGCGAGACCAAATGCAACCTATTTTATCTGGCATGACCGATCAATTATCACCCAGACATTTACATTAGTTTAAAGTACCCTCTATAAAAGCAGTATTTCCAAAATGTTTTTTCAACAACAAAAATAAGAAAAATTATGCATTTTAAAATTTTAGACAAAATAAAAGTTGACACAAAAGTGTCAACAAACACAGGAAGGTGTTTTTTCTGCATAAATCATATTTGTTTATCCCGGTTCTGTCTAAAATGTATACCAGAGTCCATCCACACACGAATTCCAAGAATCCTTGCGGTAATTAAAGCAGGTAATTAAGTACTTTGTCTAAACCCCAAAGTTCACAAATTAATGACACACTGAATGATTCTAAAATTTTATCAGCATTAAGACAAAAATCTGTGCTTGAGTGCTAATTGCCTCTCAGCAGTCCTTTAAACACAGATTCCCCTTTTCTCTTTTTTGATTTTAGTCAAAAAAAGGAAGTTTTTAGACAAATATATAATTTTTGTAGTTTTGCCTCTGCACATCACCACACTGATCAAGCGAGATACGATTAAAGTGGAGACTTTCAGCAGTCCTTGTTTTGCATATATCATTTTCCAAGGTTCAAAAGTAATCGGATAATTAACTGATGAGCAATTAACTGATAAATTAAGTAGATAAAAGATCTAGAGTTAATGCCAAGCGTTGAGCTTGAAGTTTTGGACTTTTCACTGGAACTCTCTGTATGAGGCCCAAAGAGATGTTGATGCAAGTGATGGAGGCCATCACTGAAAAAAAATAAACTTTTGGAGAAACAGCAAAAACTGAAGCATACCGATTTAGAATCGTTCTTAAAAAGAAGGAAGACACTGATCAGCAGAAGAGTGAGTGAGTGATAGCAGAATTATTCCCACAGTTAAATGAAACAACTTCACAATATCCAATCAAATGAGCAGTCTTGAGGAGGTAGGCGAAGTCTACAGTCAAGAGACACCTTTATGGATGTAAATACAGAGGGTTGCAAGGTGCAAACCACTGGTTACACTAAAGAATAAGAGGTCAGATTAGACTCTGAGCCTCCACATTAATGGAAAAGAATTCTTTAGACAGAAACCAATATGATCTTGTGCCAGAAGGATGGACAGAGAAAAGTGCAGCAAAGGAGAGAAACGGCTCATGATCCAAAGCCTTCCACATTATCTGTCAAAACTGGTGAAGGCAGCATTATAGCATGAGCATGTATAGGTGCTTTTGGAACTGGGTCAGTAGTAATTACTGATGAGGTGATTGCTGATAGAAGAGGCAGGATGAATTGTGAAGTGTACAGGACTATACTCACTGATGAGACTCAACCAAACGTGCTTCACAGCACACATGGATAATAACCCAAAGCAGAGTGTAAAAGCAACCCAAGAGTTTCTCAAGGCAAAGATGTGATATTCTTCAATGGCCAAGACTGTCACCTGATCTAAGCTCAACAGAGGATGTTTTTCAGTTACCCACAGGCAATTCCAAGACTAACAAACAAGCAGCAACCAAATGTAGCAGCAGTAAAGGCCTGACAGACCATCTCCAAGGAAGAGAGAGCATTTGGTGATGTCCATGAGTCCAGGATTTTGGGGCAATCAGTGACTGCAAAGGATTTTCATTTAAGCATTAAAAACAATCCTGATATGTTAGCTAGTCCAGTTACTTCTGAGCCTCTGAAAATGGGAGGCTAGGTATAAAAATAACTTTATTTCCTCAACAGTCTGTTCCAATTTTTTATTAAACTCCTAGAATGAAGCTGAAAGTCTGCACTTAAACAGACCTTGAATGTTTGATTTGAAATCCACTGTTGTGGTGTATCAGTGTTCAAATACTGTGTATCGGGTAAAACCAAAAGCAGTCTTTACATTTAATTTAACTATCAGCCTCTTCAACAGACAAGCTGCAATCTTGGGCCTCTTTGTTTATTACCGTAATTACAGAGAAGAGCCATGTGTTTCCCAGTGACTCGGATGGTTAAGTCTTATTCTGATGCATATGCTGCAGGGCATCATGCCTTTCATACTTTTTACATATTAATAGTTTGTGTCCTTAAAAGTCTTCTTCAAGTTGTTGTAGGAGAACATTGGCATTTGGACGATACAAATCCTGATACTCATTTTCAATAACATTCCTAACTGGACTTCATTTCCATCTTCTAAGTCTCGTAATTGCAATGACGTCTGGCTTTGATAAAGGGGATTGGTTTAATTTTTCTCTTATCATGTCTTGCCAAAATTTAATTGATTTTTGTTTAATATATTATTTTTGTTTGGGGAGCATTGCTTCTGTGTATATTCTTTCACTTGATAGCTTATCTCATTATTTTTCCAAATTCCTAAAAGCATGCAAATCAAAATGATTACCCTTAGCCTATTAGTGTGCACAAACTCATTTACGTCTTCCCTGCTCCTTCTCCCCCAAAGCAGCATTAGATATCCATGTAATGGCTCTCTAATGATTGGTTTTCGTCCCGTGAAGGATAATGGGGTCAAATTTTCCTTCAATATTTTAATCTAAAATTTCACCACAGTTAACGGTAACTTAGTTTGTCTTTATGTTATAAATGCTATGAGAGCTTCCTTAAACTGCACTTTTGAGGATCTTTAACACATTTTTTTCTTATAATCTAATCTTAGTTTCAGAAATTTGAAAAAAATTTGTGAAATACATACGAAGTTTAAACTTATACTGAGCTGTCCATTATTCAGCATCTGTGAATGGATGTATTTTGACATTTTTAAAAACGGTAGTCAGCAGGCTTTTTTGATGTAATAATCTTTCTTCCCCACAGGAGATCATAGACTTTCAAAAAAAGGAGAGTATTGCACAGCTAATGGTCCATATCATCACTCCACACTTACTGTACAGCATTTATGGTAAATGGATTGCATTTATACAGCACTTTTCTTGTCTTACTGACCAATCAAACCACTTAGCATTACAAGTCACTTATCGAACTGACAGCTGCAGTTTCACTTCTTTCATGTCTTTGGCACAAACATGTGGATCATCAAGGATGAGATTTCTAAACCGGAGCTGTTGGAGCCTCTGGTGCTGCTGGCCAACAGGGTACCATTGCAAACTGATATAGAGGGGTTAATGTTAGGCAGGGTTAGGGTAAGGCCACTGTTAGCTGAAGATGAAGCAAGAGGACGTGATGTGATTAAGGCATGTGATGAAGCAGTGAGATAGGAGGAAAGGCACGAGTGTGGAAGTGAGTTTAGGGACTTTAACCCTTTATTGACCAAGAGTTATACAGGCCTAATGGACTTATTTTCTAAACGTAAAATTACAAATTACTTTCAGGAACCATTTGAATTTTCTCAAAATGGTTATGAAGAATGGTAATACGAAGCGCACACGGTAAAATCTAGGTGGAACTGACTTCTTCTGTCTGTGTTCAGGGAGTAGTACCTTGTCACACCAAATATCTGTATAGAGGTTAAATGTTGGTACATGATGATGGCTGACATGATGGAGAGAAGGAAGGTCGATACGTGCAGAAGAGCACTTGGAAGGGAAGCAACGCCGGGAGCATTGGAGATGGATCCAAACTATTCTATCACTGTGTAGAGAAAGAGAAATGAAGAAAAGGTAATCTTTAAGGAAGAGTATGTAAGAGTAAGAGTATATTGTGAAGGTGAAAAGAGCATGTGTGTGTATGCCCCACACTGTAAGTTGGATGGGGTATACATATTAAATAAGGTGGATGCGTATGCTCCATCAGTCTGAAGAGAAAGTAAAATTCTGAAGTAAACTGGATGAAATGGTAAAGTGTCCGCAGGGAGGTTAGGATGGTGATTGCAGCAGACTTCAGTGGACATGCAGGTGAAAGGAACAGAGAAAAGGACAGATGGTTGCAGACATTGCAAAGAGAGGGTTGGTGGGACAGAGGGTGTGATGGATTCAGATGATCTGCTGTGGTGACCCCTAAATGGACCAGCTGACAAAAAGCAGTATCGTGTTTGCATCACAACGACTCCTGTAACTACTGAAAATCTAACAGAACCTAACAGATAATTTAATTGCAAAATACTCACACACAGAATATGCCTTAAGAAAGTAGCCTAATGATACAGTAATTGAGATGACAGCGAGGAAATGAGATCAGATTATAGTAGTTTAAATTATAATGGACTTCTCTTTGAAGTGGATTACATAATACAACAGCGATGATTAGAGCTAATCCACGACCACAGTGCACGGATGATGGAAGAATCAGTGAATGGATTGCCAGAAAACTACCAGAAAACTGTGGTTTGGTTGCTGTAATTACATCTGTCATTTGTTAATAAAGCCAATCTGAGGAGATTGGGTTAAAAAAGAACAGATGTCCACAAACCTCTGGTCATCTTAGTTTTGCTATTAACTAACAGCAGGGGAACTAGTAGGGCAGATAATCATAGGACTGCTTTCCATGAGCAGAATTCCTCTGTTCGTGATTTCAGTGATGCTATGACATGTATTTCATTCGTTTAAAATACATTCATCAAATGCACCTGCAGAAAAAAAGTTACTTCAAGGTTTGAACATTTTCTCCACATAAAAGTCATTAAGTACGCAGGGTTAGTCCAACCTGAACCACTGAAAGAGCCATAATGGTAGCCCGCCACTCCAGCAGAGAGGCATGCCCTGTTAGAGGCACTGCCAAAAGCAGCACCTCAGCCATTTGGCAGAGAATACACCACAAGGAGGGCCTTATCACGATGAGCACCCCCTCGTAAAACTACTCCCTTTCATTTGTCACATTCTTCCTTCATCAATGAAGCACTCATGTCTTTTTTTCATCATCCATGGCCTCATTCCTTTCTCTTTCTGCTCTTTTGTATTCGACATTCACCATCTCTTCATCTCTCCCCTCCAGACTCTCTGTGCCATCACTGATGCTCTATGCACCATCAGATGCTGCTGAAGAGGTTGGGAGGGTAAATAGGCATGAGGGCATCAAGCCCACAGCTCCCTGGCAGAGAGAGAGCAAGCAGTAGGGCATCATCAGCAGAATATCGAGAAAACTACCCTGACAGAAGGAATCAGACAGCAAATGGACCTTGCGATAGAGCGTGTTGAATCATTCAAAAGCTACGCAACAGGGTACGACATTAATACGGGAGCTGATAGGTGAACGATGTGCATGCGCTCGTGTTTGTGTATGTGCGTGACTTTGCAGCTGTTTACTGTACTGTACACAACACTATCCAGCTAAGGAAAATGATTATAAGCAATGTGGAAGAGCTTCTGATCTGCAGCATATTCTGACTGTTTTAATTTACAGGAAAGGGGGTCACTGGGAGTTTACGAGAGACAGGTCTGTACAGTGTCAGAAGGATCGAGGATAAAGGCTTTAAACTGCATGTTAATTTACATTTGAAAGCATTTGCTGTACATCAGTGAATAAACAGAATTCTGTTTTTGTACGTGTGTGTTATGTAGGAGGGTGAGATGAGGTAGGAGGTAAAGACAGCACAAGCCTGTGTTCATTTTATGTAAACATGCTGCAATTTTAATGGACGCTAAGGTCCTTAGCAGGCTCCCCTATGAGAAGCGACAGGGATGCAAGAGAGGGAAGGAGGGAGGATGGGGAAGGCTTTCAGACCACTTTGCTCTTTTGAATCTGTCAATTTTGCCCCGCTTTTCCCACCCTGACTCTCGCCTCATCTTCCCATCTCCTTTCACCTTAGGTGTAGTCATGCATGTTATCACTAAGCTGGCAGCAGTGGGAGGCTACAGAGGAATTCTTATGCCCGAAACGCTCCCCTGGTGGCATCCAGCCCTCCACCTCTCCATCTCCATTTTTACTGCCATTGCTCCACAGCTGTCCTCCTCTCTCACTACTGTAACCATTATACCATTATCTGTTCCCTCGATCCAATATATGTGCATGCCATGACCTTACCTCACCTCTCTTCTCCTGTCCTCCATAGTGACATAGCTTCATAGCTATGTCTCTGAGCTGGAAACCCCCCGATAAGCAGAGCGGACATCAAACCGGTGTGACAGGCTTGTATGTCTCCCGCCACCAGCAGCCTCCTCCTCTTAGCGGAACCAAAAGGCTGCAACTAAATCCGCAATTCTGCAACCTTCACCTGCTGGTGGTGCTCCATTATACCCCCTCCCCCTAGTTCATGTGCCACTCGGGGCCAGTCAGCCAATGGTCCTGTAGTGAAAATGATGCAACCTTGAACTGCCATGCTGCAGTTATTACCCTCAGACAGGTAACCACAATTCAGTAGTCATGGGCATGCCACCATCATGTACTAAGAAATACCACTGAGTGAGCTCCAGCAAACAAGCTGCAGTACAAACAAAGTTTTAGTGGCTTATGCCACTGAAGTGAGTGCTTCTCAGCTTTGCTTATAAGCACATCAATACAGTAAGTGCAAATGGTTTTAGAAGAGTGGCATACCAATTTCTCTCAGCACGTGGTAATCATTGATTATCCTCTCAGTTAGTCATATTATTTGTTTCAAACCTGCAAAATCAAACTGTGCTTTTTCTGAACCCACCTGTTGTTATGGGAATTGGACCAAATAACCAGAGTAGAAATATCTTGCATGCCTTAGATCACTATGTAAGGGTTTAAAAGCATTTGTGAATACCATGTACTGTACTTTAACAAAATTGTACATCAGTCTTAAGCAGTGGGAACTTTGTAGTTCTGTCGCATAACAAAAACACATTTTCTCCTATTTAACCTCATAAACTCTATAACTTCAGAAATATGTTTTATTTGCTCAGCTTCTGATATGACTGCTGCAATTCAGTGGCAGTGGCTGAGATTGTGTCTGTGGTTATAAAGACGTAAAAAGCATATTTTAAAAAACCCACCAGCAATGCCTTGGTCAGTGAATAATTAGCTAATATTCATGAATGGCTTTGATCCAACACCATGCCTTCATGATGCTCCACTTTTACTTTTTCTTTACATCTATAAAGGCTTCCACGGAACGGCACAGACTGAAAGATCTGTGATTCCTACTAGCAACAAGGAGAAACAAACCGTTGAGAAGAGTAAACAAAATATTCAACACTTTTTTGTAAAAGCATTGTTTTTCTTTTCTTTTATCTTTTCTCGTTTCTCACCTTGTGTTTATTTGTAGGTTATGTGGAAACAAAAAAAGATGAACTCAAAAGAGTAATGCAAGTTTGCCTGAGTATCTTTGTGTGTGCTTTGTATTTGGAGATTACGCAAGGGTTAACTAAAATAGACTGCATATAAATAACATGCCGCATTGATTTGCTGAAAAAGGATATAAAAAGTTACAAAAGTACAGTTTGTCCTTGAGTCTTTTTATATATGTATATATTGTGGTCCACACACTCACACAAGCCCTTCTGCACAATGCCACACAAAAAAGAGTAACAATCTAATAGAAGCTGAACATCTTCTGACACATAATCTTGAAAGTATAGCATTAGATTGAGTAACATGTAAAGAAGCAGGGAAAAAAGCAGAAACAGGAAACAGAAAAAAAAAAAATATATATATATATATGTGTGTGTGTGTGTGTGTGTGTGTGTGTTTCAGAGGTTTACAACATCAGCGAGGAATAGGAAGGAGGAAAGAAGTAAGTTTTGAATAACCTCCAGCATCCCGGTGCAGTGTGGAATAAGGTGAGGTCATCTCTGGGGGGAGCTGAGGCTGAATTCTAATCACAACAATAAGGTCAACAGAGTAATCCCTGTCCGCTGAAATGTCACTGTTTCCCTGCTCCGACACGGCTCCCCATGCACAGCATCACAACAACCAGCTATCGATCACATACTAATTAGAAATGCTGTATGCTGTATAGGATACATGGGACACACAAGTGTTGACAAAGCTGCACACACAGGCACACTTACAGTGGGGGAAGTAATTATTTCAGAGCTAATGACTTGCTGCAGATATTTAAGACTGAGAATATTTATTTTCTGTCTAAATTACAGTAATACATCATATTGTACAAAATTATATGTTTGTACTGGATGTGATGTGTGGATGTGCCTGAAAAACAGGCCTGAGTTCATTCATTTAAAAAAGTATATTAAAGTATACAATGGGGGAAATAATTATTTTGATCCTCTGCTGAATTTGTTAGTTTGCTTACTTGCAAAGAAATGAACAGTCTCTAATTTTTATGGTAGTTTCATTTTAATGGAGAGAGGCAGGATACCATTATTATTATTTGCATGTCACTGAGTGAAAAGAGCATGTGAGACAGAAAATTTGGCTCTAACAGACTGGCTGAGTGCCCATGTGGCACACAGATTACATTCAATCAATCAGTCAGCTACTCCTGATACTTCTGATTTCAACTTGTTGTCTATCATACAAGTTGTACAGACATTCTCCTGGGACTGAAACCTGGGTGTGTAATGTCAACCTGACCTGGGCATAGCCTCTCAGAAAGAAGGTGTGGGGCACAGAGATGAAGATGAACAAAATAGCATCGCACACATGGACAAAATGCTGACAGAAGTAATAGGAAAGAAAATCCAGATGCACAGTATGTTATGTGGATTAGTGATGCGCCAGGGAAAGATTAGAGTGTGACTAACTAACTCACTGCACTGAGAAACTGGGATTATACATTTTCAACAGACTAATTAGGCTTAGAATGTGACAACAGTGCAAACTGCTGACCTCAGCTCGATGGAAACTGTTAGTCCTAAAGAGTAGAGCATGTGTAGTGTGTACTTGCTTTTCTATACATCAGTGGCGGCTCCTGAAAAAAATCTCAGGGGGGGCAATTTTTATGATATCGACTAAAATGACCCATTTAACCCTTTAAGACCTACCATAGAACCAAGTTCGCCAGAGCTTATATTATATTTTTACATGCTGTGGAGCCATTTTTGGGAGCATTTCAAGTTGCTATACATCAATACAACCATTATAGCCCAAACTTTAATAATATGTCTGCATTAGGTGCATAGTAATTACATAAATTGCAAAAAAGTGCAATAAACTACAAAAAAATTGAAAATCGTTTTTGTTTTTTTAACATATATTTCTAGTTAGAGAAATTTAAGAGGCTTATCCCTCAAAACTGTAAATACAAAAAAGTTACACAAACTAGTTTCCCACCACAGGAAATTTATTTTGAGTGTCTTCATAGTTTTATTTTTGAAATACACCAATTTTTATATACTGCAGGAAAAACAAAAATAAATATTATAGTGCAAATTTGCAAAATAACAGCATATGCATCAAAATAAACTATTTCCAGCAGTGCAATATGAGTCTTAAGCATCCCAGAAACGACACAGAAAGTCATAAAGTCAAACATAACTTTTTAAAACACATAACAAGTAAAACACAAGCTCATAAGGCCTCGATCGTAAAAAACTACATTTCCGCAAAATGATGTCACTTCCGGTTTCGGGCAGGTCATGCGGTCATGTGATAGTTCGCGCTGATGGACGTAGGAAGTGTTACAAACAGCTGATGGATCGGCGAAGCGTGTTTCTGGAATATCATGTTTTTGTTGCTGCAAGTGATTTTTATGCAGTTCTTGCAAAGCTATATGTGGAAGGAAACTGTGACCGAGGACAAGCTGATGGCATAAGATGTAAGTACAACTCCTCCAGTTTCATATGCAAAAAAAATTATTGCGCTAGCTTACTTGGTTGCAGAGCTACCGGGATTTAAAAATAGTTACGCAAAACAGAGCGTGCCCGCTCCGATCGGCTGTAAAGGGTTAATGAGTACATCAAACAACACAATTTTAATTTAAATTTAAAATGAACAACCATATTCTGGCCATTTGTATAGATTTGTAAAAATGAACATGAACAGATTTTTTTTTTTTTTTTGAATGAATGAAAAATAACTATTGAAAACAACAACTGTAAACTGATTGGGGGGGTGGGCTAAATGCGTCCCCGCATTGCTAGCTCAAAAGCACCACAAAACTTAATACAATCGATGATTTTAGATAAAATATGACGGTTTTTATCTACCTCTTCGTTGTGCCTTCTTAAAGCAATCCGATGTCCATCATCTAGCTGCGCCGCTATGCTAGTTTCCCCTAGCACAGCTAGCTTTACACTGTTGTCCATATGAACTCGTGAGCTTTCATGTTTCTTGATTCGTTCGGAGAGGTGCTTTAAGTCGGTTTGTCCAGATTGTGTCCACGTCAAATCACACTTGTCACTTTTGAACAGTATGCACGGGAAACAAAAAAGTGCATTAGCTGTTCCACAGCCTGTCAGCCACGACTTGCGCTGGAACCAACTCCGACAAAAAGTCCTGTTGTATGCTTTTGACTTCTCCTTCGTTGCCTGGGTTAGTTGAATTTCGGGCTTGTCAGGTCCCAACTCTTTAACTTGCAGTTTTTCTGCCATTGTCCTTCTGGCAAAAGGGTAGGTTAGAAGCGATCTAACCGAATTTGGGGGAGGCTGTGCCTCAACCGTTAACAATACCGCTGCCATCGTCTCTCTCTGACCTTATAGCTCACTTAGGCTACTGACTGAGGTAAAATTCTAGAACAGCAAATCTTCGCGCGTTTTCTGCAGGGGCGCAATTTTAAGCGCCCCCAAACCATTTAATTCAGCGACGCTGATAGGTCAAATATTTATTATTTTCCCCTGGCAACCATTTAATGATAGGCTATTTCGCTGCATATCAAGGGCGCTTTGACGAGCGCCCCAGAAGAAGAAAAACACCGTTTGTTGGTTGAACTTTAATGAGTCAGCTGGTGAAAATGTTAAAATACGCCTGGCTGTATATGGGCACACACATAGTAAAACTATCATTGATGAATTTTTTAAAAATATATATTTTTACTCCTCCACATTTGGGGGGGCGGAGCCCGAGCGCCCCCTATGGGCCAGCCGCCACTGCTATACATGTACTGTGGAAAGATATTATACCGTCAGAGGGGCGATCGTGGCTCAAGAGTTGGGAGTTTGCTTTGCAATCGGAAGGTTGCCGGTTCGAGCCCCGGCTTGGACAGTCTCGGTCGTTGTGTCCTTGGGCAAGACACTTCACCCATTGCCTACTGGTGGTGGTCAGAGGGCCCGGTGGCGCCAGTGTCCGGCAGCCTCGCCTCTGTCAGTGCGCCCCAGGGTGGCTGTGGCTACAATGTAGCTTGCCATCACCAGTGTGTGAATGGGTGGATGACTGGATATGTAAAGCGCTTTGGGGTCCTTAGGGACTAGTAAAGCGCTATATAAATACAGACCATTTACCATTTACCATGTAAAAGTAGATTATATGAATAAATCTTTTGTCACTGTGTAACGATGTTAAGTGGGGGGAAACGTCAGTTTCAAAAGTATTATCCTCTACTGTAAATATAAAATATTAACTTAATGTTTTCTTTAATGTTTCCAGGTACAGACACACAGGAATCTCCTGGTAATCAAATTCACAAATGTAGTGACTGGTGTAATCTTATAACAACAGTTCAGTCAAGGTCTGGGATTACTTAGTACACCTGTTCAATTTCTTGGTAACGCAAATATGTGATTAGCAAATTACATGGCAGAAATTCAGTGTATTTAGGCATGTTCAGATGACCTGCAAAATGGTGTGAGTCTTATAGAAACGTCTGCTCTACTGGGATTTTCCCACACAACCATCTAAGGTTTACAGAGAATGGTCCAAAAAAGAAAATGCCCAGTGAGCAGCAGTTGTCTTGTGCTGTACTCTGATGCCAGAGATTCAGAGGAGAATGTTACATACTTGTTACAGCCAAGATATGCAGAAGAGCATCTCTAAATGCATAAGATATCAAACCTTAAAGCAGATGGACTCCAAAAGCAGAAGACCACACCGGATGCCCCTTCTGTCAGCTAAAAAAGGAAACCGAGGCATCAATTTGCATGAGCTCTGATGAGTCTCCATTTCTGCTTCGACATTTGAATGGTAGAGTCAGAATTTGGAGTAAACATGAATGCGTGGATCCATCCTGCAAATGTTGCAAGCTGCTAATGTTGGTGTAATGAGTTGAGGGGCATTTCCTTAGCACACTTTGGGTTCCTTAATATTAACTGAGCATTATTTAAACATCCTACCTGAGTGGCTTCCCTTAACTTGACAGTGAGTTGACTGTACTGAAATAGCCTTCACAGTCACCAGATCTCAATCCAAAAGAGCACCTTTTGTCATGGTCCTGGGCCATGTTGGCCCAGTGTTCTTAGTTTTCTTGTATGTTTGTATTTTGTTCCTTATTTAGACCGTGTTTTCTGAGTTGCCCTGTTGTGTTGTTCCCTAAGTGTTTTCCCTTCATGGCTTTTACCCCCTGTGTGCCCCTCTGTGTATCTGTGAGCCCTCGTCTCTCCTTATGTTTTATTCCATGTTTCCCCTGCCCATTATGTCTAAGTTCTCCCCGTGCTCTCTCTCCCCCCCCTGTGTGCCCTGTGTATTTATGAGCCCTCGTCTCCCTTTGTGGTTGTTTCATGTTTCCCCAGCCCGTTATGTCTGTGTTTTCCCCGTGCTCTCTCTCCTCCTGTCTGAACCTCTGTGCACTTCCTGTTTACTTTGTGACTCTCACGCCTGTACATGTCATGTTCAGTTCACCCCGCCCTGTCTCGTTATGATTATCAGTGTCACCTGTGTTCCCCGTGTGTGCCCACTTTCCTCGTTAACCCTCTGTGTATTTCTGTCTGCGTCTCCCTCTGTTCGGCGTGACGTCGTCCCTCATGCTGTGTGTGGATCTCCCTGTGTCTCGCTGTAAGTTCTTAGTTTGTGGCTTCCCAGTTTAGTTTAGTTTGTATGTTTGTTCTACCGGCAAATAAAGCTGTGTTTTGAGTTCATTCCCTCGAGTCTGTGAGTCCTGCATTTTGGGTCCAACTCCCGCCTGCCGCACAGCGATTCATGACACCTTTGGAATGTGGTGGAATGGGAGATTAGCATCATGAATGTGCAGCTGGCAAATCTGCAGCAACTGTGTGATGCTATCATGTCAATATGGACCAAAATCTCAGAGGAATGTTTCCAGCTACTTGTTGACTCTGTGCCATGAAGGATTAAAGCTATTCTGAATGCAACCCAATACTGGCCACTTCACTATGTGCTATACCATATGAAGCACCCACTGAGCATATTTATGACCAGACAAAAGGAACAGAAATCTATTCAAGGTCTGTGGGGCTCCCTGAAACTTAAATGACTTAAAGGGGAAAAAAAGAACATCTTCAGGGGTCTTGTAGAGTCCATGCTTTAGTGAGTTGAACACACACACATCGTCATGTTTCAATCGATATTACATTTGGCTTATGTTCTTTTCTTTTCTTTTTTTTTTTACACATACCCTGCCCACAACCATAAATGAAATAAACTTAACTCCTAGATAAATCATCTCCTTCCCCTCAAATGTAATAAGTTACAATATGGTGATTTTCAAAAGGACATAGGTCCTCAAAATGTGAAATTAATGTATTTAGAACACGAGTATCAAGCAAAGGTACACACACATGTGGTACATACTCATCCATAATCACACTGTCACTCAGAGTAGCAGCAACGAGGACCAGAGAGGTGGATATACGCTCTGCCATCTTGTTCAACCCATCTAAACTAACACCTAGATGGAAAAGACAGTACTGTCATAGTAACAAAGACTGCAACACAACTGCTTGCGCGTGTCTGTGTATGTGGTATGTGTGTGTTGTGCTGTGTGTGGGAAAAAAAAAAACATGAAAAACTCAGCACAGGGGGCCTTGTCAGATATTAAAGGAAGAAACAGCAGCAAGTTACAGCGCAAAACTAAGAAGGGAATGCCTGGAGAGAAGATGCACATTTAAAAGAGACAAGCAGGAGAGCAGCAGTAGAAGTTGACAGGGAACAGAAGCATGAAAGGAAGGTAATAAAGGAATGAGAAGGAAAGATAGATGATAGATGCACACAAAGAAAAGTATAAACACGATAAAAAGACGACGTTTTTTTCTCTTTAAAGCTGGGGGCGTAGCCTAATGACTTCATTTGCGTCGAGTCTGCATTCATGTCAGCAATATAGCACCTCATATGAAGCCATGATTGATGACTCCAGCTATGGTGACATTATTAAACTGATCCAACTCATTAACATTTTAACTACCTGGGCTCTTTGGTCAGAAAGGCAAAAAGAAGGAAAAAGATGCTAATGTGATACAAAGGTATTATACAGTCATACGTTTTATTGACTTGGGCGATACATTTGCATCCTACAGATTGTATGAAAGTGCAAACTCATATCCACTTTGGATTAAGATATAATGTGCAAAATTTTGATGGTATCATCAATGAATATGTTATTCCCAATAAAGCTATATCTTACAGCCATATTCTTCTGTCTCACCTCCTTTCAGTCAATTACCCCATTGCAGTTTTATAATATACAGCCACCAGTCTGCTGACTAAGACATGCATTTGCTATGCGTCCACAGAGGATTACAAACAACAGCTTATTGCTCATAAGATGCAGCCAGGCTTTAAACCCCACATGCACACACTCCTACCTACGCAGGACCTGTTTTTCATTCAATTATCAGCATGTCTGCGCAATCTAAAACAGCTTAGAGAGCGAACTGAGCACTGTAAAAATGGGCTGTGAAATCCGGCCTCCATAGCCGTGAGAAACAAAAAGCGGCTGGCAATCCTTCTAACACTGAGCACAATTATACCACCTCCGTCTACCTCTGCTGCTCTCAGACAAATGGATAGGTAGATTAGTTTTTCACATGACTGGTTTTGTCTGGCAGCACTAGCCGGTCCCCGTGTCACACGCTGACGACGAGTCCACCACCTCCCCAGGTCTGATCACGCCTAGACTTACTTTAACTCGGCCTGCTGCATCGTCTTCGCCATCCTGCCTTTTACTCACTGCAAACAACATTTTACAAGAATGCAGAGAAGGCTATATGAGGGAAATATAGCTGGCATAAAAGGCACTATAAGGCCCTACATAATGTTTTCATAAGAAGGGATGCAGCTATGGAGGAAAGGGATATCAGGCTGAATGGTGACGAGCTGAAAGACAGAGGGTAACGGAGAATAACGAGAATGTAGGCAATATAAAAAATGTATATACCATACAACAATAAAGGAAAGGACTGTGAAACTCAAATATTATTTACCATAACCTTATCCCCAACAATACAGGGACAATAAAACACAGCAATTACTACTGACAGACTGGGAAATGACTGCAAAATGAAATGTAATGTGTCTAATAATCTGTTTAGCAGAAAGTTTTAAAGGTATAAAATGACAAGCTTGTTGGGGGGTCAGACCTCCTCTTTCCACACCTCTTTACCATTATTGTTTGTTGGTGTGAACTTTTTTGTTATTTTTTTGTTTCTTTCTGAAAACAACAATTCGCCATTCACACTTACCTGACACGGTGACAGCACAGCGGTGTGAAGTGCCGACAGGGTTGAACTTCTCTCCTAAGCTCTCTTTTTTTGCATTTACCTCATGATAGACGTTTTAATGGAGAATGTTTTGACTTGTCAAAGCAAACTAAAGCCCTGTGCACATATGAAGCGTTTTGCCTGTCACTTGTAGCTGATGGCTGCTTGCTACTGGACAGTCGTGGCTCCCATTCAGTAGTTAAACCTCTAATGTATTTAAAACCGCTGATATAAAAATGATGGGTATTATTTGCCGTCCACTAGTCCTCGCTTCACTTGCTCTGGTAGAACTGACACTACTTCAACTTAGGACCTGCCCACTTTGCAATGCTTATGGCTATTTCACCCATCCTCGCTACAAGACGCTGAATTTCATTGACATTTCATGGTCTACTGTAATTTACAGTTCTACCTTGCTAAAGAAACTTCATTCCTCTTTTGCTTTTCCATGTTTACACAGTTGTACACGGCTAAGCGGCAGAAAAAAGCTCTCACCAGCTGGCAGATCACTCTGTGCTCAACCTCACAGACGTGACAGAATCACTGTGGAGCACCAGCCCTCCCCCAAAAATTTCTGTCATGCTACTTTTTCTTTTTTTTTTTAGGATGTGGTGATTTTTGCCAGGTGCATTGCTGGTAATCTTTGATTATGACCCACTATACCAATAACTATAACTGTAACTATTGGCTCTTGTGTGCACACATCCTATACCATGGGCCATAACTGGGCTGATATTGTTTTAACTGAAACTGACATTATTCCAGTAGTTTTTAACCCTTTGCAGGAAAGGTTCATCTGACAATAAGTATAAAAAAGTAATAAATACATTTTTAAAAAAAAGGACCACTGGCATATAAAACATCTGTTTAAGTTTTCCAAAAAGAACCCAAAAACCCCCCAAACAGCCTTTTTATTCAGATTAGTTTCACAGTTGGAGGATCCCTGCATGTTAATGTTAATCAGTTCCAGACTATACTGAATTTTATTTTCATCACAGTGCCAATTATATTGATATATTGCCCAGTTCTGTAATAATGATGATGAATAAATACTGAATAAAGTGGCAGAGAAGATGCATGGACAGGTGACAAGATAAAAATGAGGAAGAATAACGGCGCTGATAGCCGCACTGACAAATTGGATGTGAATAGATAAACATAACAGAACCAGAAAAATGATTCATAATAAATGACATGGCCTAAAAAGCAGTGCATAAGCATATATGTCAAGGCTTGCTCTCTTTGTGTGTGTGGCTGCCTCAGTTCCAGAGCAGACAGGTGTAGCTGCAGCCCAGTAAAGAGTAGGTAGTATTTCAGTGTCTTGTCTCGATGCTAAGAATAGTCAGCCATGTGTCTGAAGCAGCGACCCACTGAGGAAGCCTCATAGCTCACACATGCTGAATAGCTATAGCTCACATTTATCTCACCGCATTACCCATGGGTAAACAGGATTTTTGTTATATGCATGCACTTTACATTCATATACACATGTGAATGCTCACATTGTGCCTCTTCATGAATTCTAGTTTGGCTTCAGCCTCAGCCAGATCTCTTTCCGTTTCCCTCCTCAAGCCTATATGTAACTTTCTATTTCTCTTGCACTCTTGGCCCCTGGGGGACAACAGGCTGCTTTGTTGTCAGGCTGCAGAGCCCTCAGAGATGGAAGGGATGACAACGCGTGTCCCCTCAGGGATCAACTGGGGACAGACGGAGGAAAAGGATGGCAGAATGGAAGGACAGAAAAAACAGAGAAATAGATAAGACAGTGTGGACTTAAGAAGAGTTATAGTCTGTGATGTGCTTTAACCCCATGATGTAATACAGTATGCGAGTGAATACACAAAAGTCCTAAACCATCTCCCCTTGCCCCACTTCCCTTTTCCTCAAAGCGATTTATTCTCTGGCTGTCCCTGTGGATATGGAGCACACACCAGCGATATCGTTCACTTTAATGCTATCTCTACTACAATTCCCTGATGAGAAAAGGGACAATGAAACTTTACAGTGTGAAGAGAAAAGAGTTTGTGTCTGCCGTGCTGTTATAAGCCATATTCTATAGGGCCTAAAGGCTCAGTTAAATACACAAAAACAGACAGGACAGGACAGGCAGGCAGGCACAGTGAGACACCTTTTTCTGCACTTTCATTCAGAGATACCGACTGTGTCAGTAAACATGTGACAATATACGTGGTCTATCAATTTATCTGTATTACATGTGTTTATGCGTGATTTGCCTCCAGACTCTAGGCTGGCCGGCCTCTCTCTGGGGCCCATCTGTGTAACCATAGTGATTGAGCAGTCTCCATCTCTTTGTGTTGATGTAGTCTTCCCTGTGGGCTGCGTGTGCTTATGTGTATGTGTGTGTGTGTCAGAGTTTCTGTAATATTCCCACAGGCAACAGCACACAGGTTAGTTGATGCGTTCATTATAAGAGCTCATTAATTTCCCTTAAACTGCCACCGGCTACCACCCACTGTCTGGAGGATATTTGCATTGGTCTGTACTTGTGTTGTTGTAGTGTGGTCGTTGGTAGCTCTGTGCCATTTGTCAGGGTTGTGTGTAAAGATGCATAGAGCAGCTGCTAGTTAAACTCAGCCTGAATAAAGTGACATGCAAAATAATACACACAAATAAAGACATGAGTGTGGTTTGTAACGGAGGCATGGTTCAAATGTGTGTGTCCACGTTCATGCTAGATAAGGCTGTGAAATAGTTATCAGTAATTAACTATTTTTTCGTGAGAACTTTTGTTATAACAGTAGCAAAGAAGGAAAATAGGTCATAATCAGACAGGCAGAGAGAAACTGCATATACTGCATCGATGTGTATTTGTGTGTCATCAACCTTTGCCCTGTCTGCCAGCAAAGCCTCATTCTCAGTCTCAGTGTTGTTCCAGCTTGACTCTCCTGTGCAGCATAACTATCTGACTGCAGCACTGTAAGAATTCAGCACCAAGTATTTCTTCTGTGTTACAGTATCAGCAGGATGCTGCCGTGGTATGAAAGTCAATGTTGTCAAACTGTGGCAACAGATGAGAGGTCAAAATGAAGGGTGAAAAGAGAAGGAAGAAGAACTGAAGAATGTGTGTGCCATGCTAATGAACAGGTCCAGCTCTGCTTCCTGATCGCTGCCTTACACTCTAAAGATGAGAGATGTTACTTTTGGTAACCCACCTTCAGTCTTCTACTTGCCTATAGTTCTGAAAAGCTATTTACCTTCAGAGCCGTCAACTATAAAGAATAAGTTTTGAGTTTCCACCTTGCTGCTCATCTCTTTCGACTGCTAACTCAAACTAGTCAATCTCAACCCCGTCTCCCACATTTCATTTTGTATGTAGCTTACTTTTTCAACTTTTTCTTAAAGGTTCCTCCTCCTCAGAGTCCTGTATCAGGGAAGAGATGGACAGATCCGTCATCGTCTTGGTAATAACCCAGCACATTGATATGCTAGCAATGCCAGGGTGGACAGGCAAAACTCATTCTGCTGAACTCTTTCTCATTTACATCAAATTACACAAGCTTAGGAATGTTTATGCCAGTACGTATTGAATTTTTACAGAGACTGAGATGGCTCTAGAGAGAGAAAGAAAGAGATCAAGATCAAGACAATAAAAAGGGAGACAACGGGGAAATGAAAAGGAAAGAAAATACAGAGAAAACATAGCATTTATCATCTGTAGTGTGAAAGGTGACAAGATCCCTCCAAGAAGTCTGTTCAACTGACTCAGTAACTCACATGGGACCCTGCAAAAAAGAAAAAATATGTCTGGAGACATTGCCTGACAAATCAGTCATCCTTGGACTACCGGGATGGGACTTCAGTGGCATAAGGACGGGAGAGGTGACCAGCAAACTGCCTGACATATCAATCATCTGAGTCCTATGGGACACAAGCTATATGAGAAGACACAGGTGGCTGAAAGGCACATGCTGGCAGGTTCAGTAACCACAGAAAGGTCGCCAGAAATTTCCTCATCCTTTTGTCGAATGTGGGATAAAAAGCGAAACACTTTATGTTTGCACACAAACTCACGGAGAGCAATATCCATGACACGTAAAACTGAGACAGCTTGGCAAAATTCATCCCTTCATCCATTAAGTTTTCAAGAAAAACACTCAAAGACATATGTAAAGGCAAACAAATGTAAGTTGGTCCACGTAAGCACGCAGGCAGGCGGCCATACGCTTCTGGGTTCTTCGAATACACTGGACCCCAGGGAAATTAAACAATATCAGTAATCTCTCTTCGTGTTCCCATGAAACTCCTAAGACTCAATGTAAAAACTTTAATATGGCTGCACAATTACAAGTGCAGAAAAAAGAGGCCAGGAAGAAGGAGAGGCCAACACTAAGAAAGCAACTATTAATGGATGGATGTATACTGCATGAATATGTATTGAATAAACAGATGGGCTGGCTGCAGTGTCAGAGGGTGGACACCATGACTTGACGATGAGCAGCACATATTTAAATGAATGTGAATTTGCATACCACTGACACATCTAGACCAGTGTATAAGTGTGTCTGTCCCAAGCTCAAAGCAGAGCATATGTCTCTAAAAGCTGAGGAGATAAAAGGAATCACAACTGTTTGCCTCGCTTCTTCCCGTACTTTCTCTTCTGTTCTCTACATGGGTCACAAACTTTCTACTACCCAGCAGCTGGGTGCTGTGGGATTTTGCGGCATGGTAGTTAGGTTTTTTTTCCTTGAAGGTTTCTGGGGAGGTACTTGCCCAGAAATAAAACAGATGAAATGCAGTAAATGAAAGAGCGAGGCTCAATATCAGATTTTTAGGCGCACCTGTTCAAATTATCTTCTTCTTGTAAATGTACGGGTTCATTAATTTATCCGAATCATTCTCTTTTTAATGTGGAAAATGGAGGGAGGGATATGAGGGATTGCAGCTCAGTAATGGTGCCCCATCCTCTGCCCAAAAGGGGTTCAGCTAGGCGTGGAGAACCCCACAGTAGTATTGTAGCCTTTTTAAATGGCCATCATACAGAGAGGCATTTAGAAGCAATGAATGCCGATGAGTAAGTACATAATACATTCAGCAAACTGGTAAATGAATGCCATGCATCACGGTGACGGAGTATAATCCATCTGTTGGCTGACTGGAGCTCAGCTGGAGCTCAACATGCTGGCTTCGCTGCAGCGAGACTGCGACGTGTCATTGAGTGGAGGACCATTATTTGGTTTGCAATGGAAAGCGACGTGAATGACTGAATGAAGCATGTAAACAATGTTGAATCTCCCCCTCTCCATGATAATCTGGCCATGTTAGATTTCAGTAGTGGTTCTTTTTGTTGATATTGTATGAACTACTTCCTTTCATAAGCATGCTGATTGTCTGTTTTTTTTCTGGATCAGGTCACAGGTCTTTAAAAAAGTGGGTCAGTTGGCACTTAATATAATTAATTTTGAACCAGAGAAAAATTTGGCTCCATAAACACGGGGGTTGAAATGTAAATGAGGTGTCTAAAAAGATTATATTGGTTAACGAGCTACAGCATAATAAAGAGATGCATTAGGGTAAGTCTACGGTTCAGCCTTCTTGGCAAATACAGGTTTAGTTTCTGTATTTTCCAAGCAGTTTGCTTCTTGGAAAATAAAAGGAGCAACCATCTCGGAAAGGTTACTTTTTGGAACTTTTGTGTGGAAAACCTGCTTAGGTGCAGGAGTGTCTCTATAGGCACAATATAGAATTTGAATTGACTGATCTGTTTATTTACTGATCTTTTAATTCAAATTAATCCTAGCAGGTGATGGTTTAACTAAATTAACTATACTCACTGTCTATGATCAACAGAGAATGTTACATATGTGCTTTAACAGGGAAGCATCACTGAAAGTCAGTGAGGGACAGGATGTGAGAAGCAGAGAGGGACAATGATAAGTGTGGTTCAGCTGCATTAATAGTTCTGCCCTGGCTGGCCATCTCCTCCCGCCATGCCAAACCTCAATGATTTATGGGCTATTTGGAGAAAGCTGGGCTACTGAATGTACACAATCCCTTACACAGAGAGAGAGAGAGACAGGGACAATGAGAGAGAGAGAGAGAGAGATAGAGGCTTGAGGTAACACGGAGGAGATAACTTGGGTGTAGACCATTCCTCAGATGGCCGAAGTGAGTAGAAAGAGAAAACAGAAGGAATTCAGGGGTGGGCAAAAGATGGAAGTGACCAAGAAGAAGCAGGAAAATTTGGTAGAAGCGGCGAATGCCTACAGATGAATTTAAAGGCATTAAAAGATTTGGAGCAGAGACAGCAAAGCTGAGTGAGTGGGAGGGGAGGATAGAGTGAGTGTGGAAAGAAGAGTGAGGATGGGGAACTGATGAGCAGAAGGATAAGAGGAGGCCAGCACTTTGATCTGGACCACAGAGCATTGGTATTCACCTTCAATCTCTTCTTTCTCCCTCATACTAGGCCTCTGTCGATCATTTCATTCCCACTTTTTAGTTTTCTATCCCTACATGTTACATCCATCTACAGCCAAAGACAAATGATTGTTTTGTGTGAGATTGAGAAATCCATAATTCTTGAAGGAAAACTATGCTGAATAAAGGAAAAGACTAACTATTATATTGTCTATCACATTGTCTTCTGCGTACTGCAGACATTACATAGTATATTTTAGTTAAAATGTTGCACAAGATGTGGATGAAGTGTATGAACAAATAACAATATATATTTCCATAACTAGCTTTATGATTTTTCTTTTTTTTTTTACATTTATTTTACTGAAATTAAATAATTATGTAAGAACCAGCAGCTCTGATTCATTGTTGTGTTTTTTGGTGGTTTTTACCTGTAGTGGAATACTAATATTTTTTTTATTGGAATAAACATACACTGAACACTTTCCTGCGACGCTTTATAAAATCTCCACTATCACTTGACTTCTGTATAAGAATATTTTTTAAAAAAAGCACAAGGATTCAAATTTAAGGGGTGACTTTTACAGAAAGCCAAGCAGAGATAATGACTTGCTGCCGATATCTAAGGATGAGAATATTTAAGGTCTCTTAAAATACTTTATATTTCATTAAAACTGCAATAATACATCATATTCTATCCTCTTAAATGTTTATAGTAGCTGTCCAGTGTTTGTTTCTCTGAATAAACAGAGTACAATGATATCAGAAAAACAGGCCTAAACTTTGATTGAAAAAACTAAATTAAACTACATTGATAAAATAACAAAAATCTCAGCTGAATTGAAAGGCTTGAGTATTATGTGATGTGCTTCACTGTCAGTATCTAAAGAGGCATTAAAAATATTAATACATGAATTAAGGTTGTGTATTAGCAAAAGAGCTGCTTAAGCTTTGAACATTTGTTCAACCAAGTGATGCCATTCAGACAGTGCTGGTGGAATGTACACCTGTCTAACTTGCCCGTTTTATTTAGGAGTGGACATTTCCTCTCTGTAATCAGGACGGTTCTCGTAAATGTGCTAAATATACATCACGTTTCCCAGGGAGGTTAGTATGAGGAAAATCTGTTAAGATGATAAATGACAATGTAACTCACTTACTTGCTAATGCTCCTTCTGTTTCCATGCAACGCACAGGCCGATCTAAGAAGGGTGAAAACAGAGCTAGCAGAAGCTTCTCAAGCACACTAGCCTTCCATCAATCTCCTGCCAAAAACCACAGGTTTATCTACAGTGAAACATTTGCTACAAAGTTTCTAGCCTTAGAGCCTGCCCCTTTGTGGGGACGACACATGATGATAACGACAGATGTTCCAGATTCCAATGGATTGTAGTCAAGCGGCGTTAAGCCTGCTTCCAGATACAATAGCCAGCTGCAGCCACAAGATAGGAGTAATTTAAATGATGGATGCAAACCGTTTATGACAGAACGCTGGTGGAAATAAAGGGAGAGAGACCGGTAGATGTGTACCTTTAGATGTCACTGGGCATGCACTGCTTACATTATTGCCCCGACAGAACACTACTGGCACATTTACTGTCTAAATGATATATCCACATGATGCGATTATTTGTCGCGTGTTTAATTATTTATCTTCTGTCACCATCGTTCGACAAAGTGACCACACTTATTTTCTTTGTGTGTGTAACTGGATGGATATTTAGACTACAGTCACAGCAGCAAATTACATGAACAATTTAAGTTTACATGGTTTTTGCCACAGTTGTCCTTCATCGTCCATTTACCTTTGAAATAACAAGCTCTGGCTTACCTAAACACACCTTCCTTTTCTGTCATTTGGTGAAACAAAAACATGACATCAGAAGTGGCAGCTAAATGACACTTAATGACACTGAGCTGCTTCTTGATCACCTTCCTCACTTTGCCAAAGATGATGCGACTGTACTCATTTCCTTTCTCCTTGTGTTAATTTGTGTTAATGTTATAGTTCACAAACAAAAACATGCTTTTGTTTTTTACTAAATATAGTTCAGTAAAAAAAAGAAGAAAGAATAATAAAAAGATATTGCGAATGGAGGTGTTTTAATGCAAAGGGCATTTTCATCCCATTAAAAGCAGGATTCAGTTGCATTTCAATTCAGTTAACAATCAGTTGCAGGCTTCTCCCTCTCCTCTATCATCCTGCCCAGCTGCACACAGTCAGTCCATCAAATACACTGCATGAAGAGCCTGAATGATTGTTCCCCAGCCAAGAGTCAGACAAAAACAACATCAACAACAGGCTCCAGAATAAACACAAGAACACTGACCACAACAGTGGGTAGAAAGATCCTCGCCACCACATATTCTCTACTAAATGAAACAAGATTTCCTCTTCATGGTCTGCTGGCTGGTTTCTGTCAGCTGTCACTTTCTGGCTTTAGCCGTGCTCTGCTCTTCTGCCAGATATCCCTCCAAACCATAATGGCACATAATGAGGGAGCCACTAACCGTTCAAGGTGAGCTGCCAAGGTGGGACACCTGTCATTTTATGTGGGTGGGTTAGCATGAGACACTGAGCAGGTCGAAAAGGGATTTAAGAGCTCATTGATAACAACATGTCAGTCATAGAGAGCACAGGATACCTCCAGATACAGTAAATCGTAATATAGCAGAAATACAAGGGGATTAAAATGATCTGATTAGACACAGTTAAACTGGATTAAAATAATGTAATAGCTTAGCTCAGCAGACTCCCATTATCACTTTTCTTTTGACATGGTGCAAGGCTCGGGCTGTTTTCAGAGTTTTCCAGCAGTGAGAAACAATTACAGCTTACAGGTGCAGAGGAAAATGTAATATGACCAAATGGTGATAGAAACATCAGTAATGTTTATCTACTGTGCATTTAAACTACGCCACATTAGACCTCTGGCATGACATTAATTTCCTGCACATCTGTAAACAGTTCCGACTTGATGCTAATGACCTGAACAAACAAACAGCTGCGGGCTTTTCTGTCCTGACATTCTGTTGAGATTAGAAATGTTCTTGTCCTGTATATGTAATTTCCATTTCCATTTAATTGCTTAAAGTATGCTGTCAAAAAGGTGACAGAGGGAACTACGAGCCCTAAATCCTTGCAGCCCATTTCCTCAAGTATGAAGGACCGAGTGATGAATAAAACCTTTTCCCAAAAGCACGGGGAAAATAAATAATCTCATGAAGAAATAAATTCAGCACGCTCTCATCTAAGGTTATTCAGTTTACCACAGCCTTGATAAGAGTATTGGTGTCATCTGTGTGTTACACCATATTTGCCTTAGAGACAGTTGGAGATGCTCCTAACCTTAGTCCCATCTACTCAGGCACTGATGGGATTTCAGTAAAAGCAGAGACAAGTTAAATTGCCCAGCAAAATCTGAGATGTGGGTGGTGAATGCAGAAGTGTGGAAGTAGCCTAGAGCATTACACAAAAATATGCGCAGTCTGTCAGACCTGAAATTAACAGAATCAAGCTTACTGTTTAGAGTTACAACAGTATATGAGGGCTGTAACTCAGTGGCAGCGAGAGTGGGATGTTAAGGTGGGATGTGCCATAATGTAAAGAAACAATTTATAATACAATGCATTCATTTATATATAATTTATATATTTCTTCTCTTCTCACAATCTGCATGCCAGTGGGCTTATGTGCATGCTTATGCTTTATGTTACAGAGATTGATGGAGCTCAAGGCCAGTGGGTTGCACAGTTGTGTGGGTGTAAAGCCAGCAGTCCTCTGTCGGCCTGTCAGAAAACTGAGGCATGCCAGCAGCTGTGAGTGTTTGTCACCTTTTCTGTGTGTACATTAGCAAGTGTATATTTGTGTGTAAGCACAGTGTGTGAGTCCTGGTGTTTGTGTATTTGACATGGGGACAGCCTGGTCTACAGCCAGCCGTTCAGCATGAGCCAAGTTTCCTCTCGATGTGACACCTGCTGGCCGTGGACAAGAGCAGGAAACACTGGGGACAACACTGATGGATGTTAGCAACTAGGTGTGTGTGTTTGTTTTTGTGTGTGTCATTCATGTAAAGACAAATCTATCACACATGTACAGCTTCACACTGCGAATTTATGAATGTTTAAGCAGACATCTGAGTGTGCACGCATGCATAACAAGCGACGAGATGCTGAATCCCGGAGAATTAGCAGGCTGCTTTGGTACAGGGCTGAAAAAAGAGAGGGAGGGAAGCGATAGGGAAGCCCCAGGCACTTTAACTGCTGCCTCGCAGATAAGTGAGCCTAACTCTGTGGCCTTTTATGCAATCATCTGTCCATCCATCTCCTCCTCTCCACACTCTGGTCTCTAAACTTCTATCTGAAGCTCAGCCTGGATTGCTCATAAATATCTTTGCTATTCAAGTTTCCTCATTCTATTTTCAAATCTCATCAAACCTTTCCTAACCTCACTGACTCAGTGCTGAGAGGCACCTTCTTTTCATTCCTATTTAAAGCCTCCCTTCTCTTATTCATCCAGTCATTTCCCAATATCAGTCAATATTTCCTTTTCCTTCTTCATCACTCGGCAATTTCCCTCCCCTCTCTTTCTTCTCTCCTGCTTTTTTTCCTCTTCGCTTTTCTTGTCTCAAAGCTTGGCCATTGTTTTCACACACTGTGCTAATCTGCTAGCAGCAGACATTTCTGCACGCACACATTGGTGTGCCAGCACAAATATGCACATTCACACACAAATGTACAGACACATTAACACAAAATTGTACAGACACACAAAGAGCACAGAGTGCAGCAGCCCCAGACGCAGGGGCTTAAAGAGTGGTTAATCCTGTGGTACAGTGTTTCTGTCTTCCACAGGGTAATATTGGGCCTGGTGCCATCCATCCATAGCAGCATGTACTCACCTCCCATCCACTAACCTTCCACACAGGCAAGCAAACACACACACACAGAGGTCTAAGAAGGGCAATGTGAAAGACAACAGGGAAATTTACAAACAGCATCTAAATGAAGAAGATTCTGTGAACAATGATGTCATTTTAGCGAAAGATTTAGTTATACATTTAGTTACACAGTGAGGTCACAAACATTAAAAAAATGGCGACACTATGTGGTTCATGGGATTATTATAAAAAAGATGAAAAATCTTTTGCTTACACTGAACGTGAGGGGCTTAAAGTAGCTCTTGACAAGACTTACGCAGAAAGGAGAGAACAACAGAAAGTGGAGAGAGGGAGAAGTGAACAGATTAAATATGGGTCTTTAGAGTTTTGGCCAGGCAGACGGATTGGCACTGCATCAGAAACACAACACATGAAAAGAGGAAATCTGGGCAATTTCTCCATTTGCTATGGAGGAGGCCTGCACAAATGCAATGATCATTCATGTGCACCCCGACAAACTCCGCGCTCTTCATCGCCTTCCAGGAATCCCACATCCCTCCCTCTGTCTATCTTTCAGGCCAGCTCTTCAGCTCTCCGTCTGTCCTCTCCACCTCTAACTCTTGTTGTATCTCAGGTATCTATCTCGCCAGCAGTCCTCGCTCACATTCCCCCCACTCCATATGTTAATTCTCTCTATTTCATTAAGATTATCGGAGAGTTTTTTCTCTTTCTGTTTAACTGTTACTCTGTTTGGGTCTATCAGTGGGAGAATGGAGGTGTTTTAATGAGTCTGTTCTTTCACCCTCATTAGAGGGTGGACAATGATTGATTCAGGGAGGTGAAAGCCTGCAGACTGAGAGAATGTCACATGTTCACACAGATACCCGCAGAAATGTGCACAATCAACACCTTGAGCTGAATTACTGTGTGTTTGTGATATCTGGGCAGATCTGATAGAGATGGCCACTTTGCCAGTGCCTGATGAGCTAAACAGTTGGTAATGACAAATTGATGAAAACATATCTCTGTGAATGTGTGTATTTGTGTGTGTGTGCGTATCTACATTAACCAGTAATGCCTTTTGATTCCCACTAAATGTGTCTGGTTCCATAAAGGTTTTGTGTCACATCATTTTAAGGAGGAAGTGAACTTCTTTTGCTCAGTAACTCAAAACACACTGACACTAAACTGTGCTGAAAATCAGCGGTTACAAAATCCCTGCAAGATTTCACATCCTCACATATACTTACACACACATTTTTGATTAACCAATCAGCATCAGGCTTATCTGGGTGATGAGGTAATTACAAAGTGCTAATTGGGTGACATTATTTTTAGCAGATGACAAAACCCGCAGTCTCAGCGGCAGTACAACAGTTCATGACAGAGAAGCCTGAGAGCCAGACAACGACAAACAGGTCTGGTTAAGGCTCATCTGCTGGACTCTAGATAGATGCTGTAGTTCAAAATAACAAGGATAATGATTGCGGATGGGTGTTTACATCCATAGTAGCTTTTCAATATAGACTCAGGCCACTTATGGATTAAAGATTTGTATTCAAGTACCTGTTCACACAGATCTCTAATAATCTAATCTAATGGCAACATCTTAATGCATTTCTTTACATAACCTGCTGAAGTTCAAACTGAGCATTAGAATTTGGAAGAAGTGACTTTAAATGTTATGTGTTTGATGCTGTTGGCTGGTCTGAGAATTTCAGAAATTGCTGATCTACTGGGATTTTTGCACACAGCCAACTCTAGGGTTTACAGCGAACGGTGCAAAAAAGACAAAACATCCAGTGAACAGCAGTTATCTGGGGAAAAAATAGCCCATTGGTGCCAGAGGTCAGAGGAGAATGACCTGACTTCTTCGAGCCAATGGGACCGTAACAGTAACTCAAATAACCAGCCACACTGCACCCACGTTCTCAAGTCAGCTTCCAGCAGGATAATATCACAAAGCTCAAATCAGGAGATTCTACAGCAATTTGTCACTAAAATCTTTTGGAATCTATGCCATCAAAATCTAAAACGAAGGTCCAACCTGATACAAGATTGCAGCTCGAATGAGGTGCTCTTTTTCTTCGTTTTGACAAATTATCAACTGTTTATTGTGCTAAACTTTCTTTCTGTACGAGTAACCTACAGTTACATTACTTGTCAATACATTGATCGTCAGATAAATGTGCCAGGATCCAGTTCTGCAGACAGAGCTCACATAACCTGAGACATTTGACTAAAAATATACATCGGCACAAAAATGAGAAAGTTAGGGAACTTTTGGCTAGTTCAAATATAAACACAGACGAGATCTGAATTCATGAATTATCCTGCATTTGACCCCGAATTTCACAAATAACTTCACATTAATTAAAATCGGAACTCTGCAACAGCCAGACGGAGATGAAACACGAGTGGCAACATAAAAAGACTATTTTGCTGTTATCGTGGTTTAAAATAAAAGGGTTTAAAAAACTGGAAATGAGAAGGTAAAGGGGGTGGTAATGGATAGGGAGACAGTCATAGAGGTAGCTGGGGTTTGACTGCAACATCAGTCACTGAGATGAGAGGATGAGGCATGAAAAGAGAGAAAGCTTGAGTGAGAGAAAGGTGAAGTGACAGAGAGCTGTTTGATGAGTTCATGGGACTCAGGTCCTGGGTGGCCTGGAGTCAGGGATTAACTGTTGAGGAAAAAGGTCAATATTGACTCACTAGTTGGCTTTATAGATGTAAGGCCACAGTTTTTTTTATGTCCATGAGGCTGCACTCTTTGAATCTTTAACTAAAGCTTTCTTACAAATCTGAGTAATCAAACCTTAATCATTAAACAGAGAGAGACAGAGAAAAACATTTAGTCTGGCCACAATGCAATATACTTAGTTTTTCCTTATTCAGTTATCAATGCGAGGCCAAACCTTTGCAGCTGCAGTGTTAGTGCACACAAAAAGCCAGGTGTGTGTTATCACCAATCTCTTCAACCAATCCTGTTTTTGGCAACATTAGACTTTTCCTTGCCTTTTTATTTTCCCATAAACAAAAATGAAAGGAATTTTATCTTTCTCTGGTTGGGATAAATCTGCCACATGAACTTAGCCTGACCCAGGCCTTCTGCCTTTCAGTTTAAAGCCTTCAGACTCACAATATGACAACATCTGGTATAAAAAAGTTGCAATACTTGTCTTTTGTCTGCGTCTTCATTTATATGTTGCTGTTTTTACTTGCGGCACAGCTGCGCAGCCCACACAGTGAACAATAAGCTGCACTCTGCATAATACAAAGTCTGTAGGCTATAAAGAACCTGAATCACACAGACTTCTTCTCCCCAGATTCTCTAAAATGGACAGTAAAATACAGCATGTGTTTGTTTGTGTGTAGCCAAACAAAAGTATACAAAAGTATATAGATGTCTGCTCATGTGAAAGTGAAAGTAAAGAATGACTGAGCCCTTCAACCATTGCCATAAATCAGTAGAACAAATCAATGGCACAGAGTAGCCAGCATTGAAGAAATGAAAAGAAAAAGATGGTAGCTGTAGATGTGTGTGTGTGCATGTACTCTATGCTGCAGCTATAGAGTTAGAAGACACTAGAAAACAGTTAAATTAAAAAAAACCAAAAGGTTGAATGAATTAAACAGCATGATACAACTTCCACATCAGCTGATGTGCTCTCCCTCTCCAGCTCAATGGAGAACAGCATGTGATGCACAAATGACTGTCTAAAAAAAGACGGCCATGATAACAGTGATGATGCAGATTCCCATCTAGGTATGAAAAGGACTACTGATAAACAGTCACATCTGAAATATGTGGGGAACCACAGATCACGTTATTTTTCTCTTTTCATTCAACTCAAAGGCCTGTGTGTTTGTTTTTTTTGTTTTTTTTAATCTTCCATGTTTTTTAGAGCATTTATTTCCCAGACCTGTAGGTGTCCCTAACATCTTTACAAGAAGCTGGGAAAAATTATTTAAAAACTTGATCACAAATGATGCAACAGTATGTACTCATAAAATATGCATTTATACATACAAGCACCATTTATATATATAAAAAAATAATAAAAGGGAAATTCAATAAACAAAAAACACACACACTGCAGTTAATAATGCATCACACTTATTTTTCATTAAAAGGCTCCAAAAACTACTTCAGTAACTCACACTTAGGCTGTAGCTCGGTGTATCAGCACCTGTCTATCAATTAAAGTGACCATGACCTTAATCATGTATATGTTTATGTATCACGCTATAAACACTTTATTTGTTCATTTTTGTAGTGCATCCTTCATCTTTTCATTATGCGCCAGACGTCCTTTAGCGTCAGTGCTCTGACGCTCTGACTGTGGTTATATTGTCCAGTGAGAGATAACAGCCACATTTAACAGGCGTGCAACCAGGCTGGAGGGGTCATGATGGCACACTCAGCAGGACGTGCTAGTTTGTGCGTGTTGGGACCTTTGTGTTTTGCAGTTACTTTCTTTTTGTCTCCTTACGTTTGTGCTTTCAGTTTCATTCACTGCTTTTGGCAATAAAAACTACTTGATCAAGTTTAGGCACTACATAAAACAGTTTGGTTAAGGTCAGGGAAACATTGTTATTTCTGTTATGGATGGGCCTTTGTTGACAACTGACCAATGTTAGAAATGACCAAAATTTTCAGTTACACCATAACCAAGTGCATCATAGCACACGAATACACATGCACACACACATACACTTTGTGTGTAAAGTAGGAAAAACAAAGTGAACAAAGTGGTCCTAACTGATGTCCCAATGATAACAACTGGCTTCTGATTTTGGACGTAAAATACCATTTTTAGTACAATCTATAGGGATGTACTTGCTTTGAATCTTTGGTTGCTATCAAACAAAGCTTTAGACCCAGCTAAGCTAAATAAGCAACATTTAACATGTAAATCCAAAGGATGCTGTTTAACTATTCGGACTTACGAGTCAGGTTATGAAGTAAATGGTTAATATGGTAAATGTTTCAGAGAAAGAACAGAAATGGTTTTATTTAGTGGTTCTGGGGACTTTAACAGCTAGCCTTTTTTAAGCACAGTTAAAAAAGGAAACATGCTGCTAAATCTGGTTGAATTGTATTATCCATCCATATAAAAAAGCAATATGTGCAATATATACATCTGCTTGTCAGCTATAACTGATAAATGAGCGACAGAGATATACATCTCATTAATTTCAAGAAAGCTACTGTCATTATAGATGGAAGGCACAAGGAGAAATTTATAAAAATGCATGTGGTTTAACAAACAATATGTTGTGTAATGTGCTTGAGGGGGTGGTGCTTGGTGTGGTAGTTAAGGGGGAGACACTCTAAAGCTGTTTTAAAGAGCGGGGCTGAAACTAGAAAAGGAGCAATTCTGACTTTGGTTCTAACAGATTTTTGGGGGTTTATTTCTGCTTGAAAATGTGCTGTAAGCTAATTTCTGCAGTTCATATTTCAGGATTTGTTGACCTGCTATCTTGTCAGACATGAATGTGAAAACTAACAGGGTCACTGTGGGTGATAAACTGAGGCCTATGACTGGAGTGTTTTCTGGTGAAATAATGGGCAGGATTTGGTTGGGAACCCACTGAACGATGGAACAAGCACCAACAAACTATAGAAATTAATTCTCTGAAAAGGTAAGATAAATCACAAAATGCACAAATTCATCTTTTATTTACTTTTATGCACTATATAATATTTTATGATCTATTTTGATCACAAGTGATTAGTTTTAGAGTTAGAATGGTCAAAACAACTTGTTGTGGCAGGAGAAACTGTAGCGTGTGATGTCATAAATTTGAATACAACTTATTTGTTTATGGTGCCAGAATGCTAGCTGCCTATTATAAACAACTCTTGAATTTAAAATATTCATTTAATCAAAAAATATCTTAGGCTGAATACATTTAAGAGAAATTGAATGATTGTTTTCAAAATGGATTTTTTGAAAACGTGTTTTTTGTTTCTCAACTAAAATGAAAAATAGCTGCTCGCTTACTCTAAGGGGAATATTTAATTACAACTTAAATCCATGCTCAGAAAGTACATCTAGAAATTAACTGGATTTAACAACAAGGACTTCTCACATAAAAAAACAGATAACACAAAGATTACACACACACAAAAAAAATCCATGCAAACACAGGAGAAAAAGGGGGGAAGTAGAGAAGTGTGAACAGATGGTAAAGTGTCTGGTCAATCAGAGTTTGACATGACCTTAAGATGAACCAAAGACTTGCCTTTCTTCCCGGAATAGATCGAAAAGACAGACACTGAGGTGCATTAGATTGTGGCAGGATGGACTAATTAAATAAATGTTGTATTGATCTTTTGCTAGACGTTTTTGATGTGCAGGCAGCCAGGTGTGAAATGTATGAAAAGATATGGGACACGTGATAACAATGGCCATAGATAAATAAATCAAGTTCAATGACCTGCTTATCAGGCTTATTGGTGATTCTAAATTTGGCAAAGGTGTGGATGTGAAGGATGTCCTGAGTGTGCTATGCCCTTCATGCTGTGACAACTGTACTACACTACAACCACCCCATAAGGCTACATTAGATAGGTAATTAGCAAAAATGGATGGATGAATAAGTTGAAGGATGACTGCTCTGTGTTAAGCATTTCTTCTGAAACAGCAAATGGGAAACTGACAAAGTCATCAATTATATCAAAACAGTGAAGTATTTACAGTGTAAACAGGAAATGAAATAATGGGCTTCCATTCTTTGCCTAGAAACATGACTGCTGATGACTGCTGGTTATATAGTGGCCAATACACATAGACCAGGGGTTTTCAACTAAAATGTAAAGAGATCCAGTTAGAAAAAATTTCTTGATGCAAAATGATAAGAATGTCTAAGCAATTTGAATTTCAGAAAAATGAAACAAAGGGAGGAAAAATAGTGGGGATTACTTAGTGGGGATAGGTTCATTGGTAACTCTAAATTGCCCATAGGTGTGAATGTAGATGTGAATGTGAGTGTGAATGTGTGTCTGTCGCTATGTGTTAGCTCTGCGGCAGCCTGGTGATCTGTTCAGGGTGTACCCTGCCTCTCGCCCTAAGACAGCAGGAATAGGCTCCAGCCCCCCCATGACCCTGACAAGGATAAGCAGAAGAGGATGGCTGGATGATGGAAAAACTTGAATTTCCCCTTTTCTGTTTCACATCCTCACTGGTCTAAAACAACTTTACAGATAATAAATCTTAACGCAGTTTAACAGTTGTGAATAGTTTTAGAGGATCATTTTCTTCCACTCTTTTAATCAAGTCCCCCCCTTTTTTACTCAGTGAGGGAATTGAGCTCCAGCTTGCCCTGCCAGGATTTTAAACCTGGGCTTGAATGGAGTCAGGGCCATTCTTACACACATGTGGAGGTGCTCATTGGTGAGCTGGGAATGACATTTAGTTTCGATTATGTCACTGTGGAGAAAACTGCCTCACTGTTGAGTGTGGAGCCAATGCTCTATTTTCACTGTCCACTTTTCTTTTTTTCACAGCACCGTTTGTTCCTTATTTGTCCCTCCGTTTCTCCAGATAGTCATCTGTATTTCTCCCTTTCTTTTTTTCTGCATTTATCACTACTAACTCTCAGCTGTCAGCATTGTAGAGTCCCAGTGTTTAGTGCCTGGGATGCACAGATTTGATTGGCTGAGTGGTATCATGTGGCCTAATTAGCACCAAATTAGTCTCTGCATGTCTTCAGCCAATGAACTGCTACTGTAAAGATCAGAAAAGCTCTACCAGTTAAAAAAGATGCACCCTGTCAGGTTTTAGATCATAACTTTCTGGGACAGCTTCTTGGTCCGGACCGGATCAAACTACTGGAGACCGTGGCAAATTGTTAGCAACCAAAGAAAAATATCTTTTCGTATACCACTATGAGACCAAATTCATGCTAGTGACTTTCAGCAACCTCAGTGATCACTGGCAAAGCGTTCCCAAAAACACATACTTTTTCTTTTTGCCTTTATGGGGCTTTAGCTATTGAATTCACAGCACCTGTCATTTATCAGTACTCATTTTTCCCTAGCAACTGGTGGTTGCTAGGCGGTTGGCAACTGATTTCAATCTGCCTGTATTGCTGGGGCTGTAAACTTTAAAGTAAGTCCTGTTGCTATGATGTTGCAGTGGGTGGTTGGCTGAATAAAGCAACTGACTCTTTTTTCACCTGTCTCATATATGCTGCAATTTTTTCACTTTGCCCATATGTTTCCATAACTACAACAAAATAGGTCTGAAACTACTTTAGAAAAACTATGCATCAAGGAGACAGAACACAGTGTGATGAAAACTTTTTCTGAAGGCGTAATAGAACTACGTTCTCCTTCTGACAGCCACACCACAGAGCACTTCGACTGCCATCAAGCATCATATAGAAAACAATACCTAACAACATTTTCTTGTTTCACGTTTATAGTTTCAAACCTAAATTATGTAAAATAGACACCTAAGTTGTTTTTACAAGCCCTGAAAAGACAAATGTTTTTTACAGCAAAAGGTCGATATTCAAATTCTCACTTGTGAGTCTTGGCGTGTGATTTAAGGATGGCCCTGGGGAATACATCAATGGGAATATTAGCAGTCAAGACAGAACACATTTTCATAGCCTAACTTCTCCTCCTTTCCAAGGAGTTTCTGCCATTCTATCTGTGCAAGAGACACCCAGTATCGATCTGGCTCTGACACATCACCGATGACTCACTGAATGTGGAGACAGAGAGGGGAATTTGTGTTTATTTATGACAGAGAGGCTGAAGAAGGAGGTAGCAGGTCTTCTACAGTGATCCCTGTAGATGTGATATCCTTCAAAGAAGAGTCAACAGGAATAATTATTTTATTTCATTAAATTAACTTCTATGGTGCAGTTTGAAGCTAACAATAGGTTCAAGCTGGACGACCAAGCAGAATAACAAGTAGGCTTGGGGACTGATTATACATGTGTGCAAACACTATGAGGTTCAAACTCTCTCTCAACGTATTTTTTCCTGTACAAGGTCTCCCACCACCCACACACACATACACTGTTTTCTCATGGTCTCTCTTTATTACCTTGTCCTGCCTTTATGTCACTGATCTTCTCCTCTTCTTCACCTATTGCTCTCCCCGTCCATCTCACCACTTGTTTTTGGTTTGCAGGAGATGATTGGCTGCAGTGTACAGATTAGGTCCAAGCTTGTCTCCCTTTTGTGTGTGATTGTGTGGCCAGTGGCCTGGTTGAAATTGCTGGACTTCAACTCATTAGATGAGTCATTACACCAGGGAGTTGGGGAGCAACAGGAGGAGGAAGAAGAGGAGGAAAAGCGGAGAGAGTTCAAAACAAAATATTCTAGACTCATGAAGCAATTGCTGACATAAAATTAGCGGCTGAGTATGTAAAAATGACAAAATGGAAATTTTTAACTCTTAACAAAAACATGTTGAGTGTAAAAATGACAAAATGGAAATTTTGGGGGTAATGAGTAATATCCATGAGTGGAAAAAATGTGATGTGAAAAGCAAATGCAATAAAGAAAAGGGGATGTTATTTGGGGAGATAAAAGGAGAAGAGAGAAACAAAGAATTGAGAGGGAAGAAAAAACAGCAGCAGACACTTTATTCTCTCTCTGATTAACAATCCAAGGTAGTGTTCCAGAGCAAATCACAGCCTGTGCATACTAATAGATTAATACTACAGTCACTGCTGCTATCATCAGCACAATGGTAAATATTCGCCTAATTGCATATCACAGATAACACCACAGCTTTACGTTGTTTATGTGTACTTTTGTGCTGGTGTGTTTGTGTATTTATTCATATTTGTGTGGCTGCCTAAGCAGAGTGGATGAGGTTAATTGGCTGCCGGAGATAACAAAGCAGTGTCATGTTCCATTGCTTTGCTCTCTGCTGGGTTTGGGCATGTTTGAAATTAAATTTAACACAATAAAAATAAATTAGCATGATAATTGTAAATACAATGTCATCCGGATGATTGAACTGTGCTGAAATGACTGACTGATTCATTGAATTATTAGCTGACAGAAAATTTAATTCCCATTAGCTGGTTCTAGTGTCTGAAATTGAAAGCTTTGCATGTTGTTTCTTTTCTCTCTTTTATACAGTTATAAATATCACAACATAACCCAATTAGGGCAACTCTATTGGTCAATAGAAGCTTAATGCTAACTAGCTAAAAAGCTAAACGCTAGCATCACTATGCTAACATAATCACAATAGCTGAAAAGAAAACTTAACGATTAACAGATAAAATATGTTAACTAGATTGACATTCGTTTTTCAGATATCATGAACCAAAGTATTAGAAATGAAATCAACGTTTTAAATGTTAGCGATTCAACCCTGCGTCTGGGTCCAAGGTCCTACTGCGTTTATCCAGACTGTTGTCTTTTTAGTGTGTTCTACTGCTTTGTATATATCTTGCCCAAGGTTACTTTAACATGCAGACTAGAGGATCTGGAGATCATACCACTGATTTTCTGATTGGTGGAAGCTCCATTCTACTGCTTGAGCCACATCCACCCCCATAACTGAGCTACCGTAGGAAAAGAAAGTAATACTCATCATTGGTTATGTGCCAGTTGTCCCCAGTTGTCACTAGAGTTAAAATATTTCAGCTTGTACCGAAGTGCCCTGACTCAATAAACCAACAACATTAGTTGCTGCTCTTTCTATGTTTATTAAACATATAAAGTAGAGCAGTGCTGACAGTGCCATGATGCTCAGTGTTCATTTTTTTTGGAAAAATATACTTAAGAGTAGGGACAAGGAAATCTCAGTAGCTTTGATTATTAATACGCAGCTGTGTTCCTCTTAATCGTCCTCCTAAATGCTCTTTTAAATAAATAAATCAATGTCTGAATGCAGTGACTTGGAATTATCAAAGACATTTCTGAGTTTGGTCTTCATATATAAAAACCAACAAATGAAAACTCTAACCCAAGACTGTAAGACAAAGTCGTTCTTCTATGTGTAGCCTTTAATTGTTTTTTGTTTATTTTACATTTGATCATTTCCTTAACATCATTAATGGTGGAAAAATGTTTCTCAGCTAAGGGATAGTAAACAATTTATTTATTTATTGAGATGTATTTTGCGTAATGTTGCTCAAGGACTCAGCTTGATTTGACAAATGCAGCTAAATTAAACTTTACACTTAACAAACCAATGAACAATCACTTAGTGCTGAGTCGATGTTCGGGTGCCATCAAGGAACCATACACCATAAAATGTGGGACACTGCTCTCAATCTCAAAAAATTAGAGAAGCAAACATAATGTCTGTTCCCCCTCACTAAACACTTTACTCAACCACCCAGCCTTGCTTTCATTCATGAATATTACATAGCGTGTGATTGGCTGCCAGATCATTACAATGATGAGTGAGAGCAGGCCATCTGGTGGCGGTAAGAGGGTTATCACGACTCACTACCACTAAGCAGCCCACACTTGTGAACAGGTTTTCCAAGAGCACAATGTGTTTCTGTGTTGGTGTGTGTGCTCGGCTCTACGTGTGAATATGTGTGCAAGTGCAGAGAGACAGGAAAGTCTCTAGCGCAACAAAGGTGCGCAGCTTAAAGAACCCACCCTAGAAACACAATCTCTGGGGTAGATCTGGGCCTCCAGAGAGGGAGGCAGGCTGGCTGTGTGAGGTAGCTTTGCAGCAGGAGAGAACTTCTTGACAGGCTGCTTGCCATGGCGGTCTGGCCCTCTTTCCTGGAACTCACTGTTCACACAGGTGTTGGGCTCAGGTGGGCGAGAGAAGAGGAAACTTGGCAAGCAGGTATAAAGCAGAAGATGTGAGAGCGGGATCGTGGGTGGTGAAGAAAAGCAAGGAGGAGGAAAGAAGTGGAATGGATGAGGAAAAGGAAGAATGCAGGTACAGGTAGATTGTTCTCACTGAGTCAGCTTAGAGACTGAAAACATACAAGGGTCTATTTTTCTGCTTATATAACTCTCTTTGCAGTGAAGGGTTAAAGCATATCCCTACTTTTCATCAGCTTTTTCCTCTCGCTCTTCCTACTTTTTCTGCTTTCTAAAACAAGCCTATATACATCTCTAGGGAATGTATGTGAAAGAGAATAGTGGAGAGGTACTCAGAGTCTGTCCTGCTTTTGCATTTGGCGCGCGCGCGCACACACACACACACACACACACACACACACACACACACACACACACACACACACACACACACACGCGCGCGCGCGGAAAGCATGAAACACTCATTCTCTATTTAAGGACGACCAATTGTCCAGTAAAGGAGACCAAGCCCTACAGTGGTGTTACTTTCTATTTTTCATAAAACACCATACTGTAGTTGTGTATTCTTTCCCTATAGGCCAATGCTCACTTGACCATCGCATACTCAATGTGTTCTCAATTGAGCCTGAAATGGAAATGGTAATTGTGCATGTGTTTATTGCTATTCAAGCAATCTTGTGGACACTGGAAACCCCCTTTGATCAAAGCCACATTACTAAGTAGCAAACACAATAATTATATTCCCTCCCATGATAATACACCCCAAGGGCAGTTTTATCACTATTAAGGGAAAAGTAAGAAGCCTGACTTGTCAAATGATCAGGGTTTATAAGCATTTACGCAAAAATCACTGAAGACGTTGGATAGTTAAATCGCACCACTGCAACCGAGTCTCTGAATGCAGCTAAAAACTTTATACCCCAGTATAACTGCTAATTGCATATAGCAGAGGTGTGGACTCGAGTCACATGACTTGGACTCGAGTCAGACTCGAGTCATTAATTTTATGACTTTAGACTTGACTTGAAAAAATGTTCTAAGACTTGTGACTTGACTTGGACTTTTACACCAATGACTTGGGACTTGAATTGGACTTGAACCGGTTTACTTGAAAAGACTTGATATTTTACCCCAAATATAAAATTTAACATGCATATTATATAGAGATTGAAAATGTGACGTCATTCACGGGTAGAACCGCAAAGGATTCTGGGAACTCGTGGCAAGCGGTACTAGCGCATGCAGGCTTTCAATTAAAATCAGTTATACAGCGATAAAAAGAAACACAAAAATGTCAAGAAGCCGTTGTATTATTAACTGCAATAGCCGGTCGCATGACAGCCACGGGAAGCCGACGGGTAAAGAGATCGGTTGTTATCGGATTACGTCGTTGAAGAGAAATTGTTCAAGCCATGTTTCCGAAGTAACAAAGACGCGACGGATGGCCTGGATTGCAGCCATTCAAAGATCAAATATAACGTCCCAGAACACTCCAGCTCACAGGTTAGTCTGCTCCAAGCATTTACACGAAGGTCAGTGTTTTTTAGTAGTTAATACGTCATTTTCATAACATAATTGGTGATATAGGTTACAAGTAAGTCTGGCGCTGAACAGAAATTGTCGCGCTATGCTCCTTTATTTATTGTGCATAAATAGTGAATTGTCCTGACACAATATTGCGTTTCGCTTCTGTTATTATGGTACATTGACAAAAACATATACTTTTATTCACAGGATAAAACAGGTTTTTTGTATCACTAATTGCCCAGTACGATTACAGCATACAATATTGTTGTCACTGCTACATTTCTGTGATGGGTACCAGAAATTATTTCCACTACTAATTAATTACCATTGAGCTCAAAGGTCCTATTAATAAACGGTTAAGGAATGTGTATTTATGACGACAATTTGTGAGACTGGTAAACTTATGATACGTACGATGGTCTTTCGTTCTACACGGTGCATTTCAAGGTCCTGCACCCATCCGTCAGTAAACTGTACCTGGGCTTGTTGCAGTGACCTGAAGTTACTAAACTTCATGAGTGTATGCACTCACTCCAAGAAGCGTATAATTATAAATATGCATATAAATATGCTAAGATGAGATAGTTGACTTCATCTAACTAGCAAATGTTTTCCAGGCTACGTTGGTGATGCAGTTTTTTTTAATATGTATGATATTTTTGTCATGCGATTTTAAAGCCGGTCCTACAACCGCATCCAAGAATAACATGCAGCTTATCTCAGAACTGTCGGTGAAAATTATTCTTGGAGCTAGGTTTAATTGAGCTGCATTTTAAAGAGGTGCAATTTCACAATTTGTGTATATTTTCTAAGTTCACTATTTTGTCATGTGTTGAGAAAAACACAGATTTTAAAATTACATGGTCTAATATTTACATTTAGCATAACTGCAACATCATTTTTTCGTTTTTTTTTTTTTAAAGACTCGAAAGGACTTGAAATTCAAAGTTTCAGGCTTGTGACTTGACTCGGACTTTTACACCAGTGACTTGAGACTCGACTCTGACTTGCCTGACATTACTTGAGACTTGACTTGAGACTTGAGGATAAAGACTTGAGACTTACTTGAGACTTGCAAAACAATGACTTGGTCCCACCTCTGGCATATAGGTCGGATCAGCTACCATCTGGGAGCTACTGTTAATCACTCAGTACTTTTAACAACTTGGCAATGTTTTAAAACCTTTATTAGTCAGGCTCGTGACAGTGAGATTAAATCTCCCTCTAAGCAGAAATCAGTTAAGACAATCTGATATGAGTGTGTATCCTGCTGATTTCCACAGAGCCCCGAGGCAGGCCACCTAATCTACAAAGCCTCAACACACATCCGCATGGATCAATGGATAACCAAGCAAATATTAGCACACGTCTCCTTTCACTCCAACTGCCTGTCAGACTCTCACTGGCCCGGTCTGTGTTGAGAAAATCACAAATGTGTTCAAAAACTTTGTGGGTGTCCATTGAGCAGCATGCCAGTTAATCCTGACAGGCTCTTAAAACTGAAAGGATCAAGCTGTACTGTATGTCCTTTGGGATGACAGTAACTGTCACTTACTGTTTATGGATCATTACATTGCAAATTAAAAAGGGATTAAATTATTAATTGAGTTTCGCTGAAATCTTATGAAGTCACTGTCATATGATTTGATTTATTTCTTTTTGTTTGTTATATTTTTTGGAAAACGACTTATGTCCTGGGAGAAAACAGCATAACGGTCATTTTGGGAAATGCAGTAATTGACTGCTATCTTGCGAAGAGGTACACGAAAGAGAGACATGTTACCATGTCTTCTCCTTTGCCCGGGGCCTTTAGGGGTCACCACAGCGAATCATTTGTCTCCATCTCACCCAATCCCTAGAATCCTCCTCTGTCACACCAAACCTTTGCATGTCCTTTGTCTTTGGCCAACAGTGTCACAGTTTCCACCGGCACCCTGTTGTCAAACAGCACCAAAGGCGATCCTTGTTAACCCGGGCCCCGACCGATCCAGTATGGAAATCTCTTTTCTTGATAATCTGCATGTTTAATGTGTTGCCATGTCTGCATAATAAATAAAAAGCTAATATTAGCCTGGATTTGATCTGATCCCAGTTTGCAGCCTTGTGTCACTGAACAATGTTTTCATTTCTTCCCAGTCTGTAACGTACTACACCAGAAATGGCAAAATATTGATATCGATGTCTGATATTGACTCTAATTATTAAGCTGTATTAGACAGACTTTTTGAAATTACCCTGACATTGTTTTAAATTGTTCTGCAGCTTATGTTAGCACATTGATCTCACAGATCTTACAAGATTACAAATATAATAGTCCAAATCATGTAGATCTGTCTTCCCTTTTAAGCCCTGTTGGCTTGACAATTGAAGCAAAGCTTGAGGAGAATAGTGCATGTCTAGAAATATGAGCTGTTCAGCTTCTGGGGGATGGATAATGTGGAATTTGGAAGCTATAATGTTTCTTTGTTAGTGTGCGTGGGTATGTTTAGTGTGGTATGTTTTATAGGCTGTAGGGGGTGTTGCAAATACGGGAAGAGGGAGACAAATGGGTTTACTCTGCACTGATAGTTCAGTGCCATATATTCTAACATTCTGCCATCTCGCTCCTTCTCTCTGCATCATTAGAGTTGTTGTCTGGGTTGCGAAGCCCTGTGGTGTGATATTGAACGTATTGTAAAAGAGTCACGCCCTGCACATTATAGCTGCTAACAAACACAGACACATAGAGAGAAAGACAGCTGCACGAAGATGGTGCATGTGTCAAAGTTCTGAATTACTGCAGGGCAGTCCAGGGCAGCAATGCAGAGAGGACAATGAAAAAGAAACGAGGAGGAAGGGAGAAATAAGCTTTTCTGTCCTGCTTTAACATTCCTGTGGGATAGAAGAGAAGGGGAGGTTTTCAGCAGATCAATTTTAAAGTTTGTCTTTGTCAATACAGAGTTTGGCTCAGAATAGAAGAGGAACAGGCTGAGTGAGACATGTAACTATTATTAGTTCTTCTACAGAATGACAAAAAAGGTAAAAGCAGCTGGCTTTGCTCCATAAACAGACTGTATAGCATCGATGCTAATGAGGTAGGACAACAACAATCCTAAAAAACATCATTGCTAACCCCTCCCACACGTCCCACATGCAAAACACATGTATGTACCTTTATGTATCCTTATTTGCAGCACGTTTAAAGGCAAGAAATCCAGGTGTTCACCTGTGCAATCTACATAAAGGTTTATGGACTACTATTCCAAAGCCTCCATTTCACCCTATTAACTGTCACCATCTTAAATGATGGTCTTAGGATGGGAGGGTGGAAGGCTAACTTATAGGCCAACGCTAATTAGCTTGGTTTAGCAAGCTCAGTCCGTTGACTACAGCTGCATTGTGAAGACAAAGATGCCTGCTAATAGTGGTAAGATTTAAATAAAACTCTCAATCTGAGCCAGTCCCAGACCTGGGTTAGCAACTTGACTGAGACAAAGACTCTAGGTTAGAGCAGACAAATAGTAACCTAGAGGTTTGAGTCCTTGTTCAGATGGTAGCATCATCTCTCTGACAAATGTTTTTTTTTTTTTGATGTTTTCTGATATCTTCTACAACCTGAAAAACAGCAGTCAAAAACGGCAGAAATCAACATCTGCGCGCCCCCACGCCCGACACACAAACGAGGACTCTGACCAACCTCTGTCTGCTGTCCAGCTTTTCTGTGTCAAAACGGTTAAACGCTGCTATAAATAATGCTGCTACAGCTGCAGTAAACTCAAGATAAAAACAATTAGCATTAACACAGTTAGCATTCACTAAACAAACTGTAATGGCTTCATTAAATGTCTCATGCTCTAGTTTACACGTAAATATAAAAGGTGTTTTTATGTTGTCAGGCTGCTCATTCAGTACATTTCCTCCATGAGAAGAATATTATGAATACCAATTCATGACTAAGGCACACACATTAATAAACAGTGGTAGGCTCTCTCTTGAGCCTAAACAGAAGCTTAGCCTTGATTTTAAGTCTTCTTAATGAGTTCTGATAATTTTCTTTTACAGATAATGAAACGATATGTGACCTCTCATCCTGTGACAGCTGGGAAAGACACCAGTCCATCCATTAACCTGATTTGGATAAGTGGAAGAGAATGGGTAGATGGATTGGAGTGTGCGTGCTACAGCTTCTAGCTGGCAATCCATTTAGAAGTTAGAAGTTGTACTTGTGCTTTCTATGCTGCTTACTTAGCTCTCTGCAGCTTACCTTTGACTGGTCATTAAAAAAGGGTGGCAGAGACCACCCATGCTCATAGACCTGGGCAAACAGTGTTGTTAGTACATCCACCCTCTTCCGCTTATCCTTATCAGGGTAACGAGGGTCCTGGAGCCCATCTGCTACAAATAAGAACCTGGGCATTAATTTTGGTCACATAATTCCTAATTGTGGAGGATGAGTTAGTGGTAAAATATCCATATCTTTCGTGTATTACAGTAATATTACTAAGACTTATTTGGCGATTGACTCCCTTTTTGAGCAATTCAAGGAACTTCAGGTCTTTCACACAACTGTGTTGGCTTCAGTTTTCAGCCCCAGATGTTGGTGCATATGGACTTGTGTTAAACTGTTGCTCTACATTTCATGGGCAACTAACTGCAATCTTCTCCTGAGCAGAGAAAAAACAACAGGCCACTCACTTAAAATAAATTTCATGTGACGCATGCAATATTGTAAGAGAATTATAAAGGGTGACAGAATACATCTGTGGACTTTGTGCTCATTAGTTCTGTCACAAAATACTAAATTTGAATGGAAGAATTTTATGAAATATAAAGGATGATCAGCTAGAAAAAGTAAGACACTGTCAATAAAATAAACTCTCACGTCTCAAGGTGAATACTTGTCTAAGAGCAAATAGTGATATAAAAACTCCAGTAAAATAAACATATTAGGCTGAACTCTGGTTTGTTTTTTATAGAACACGCAACAGAGATTTAATGTAGCAGATGAGAGGAGGTTTCCCAGGAAACCATATTCCAGCTTGTAGCTGCTGTGGCCTGTCACTAAGCACTTTTTTTTGTAATTCATTACACACACTGGACACACACAGAATCTGAACTGCTTAAGTGATAATGATACATTAAAATACTGGCACACAACCCATTTTTTTTTCATTTGTTTCTTTTGGTGTGCGGGAGAGTGATGCAGTGATGAAAGAGCATGAAAATCAGTTCAGTGATTTAGGTTTAATGTCCTGCTAGGCACACCGGTTCAAAAAATAATCACCTTTGTACATCCTCTGAATGTTCTGAGAAATAAAAATCGGTCCACTTTTCTATAGGGCTTTTCTTGTAGATCGCTGTATGTGTGAGTGTGAAGTCAAACTGCCAATGTTCTGCCAAAAATACAGAGCACAAACGGAATTGCTTTTCTTAGGTTTCGAAACGCTGCCACACAGTTTTGACTGAGCTCCTCTCTGCGCACTCTGTGTGTTCCACCACCCACCAAACAGCCTGAAGACTTGATGTGAACTCTGGCATGAGTGCAGCTCATTATTGCAATGTCACGGAGGTGGGGAGAGAATCAGATGATAGAAAATTCCATTTACATATAAAAACCTTGAGGTGAAATATAGTAGCTCATGGTTTTAGTGAGTGGATTTAAATTACAGCCTCTTTATTCTTTTACTTTCTACACTTTCATTCTGTCTTACTTAATCCCTGGAAGTCAAGGCTTTAGCAGAGAGAGACTGATTATCAGACACTCTGACACGGAGAAAAGACACTTACCATCTTTTCATTTCCTTTTTTTACAGGAACGTTATAATAACATAACTTTATATGATCACAGTATCAGTTTGGAACTGAAGCGGCATTCTGATAGATTGATCTACTTCTGCGGCGAGATGGCATTAGTGTTTATCAGACAAACTTGATGTCCTGCCAGGGAGAAGTTAGGAAAATGATGATGAGTTTGTGCATGTGCATCTGTGTTTGTGTCTGTGATACCAGAAAGACCACGTCCATGAAATATATTTCTCCTATATACCTAAGTAACGACTGCATAATTGTATGTGTGGATACGTGAATTGTACAAATGAACACTGTTATTAATTAAATGGCACTAGACATGTTAGTGGGTTAGTGAAAATGACATTTCCTGCCTGTGGCAAGTTTAAAGGTCAAACAAGAATGAATGTGTCCCTGGTGAGCGGCTATGTGGACACTTTTTGAAAGTAATATTGGAAACACTAAATCATCAGAAGAATGATTTAGAGATGAAGGCCTTGAAATGAGTTTAACAGCACCCAATTCCTGAAATACTTCTTGAATTATATGAAGACAGTGAAAACAAATGTATATGAAATTTCTGATGTGCCCTATAATAACATAAACCTGGATGCACTTTTATCACTAATTGTCAGGTCAAAGGCAGCAGGCTTCTGTATGTTCACTGGCCGCTAGCATAATTTTAGCTTAGTGGTTGCTCTCGTTTACATGTCTAATCTTCTAACAGCGAGTGACTGCCACAAAATTGGGAATAAATAAACATGTTTATGCACGTTGTTATGCAAGCCCTGACTTGGGTTCAGGAGATGAGGCTGGAGGTGAGTAAGAAGAGGAGGAAATAAGGGAGGGCAGGAAGCAGCAATGGAGGAAGAGAATGTAAAAATGTTATACACAGGTCAACAGAACTATTTGTGATCTTTAAATTAAAGGTAACTTATAAGGCTTACTACATTTATGTCTGTGGCCGTTCTCTAGCCACAGACATAAAATGCAATCAGGCTGAACTGCAATGCCCATCTTGGCATTCGGTAATCAAGAGGGTGACTTCCACAAACTGACGCCCACTTCTATGTATTGTTAATACATTTCTTCTAAGTTCATAAGAACGCATCAATTTCTTGTAAGATGTAATTACAAACTAATCATTGTACAGTATATAATTATGAGTACAATGTTCTTTTCTATTAATAAGTCAAAAATATTGGACCTTTAAGAAACTACCTGTCAGCTTCATAGTGTAACCCAGAATATAATTTGTGCACTAGCACTGCTTAACCTGAATAGAGTAAGAAGATTAGAAGCTAAAATAAAACTGCATAATCAGGAGAAGACAGCATCTGTTAACAGAAAGCTGTTAACAAAGAGTGTTACGTAAAGCATTGTCCTGCAAACAGCAATTATAATTTTCTACAAAATATGAAATTCAGATTTGTTTTTTTTTACTTTTTTTTGACTGTTAGCTATTTGTGGTGTTCAGTCATCATTCATTCACCATAATCAAAACACGGTAAGCACTGGACCGCTATATTTTCAAATACAACACATTAAAATACACCACCGAGGCTCATGTCTTCTTGGAAACATTCCACAATTTCCCTGAAAGGCAAAATCCAACTCCATCTCTTCTCGTTCCTCTCATGCTTCACTCAGCTCAATCTGCACGCTCACAGCATTTTGTGAACCACAGTAAGAACCCATCCATGAGCAGATGAGAGGGCAAATCCAATCTGTTAAAAAGCCACAACTCAGCTCCACAGCCATACGGCTGCCATCCAGCACTTGACCCAAATCTGGCTGTGCAGCACTGCAGTTGTGCTACCATGGAGCACTGACAGAGGCTTTTGTTTTTGGGAACAAATGTGTGTGGGTATGTTGTGCCGTGTGCATGTGTGTGTAAAACCACTGCGAGGGATTCTTGCTGTCAGCATGTGCCGAGGTGCTAATGAATAAACTTAGATGCGTTTCTTTTTATAATTCACCGCTGAGCCTGTGTGCAGTGCGCCTCCTTTTGCATCCACTTGAGCCAATGCTTAGCTCAGACCTTTGCAACAGGAAAGCACAGTGTCAATGAGCCATTAGATTACTGAAGCATAATTACAGTCTCATGGCTTCCAAAAGATTGAGAACAATGGGCATCGTTGCAACACATTCACAGTGCATGGGCTAAATATTTAGGTTATATAGCGGTTCATGAGGCTAATATGAGTGGCAAGCATTTGTAAGCCACTGGAATGGGGTGTTAATACAAACTGCAGCAACATGGGGATGATAGAATGTAATCCTTTCAACTCTATTTGGCCACATTAGCTAATATAAGCAATACAACAGACTCTGATCATGAATATATTTTACTGGTAGATTAATAAACTTAAATAATCACTGAATTTGGATAACCCTGCTATGTAGATAGCAATACTGCTTTTGGGTTTAGCACATAATGAATACGAATACGTGAGAAAGTGCTTCCTTTAAATTGTGTTGTGTATTCGTTTTCCTAAGGAGTGGGTTTTTATTATGAAAAAAGGATCAGAAAATGGAAAGGGGAGACAACTGAGGACTCTTGATGGAGGTCAAACATCTGTGTCTAAGCACAGGGTGAGTGCTGTGACACTATGAGGGAAAGCAAAGAGAGACTGTGTAGAAAGCAGTTGCCAGATAACAGAGAAGTAATCTAACATTCCTTGCTGTCAATATTTAAGCGAATATGCTTCTTGTGGCTCTTAAAATATCTTTCGTTTCCCCTCCATCTCTTCTCTCCCTGCTGTTCTCTTTCTATTGGTTTCTCATTCTTTTCTTTGTCCATGCATAAACACATTTTCTGATTCCACATCATCTCCCTCTCTCCCCATCCCGACTCTTTTTCCCTTCTTTACTTGAACAGATAAAAGTGTCGCCGCTTTTTGACAAGACACACTCGCTGGCTTCTTCCTCAGAGAGGAAGAGAAAGTTAGCAAATGGCTGACGGAAAGAAGAGAATTTTGATATATGCTGGTACAAAAGTTCACCGCCTTTAAGCAGCCTTTGATCAGCCCAGCACCTGTCTGCCGCCCGGAGGGCCACCACGGTTCACAAGGTCAGCTATGCAATGATCTGCCACTCATTTCTAGTACATTTGAAGTATTATAGCTGTAAGGTTTGCTACAGAGCAACTGCTACGATGGTGTCAAAAACAACATTTTCATCCTGAATGAAGAGATTCACCTTTTGCCCCACACTTAGAAAGAAAGTTACAGGCAAAAGACTGCTAAATGTCACTGCGAAAAGGAACTACGTGATTTGGGCTTTTTTTATCTTCATTTTCTTGCAGCTCATCTCACATCACAACAGCGAATTGGTATCAAAGGTCCTTGCTAAGGAACTGAGGGCAGATCGAACATAGATCTTCTATTTAAAGGTGGGAAAAGGTGAAGACAAGCCACAAAAACATGGGGATATGAACTAGAAGGCTCACTGTGTCTTAAAAGAAACTGCAGGGCGCAGGTGGAGGGAGAGGTATTCCTGAGAGGGAAGTGCAGTCTGTTTGGATTACATCACATACATGTTTCTAACCTATTATGTCTCTGATCAGGATAAATGGGAAAGGAGGTGTCTGAGTATAAGCGAGGAATCGAGGGATGGAGAGCAGAGGACTGAAGTTTATGAAAAAGAAACGTTAAGTGTGAAGAGAAAGGCGAGAAGGGAGAAACAAAGGTTGAGAGGGAGGAAGGAGAGAGAGGGTAAAGAGAAGAGGGGAGATCTGGCACAGCACAATTTACTCTGGTTCCCTTTCTCTGGGAAGGAACTCAGGAGCAAATGGCAGTGTGAAATATTCAAAGGGGGACCAGGAACAGAAACATCGGCACTTAGTGACGTAACACAGCTGCAATGCCCACAGAACTCTACCCTGCTTGAAACCTTATTCCTGCATCCAGCTTTGAATTTCATTTCCAAAAGTTATGAAACAATGAGATAAATTTAGACCCAGTGAGTAAGTTTCCTGAGGAACTAATTCCAAAAATATTCTTTTGCTGCATCTCATTAGAAGGTTTGATGCATTTGTGATGCAAATTGTGAATCATGATTTCACGACAAAGAATCTTGATGAATATGCATGGAATAGGTTTGCACTCCCAGAAGCAGAAAAAGAAATGAACAGATACGGGCTATTCCTCTGTAGACCCAGGCATCTCCTGAAACTCTGACTTTAGCCCGTATACGCTCCTCTTGAAGGACTCTCACTATTACGCCTGTCCATCCCCTGACACTCTTCTCCACTGTTAAACCCAAGCTTGTCTTTCACCTAGAGCAACCCTTTAATCAAAATCTACCTGCTTGTCTCTTGTCTCTGTTACCATTCCAAGGTCACACATTCAATCATTTCCTCTTATCCAGTCAAAGTTATCCTTCTCCACACAGATCCCAAAGGACTCCTCTTCCAATATGTCCCGGGACAAACAGAGGAGAAAGTGTGCGCTTGTGTGTGCACTTATGAGTGCATGTGTATGAAAAGGTTGTACTGTAGCATTATGGATGACTTCAGACTTTAAGTGTGTGTGTGTGTGTGTGTGTGTGTGTGTGTGTGTGTGTGTGTGTGGGGTGGGCTATTAAAAGAGCATGTCCCTGGGCCACGCACCTTTCATATGAGTCCTCCCCGGGGAGACAGCAAACAGAGAAAATAGAGCAGAAATCCTTTGAGGGCACGCTGTGGAAAGGAGATGTCACCGAATGGGAGATGAGTGTTTGTATACAATTTAAAAGTCAGATTTGATACCCCGTGCCCTGCATAATGGCTGATATTTCCCAACAATGAAAAGAAAAATGGTCTGTAAAAAGTCCCGGGACACTGCATTGCAAGGCTGCCGCAGAATACGTGATGAGGTTGAGGGCTAATATATGTGTGCACTCCTCTCCCACATAACCTTGTAGTCAACAAAAACACGTGCACAAACACCACACGGACAGTACACAAATTAATGTGCATGCGTGTGCGTGCAAAATGCTGCTAATGTCACTACATTATTCTGTTAGTTTGCTTGCATGAGCGATTTGAGTGACTCATAATATCATAGTGATGTTGCGTGACCATCAATCATATGATTAACACTGCAGTGGAATCAAAATACTACATACAAAATACAAGAAGCATGCAGTATTGAGTGTGTGTATTTATTAACCTTAACAAAGATTGCTAGGGTTCGGAGGTTCAGCAGTGTCTTTGTTCCGAGAGAGATTGAGGTGTTATTGAAGACAGCAGATGGCTGTAAAACATGTCACATATTATATACCAGGAGACAAGTTAAGAGCTCAGCCTCCTGCCCACTCTCTTAATTGCCGCACCTCACATCATATAATACCAACACCTACAAAATGATCATGGAGGGAGAGCGTTACAGATACAGAGGGGGTGTAGATAATAAAAAATGTGTCATTTCTCAGACCGTGTGATTTGTGTTTGATAAATGAAAAGAGAAAAAAGGTTAGAAGGGTGCCCTGTTATTCCCATTTTGATTGCAAAGACAAATACAGAAATGCTGCAGAGGGCAGGAGAGGAGTGAACATAGGGTGAACATGTAGGATAGATCAAGAGAGGGGCTTGAGGGGAAACATGGTTCATATGTTCACGTACTGTTTCCTCACCTCCAGCTGTGCCGAGGCGTAAGAGTGGTATCAGTGTGAGGTAACAGGCAGTGAGCCTGCAGGTGCTGTGTTTGAGGAAAAATAGAGTGACTGAAGGAGACTAAAGAGCAGAAGATTATCAACATAAATATCACATACTGTTCTATTTACTGAAAGTGAACATATATACACATATATCCACTTCCACACACACAAACACGCACACTCTGAAAGTCTTATTAATTCACCTCTAGTCGTTCTGTGCACGCTTTACTGGGTGGTGACGATGGATGGTGGGTGGAGGTAAATGAGAGTCGATGAGTTAAAGGACAAAAAGAATGCTCCTTGCCCACCGCATTGATTCTCAGCTCCGTGGGGTAATAACCCTAATGTTGTAGGCTCTGACCTCACACACACAACAGCTTTAATTAAGAGACGAGCAGCCACAGACAAAAGGAACGATCTTATCTTAATCTCTCTGGAATTAAACATACACTGAAAATACAATGTGTAACTATGGTTCAGCAAGTAATAAGAGATTTGTTTTCTTGCACTGAACTGAAGTCATAATTGAGACAAATCACAGAAGCATTATGTAAAGGATGAGGTTTCCTTTTGCAACCTCCCAATCACGGTCTCTTTTTCTCTTCGCCTCTTTACTCCCTCACCTGCAACAATGTCTTATTTTCTGTGTCATTTGTGGTCACATGCCCTTTTTCCTGGCACAAGCAGCTGTCCGTCAGATTTGCAAGTCTGCTGCTTTAAAGCCAATTACAAAAATAACCTTTTTTTGCCTTAGAATACACATGGTTCTGGATTTCCAGTCCATTCAAACACACCGGAAAGAAACCTTTCTTTCGGCCTTCTTAAGGAAGTCACTGTGTAAAACATTTTTTAGAAAGCTGTTTTATCTTGTCAACCATCAGGATGATCTTCTAGTTTTTGAAGCCTCACTTCTATGTGAAGACCAGTGTGGGCAAAATCAGGGCAGTTTACTTGTAAAGTAAAGGAACTCTACAATACCTCAATCCAAAACCTAAATTTCACCCTGCCCCTAAAACATTATTACTAAATAACAATCAATAAAGCATATGAGGGATGATAACAGAAAGCACAATGCCTCACCATGCTCTACTACTTTAAGTAGGGGGAAAAAAAGAGGAAGGAAATTACACCAATCTGGTACTTGGAAAGCTTATGAGCTCTTAGACTGGCAATCAAACACAATCACACACATTCCACCACGCTGACTGGATGACTCATGTAAAAACAGCTTCTTCTTAGATGCAGTAAATGTTATACCAATCAACAATATGAGAAAGGGAAAGGCAGCATGCTCTAGACAAGGAAGGATATTTGCGTAGTATTAAGCTACATGCCTTCATTACAAAACAAATGAACAAAATAACAAGACCTCAGTCACACAGGCTAAGTCACCCCCCTCTGGACACTATAGAAACATGTCTATTTCCCAAATGGCTGAAATCAGGTGAAATCTGTTGAAGAGAAAGTACTGGCCTAAAAATCTCTTTGAGTTTGCTTCGGTCACCAGCGGATTGCAACGACTGCTGGGAGTTTACGTGGAAGATGCTGATATTGTGTAGAAACCAGAAACTGAGACCACCTTCAAAGAAAAGTTCTGTTTTACTACTGAAACCAAAACACTTGAGAGGGCACAAATTTTACTCTAAAAGTGGTCTCAGTTTCTTGTATGCATGGTTTGACTATCACGTATGCTTCTGAAACTCCATGCTAGTTAAAGTATCACATTCTGTACATTCTGCCTGTCATGCTGAAGAATGCCACATTAAAACTTTTTCACAATTTGCATAATTTACACATGTGAGTGATCTGCGGTGTACTCATTTGTTTTTCACTTAAAAGGACACACATTTTCCACAAACTGTATTATTGTTGAACTGCAGTTGTCCTAATGTTAACAAACAGAGCTCACCGTGCACAGCTGGGGTAAGAGGAGCGAATAAAGCTGAACAGAGGCATAAAGGAGGACAAACTAATGTTGACACTGGGGTGTAATGATTCAAATTTTTTCCCTCTCTGTGCTTCCATACACTCTCTCCCACACAATAAATGGATGGAAATGAGAGGCAATAAAAGGATGAGATGAAATCATTTTCAAAGCCACTATATTTATTTTCCTCCCATCTCCCTCGTTAAATGCTGTGCTCGGCCGATGATAACCAACACACGCAAACACAAACATGCATGTGGGCCAGCAGCAAAGACACAATCATACAGAAGTACACACTCAGTGTTTAGACAGAAATACTGGGAAAAAGTAATGAATAAACACCAAACATGCAATATATGCAGGGCACAGACACGTGCACAAAGAGGCAGACAAATAAGACCAGAAATCTGCCCTTATTAACCTCTCATGCACATTTCCTGGAACCTTCAGGTGATGGGGTAATGCATGAATACTGACATCTTGACCCATGATGGGTGCTTCTAGTAATTTTAAACAGCACACGATCCTTTAAGTCTGCACCTACTGCAAATATCCTCATTTGAATACAAACCTTTTCCTGCAACCTTTAACCCTTAAGGCCTTGACTTTCTCTGCCTATTAACAGACTGGATTGCTATGTGTGTTTGCATGTGTGTCTGTGTTTTCTTATGTGTGTTGGATTGAAGCTAGCTTCTTTATATGAAGCTGGTTTAACATGTTTTGAATCTCAGGGTTGTATTAGCAGTTTTTGTGAACTGATCTTCAGGGAGAAGAGAGGGAAGTTGATCATAGGGGTATTTTTAAGACCTTTTCTTTGCAAGTGGAAGGTTTTACATGCAGATTTATAATAGTGTATGTTATATTACATCATTTAGCACTTACATGGTTATCCAAGTCAATTACATTTTGACTGCCAGAGACAGCTAATTAAATACTCATATACTGTTCTAGTTTCATTGCCTTTAGATAGGGCTGCCACGATTAGTCGACTATCAAAATCGTCGACGACTGATTTAATAGTCGACGCGTCGTTTTAAGCTTTGTAAGATCACAAAAGACGCAGGAATAAGTAGTAGGATTTAAGAGTGTAATAACACACTGAAACAGAAGATGGCAGCACTGAATGTACAAGGATGCCAGCTGCCGTTAAACCCCGAAGAAGAAGAAGTAGCTCTGTCCCAGAATTCATAGCGCAGCCCAGCTCAGTTTACAACAATGGCAGCTACTTAGTTTTAATGTTACTCTTATTATTCTTTCTGGGTCACAAAATAAACGTTTAACATATTTTCTGGTGAGAATGTAGCTGTGTAAACCTCAAATTTCTTCTACACCACATATTTTCAAAAGCGCTCCGATGTTTTCGGAGACGTCTGTTACCGACTAACTCAAGTTAGCTAGCTAGCTAGCAGGAGTTCAACGCTCACTAGAGCCGGTGAGAACACTGGACTCCCGGCAAATCGTTTTCAAGCCCGTCTTTCGCTACTCAGGTTAAACATATATAAGTCACTTAGATACCTTAAAAATGTTATTGTTTGGCTTTTTTCAGTATTTTATTTGTTCCTGAGTAAATCGGTTTGGCTGAGATTAAAGTTATAGTTTAATCACAGCTGAATAAACGTCAAGCAGACAACTGATTATCAGAAGTGTGAGATGCTGGAGAATATACTCCGGTGTCCCGTTATATTATAGATAGCAAGGAGCAGACGGCTGAGTTTATTAAACTCACAGATCACAATCTGCAAATTTCATTTAAATTTAATAAACTATCATCTTGTCTTTATTTTTAGTTAGCACATACCTTAAACACTTAAAGCTGTAAGCTAATGATAGTTATATAAGAGCAGATGCACGCTGCTGCAATAAGCTGTAGGCTGTACGTCCAATGGATGCATGATCTGATTAGTCGACTAATCGCAAAAATAATCGGTGATTAGTCAACTATCAAAATAATCGTTTGTGGCAGCCCTAGTTGAAAATGAGGATCATGTCTGCAACCCCTTGCAGTTAGGGTCTGAGGGACCCAGAGTCCATGAGCAGTTTTGGACTTATATTATATGTTATATGTATATTGGATGTATTGTGCTGCTGTCCATAGTTTTCCTGCTTGCAGGTGTGTGTGTGTGTGTGCAGGTAGGACAGTTTACAGGCACCATCAGCCCTGGTGGGTGTGCCCTGCCAGGTGGCTGGCCGCACCCATGATGATGATGATGATGCCTCACACCTGCAGCTGATCAGTCTTGTCTGGTGGGAGCTACTTTAGAGAGTTGCTGAGCTCCCATTGATGTGGGATCGTTGCGTGAGACTTGCCGTCAGTTCTCCAGCTAGTCGGTTTGTGAGTGTGAGCTTGCCAGTGAAGTTGATTGTACAAACGGCTGCCTCTGTGATTTCCCGGAAGGAGTGCAGAAATGAGAGGGCAGCAGGCACAGAGTACACGGGCACTAGGGAGCCAACACACAGAGCACAGGCACTTGGAGAAGACACGGAGTGGGAGTCGGGGACGCACAGGGATTTATTGTTGTGTGGATTATCTTTACGTCACTGTAACTAAACGCACTGCATTCATCAAAGAGTCCAGCGTTTAGGTCCTCCTTCCCCACATCCCCACGGTCTGCCAGCGCAGCCGTGTCACTTGCAGTCAGATCCATCTTTGAGTTTAGTCCCCTGCCTCAAAGAGACCCATTGCAAATGAGGTAAACTCACTGATGCACAACCCGATACCGTCCATCTGATACCAACGTGTTGGCAATCTGTCTGCAGTTATACATTAGGTGGCTATTATTTGCAAACCTTTTCCAGTCTGTCTGTGAGTAGTTACAATTAGTCCAAGTCAGACCGTGACTGTTTGTTTCCTTGTGATCAAAAGTCTAGCCCAGAGGTTAAATGTCCAACACCCTCACAGCCTAACAGTTGGTTAACACAGCTACTTGCACGGAAACTGAAAGCAATCACCAGGAAACCACAGGCGTTTACTAGGATGGTATTGTCCTATTTTTCCTCTGCTATGAGCCATTAACCTGCATTCACACTCGAGAGATCTGCTCGTTGCACATGTCTTTGATGCTGAATGCTGATTGCTTGCGCACATGCCAGGTTCCACTTGCCTAGATAAAGCACAGGTTTATATTACTAGGTCATATATCAATCACTATTAACTCGCACTTTCATTGGCAGTCGCTTCAAACACTCACCTGGAAGTTGAGAAAGGTTAACCTCAGGTCCTGCCCACTTTGTGTCGCCAGCGGTAATTTTGCCTGTGATCCCTGAAAATTGTCAAATGTCATTCACTTTATATGGTCTCTGGTTACCACGTCACTTCCAGGGTAGACACAGCTTAAGGTGGTAAAAAAACAAACCCTTAAATTCTATTTTCCCAACAAGCACAAGTTTGGTGATGCCCTCCTCCCTAAGTGTATCCAGACTACCGTGATGAATTGATTGTCAGATGTGTTTGTGTCGGGGGAATAGCAAGTGTCCTGCTGCTGAGTGATTTATAGAACCAGACTCTGAAGGAGAGACACCTCTCTCATGGATGACAGCATGGCCACTGTCATTTGGTCAAAGGTGCAGAGAGAAGGAGATGCTTTTCTGTCTGTCTCTCTGTCTCTCAGCTGTGTGTCTGTTTGTGTTAGTGTATGTGGAAAAATGGATGATTAGGAAGGTAGGCACTTGTGTGTCACAGAGAAATGATAGAAGTGTGAGCCATACAAAGGCACTAAAATGATAGTGTATTAGCAATTGTAATTGCTGAGGTAAAGTGTCAAGTTATTGCATTTGTTATTAACCTCTGGAAATATCACCTTGAGGTTTAACAAAAACAAATAATAAACTCCAAGTCCCAGAGTCATTGTCATTATAATTAGTTGTTAATTAGTTTTTTAATTGAAAGGAAGAAAATGCCCTTTTATTTGTGTTGCATAAAAATGAGCCCTGCATGGTGTAAAAGTTTCTTTTCTCCACATGGAATTATTCAAAGCACCTCGATTTTCAGAACAAAAAGACAAAAACCAGTAGTTAAAGAAACGAAGACGACACGGTGAATCGTTTTAACACGCAATGAACTCAGGGAACTGTAAGGTGCTCTTAAAGGTAAAAACAATGAAAGTCATTCTTAGGTAGGTCTAGTCTTTGTAAGCTACATAATATGTATACGAGAAATAAAGATGATTCACAGACTGAACAATCGTACTATACTGTGTAGAGCTGTTGCTTCAAATATCCAAGTTTTGATTTCAGTACAAAACATCTCGCCATAATCTACAAAACCCAGTGAAGTAACACTTGTCATCAAATTAAAACATTACAAAGACGGCTCCCAGCGAGTAACAAGTATCATTTGTAACTGTTAAACGTACAACAACTATCGATGTTGTGCAATGAGTCGAAAACTGTGTCCACTGGGTTTTGAAATGAGGGAATGCTGTAAAAGCTGGAAGGATCAAGTGTGAAGGGGCGAGTAGTATTTGCATAAATTACAGCATGAATCCTTTCCTCCAGGTCCATCTTCGTAATTCATCTCCACCAGCCCTCCCTTCTAGCCCACACCATTGCCCTCTTGCTCCCATTATAACCAGCAATGCATGAAATTCTCTCTTTCATAAAGACCAGCAGACATTCTCTCACATGCACTTACACCGGTTCAAACGGTGACTACTTTATTAACTCTGGATTGATATTTTTAAGAGGAGGAAATTATCGAAGAGTTTACTTTCAGTGTGCTTCTTTATGTCAGCGAGAGCACAGCAGCAACACCACTGTCACCGCAGGTCAGAGATAAAAAGCAGACACAAAGAAAACCCAAACATAAGGAGGAAAGACGTTTTGAGTGATTGCAGAAAGTCTTGCCTAATTTATTTGTGTACGTAACATGTTATAAAAAGAACTTTATGTTAAAATCATTTGGTGCTTGACTTAATATCCACTATGGTAAGAAGGAGCTGTACTGCTTGTCAATACTTTGATGTGAAGCGGTGCCGACCAGTCTCTGTTTAACAAGGAACAGCTGCTGGAGGCTTTAATGGGATCATTGATTTCAATGGGTAATATTTGGTTTGCTCAGGCTTTAATATCTTTATTCTCTTTTCTTTCATATCTCTTGCTTGACTTCTACACAGCAAATCTTTTCAAAGTCAGCCTCTTATTGTCTTTCTTGTATCATGTTGTTTTTTCTCCTCAAGCATTTTATCTTAGTATGCAACACATGTGGCAAATCTCCTCTCCTCTCCTCTAACTTCATGTAAACTTTATTCTTTTTGCCCCAGTTAACATCTAGTAAATGATGCTTTCTGTCTCTTTTTGCAAAAACTTGCATATTTCCAGATTTCTGGATTAGAAATTACGTCGTCTTTCAGGTGTGCAAAACTAATATTCCAACATATCTAACCAGAATTAAGCGTCATACAAATGGGGGATGATATATTTCGTTAGATAATGTTGTTTGATAATGCTATTACAAATCGACTGTATGGCCTCCCATTAATCAATATGACAACACTTCAACATAAGGCAGGTGAAGCACTCTGTGAGTCTCTGTGCCAGTATATTTATTATTAGGCCGAGCACTCAAATGTGCAAATAACCCTCCACACATTAACCCAAACTTCCTCCCTGTTTTACTTTGTCTCACTTGGTTGATAGGTCATTAGTCATTCTGCACTGCTGCTAGCTATAATGATTGCCTGCTCTCGTGCTACTTTTCCTTTGCTTTTCCAGTCCTCACTGTCTTCTGTATCCACTGAGTGGGCTGTTAAAGTAGCAAGCTGTGGAAGGGTTTTTCAGCCAGTGTGGATGAATGCGGCTGCAGTGTGCTGGTGTGATCTGGAGTGAGCTCTGGAGAGCCTGGAGGTTTTGCTCCAAAAGCAGTTTCGATAGGATAAAAGTTTAATGATTCCTCTAGAGAAACTGGGTCATAGCAGCTGGAGAGATGTTTAAGTATATAAGATTATGAACAAAAGCACAAATTCTATTATGAAACAATGTCTTTGTCATACTAATGCACTGCTCAATTACAAATAGTTCTTGCTTTGCTTGCAATCATCAGATTGTCTGGATGGTATCACTAGGACACGCAGGACATTTAAAAATAGAGAAATAAGATATATAATCCCTTTTAGTTAATGGGGAAGTCAGTATGTTACTATAATTTTAGAGAGTATGGAACTTTTGAAACTCAGTAATGCACAGCAGTGACTGGGAGTGGATACTATGCCTCTACCACCTGGTCAGTACTGCACAGATGTATGTAGACTTGATAAAACAGTCTATCCAGTAATGGTAAATGTACTTAGCAACAATATTTCTCATGAGATGAAATTTTACAACATCTTAAATAAATCATTATGTGTTTGAGCTTGAATTTAACCTGCATGAACTTTCGCAGCAACAAATACTGCAGTCTGATGTTTCTGTTTGGTAAACATTACGCTCATTACCTGCAGTCACAAACCATACATAAAATGTTTTCATTCTAAACCCCAGTTAATAGATGTACGTGTGGGAAATACCGTAAAATGCCAAGTGAATTGTAAAGTGTCGACTCCCAGGACATACTAAAGATAATCTGGCTAGGAAGTTTTAACTCTGCTGTTTCCAAGCAACTGTATAGTAACTCTCTACACCACTGGTTATTTCTATGCTGCAATAAATGCCTTTAACACTACTCATACTGCTTTGCTACAATGTGATCAGCAACTTACCAGGAGGACTGTGGTTTCAGCTTTTGCCAGAAACACGAGATGATATAAAGGAAGCAAAGCAGCCTGACCCATGAGCTTTCAGCTCAGAACCACTTTTACATACTTTAACTGATTACTTGAAGCTGCAATATGAACGTCCAACACGTAACATAATATATGTATCAGTGTGCATGTAATAGGTGTCCTTTAAGGATAAACTTTCAGGCTAATTGAAAAACTTTCAGATAAATTGCTATTCTAACCTTTAGAGTTTATCAAATTTGGGAAAATGTTTCAGGAAGAAGGATCTGACCACCAGCTAATTGGATCTGATACTAAGAGTGTTTTGTGAACCAGTGTCACCGGGAACTGGAAAGCACTGCAAACTTAAGCGGATCAACCTTTAATTACCGAGAAAGAAAACAAGATGTTTAAGAAAACTACTGAATTAGACAACTTCATTCAAATTACAATTAAAAATCATGTTTTCTGAATTGAGCATTAAAGGTTAGAAGGCTGGACTAGCTGTATGCTTTCTTATAATTTCTACAACTCACGGTTCTTGTGTGAATGATGAAGCAGTGGGTTTGTAGCGTTTAAGGCAGTGTGATGTGGAAGATGACAGGACACTGATGAAGCGAGACAGCAGTCGTGCGTTAAATCACTGCTTCAGTCTCCTCTCCTCTGTGCTGCTAACCAGAAAACAACACAGACAATTCCCTTTTTCTCCTCACCTAAAAGCAACCAAGCCCCCTCTTCCACCCACCTCAGGGAAACTATCAGACACATGGCATGGTTTGGCTTTTTCCTTGTGAGTTTCTTATATCTCTCTCTCCTTCTTTACGGCCTCATTCCTCTGAACGACTGCCAAGCTTATTTCACTACAAAGCCAAGTCTGATTTGAATAATCAGCTAGATTTCTTTCCATTGCAAAAGGAAACTTTCTTCCTCATTAATTTTAATTTGTCAACACATTCACACACCTGCCTCCCTCAGACTTGTGTGTGTAAGTGTGTCTGTGTGTCCACACACGTTTATGCAGACAGTTGCCATATGAATAAGAATCAGTGGCAAACTGACAAATAGAGTAGAGCTAGCTATGTAGAGTAAGAAAATGTAAAAGAGTGAGAAACAAATGCTATGAAGGAAGAAACAGGCCGTGTGGAGTAGATGCAGACGATTACTCTTTAAAGTTACCTGCAGATTTCTTCTGCATGTGTGTATTCTCATATTTGCGAACGCCTGTGAAAGGAATGAGAGGAACAGATAACGGTCTCCAGGCATTTTCCAAACACACACTCCTCCACACAAGCCGCTGCAGACTCATTATTTCTTTACCTATGTTCATTTCAAACCACTTCCATCCCTTCATCATTTTAATGACCTGTAAAAGCAAATGGGCTTCATGGGGCACAAACAAGGGGTGGGGCGGGGCCACATTAATTAACCGATTACATGATCAATTATGTGTATCTGTGGGCAAGTCTAATTAAGCCCCGCCATATGTGCCTGGCTCATGTTACCAAATCCCTCACTGGAATGGTGTGTCATCACTCAGCACAACACAGTTTTAGACTTCTACTGGTGTCAGTGCTGCAGCGATCAGTTATTTTGATAATCAAGTTTTCTACTGGCCATTCCATGGATTAATTGGATAAGAAATCTTGTCTTTTTAATCTTCAATTACTCAACAATTGAATTTAGAAAATTAATGAAATAGCACTGAGTCAGTGAGCAGTGATGCTCTTGAGCCTGTTTCAAAAGTTTTAATTCGTGCCATGTGCTAGTGTGAGCTTCACCAGCTAACATACTGGATGGACGCCACTCACTAAGGAAAATGGCCGGCACTACACGATCATGTCACCGCTAATTAGAAAGCACTTGTTGTGTGTGCTCTGACAAGTGGTTTGACTTTTGCTTTTAAATAATAATAAGCTCCGAGCTCAAACACAGTGATGTCTTCAGGTAGGTTGTCATCCCCGGCTCACAGATTGGTGTTGGTGTCAGCAGTGGAAGACTGGGAAAGTGTGTCATTGGGCAAGAATCTTATTGATGAAAGTAGGATGATGACCTAATGCTATCCGGTTGTTCAGTGATGATGCGACGAATCCTACTTCCGGGTCTAAAGTAGTCTGCGTTTAATATGGCTTTTGTGTTGTTAACATGTTTAATGTTATGTATTTTCTTCTATTTGATCTCAAAAAGCTCCTAAAACAGTCAGTGATCACTGTTGACCTCCCTCGGCTTTTATTACCACTAATCATTTATTTAAGCTCAGTCTTTAAAACCTTAGGATGTAACTACAGCCCAGCCTATGCAGCAGTATATGAATGACTAACCTCGTATTGTGGATGGATTATCTCAGTTGTTCTCCTGGCTGAAGTTTGGTCCTTTTACAGCATCCTGCCATGCGATTACATTTGTTCCTGACCACCGAGAACACTCATGGTAACTTTTATCGAGTGGAAAAAAAGTTAGCTTGTTTATATTATGCTAACATAGCTGTGTCGCTAGCGGTCACCTAGCACATCATTATATACCAGCTAGCCCAACTTCAGTAACCCTACAAATGTCACTGCTGTTTAGTTTTCTGTCTTCATTTATGCTGGAAGTGATAGCAGAGCTGTACGTTTTAATTTGTTTCCAAAACCCCGCAGTCAGGACATGCTATATTGTATTTAGATAGAAGCTAGCGAGCTAACTCCCTGCTAACTTCTAACTCCGTTAAATGTCATAAATTCCGTTTTCATGGATGCCTGGATGTTAAACTCAATTCTTACACCTGGTAGAGCAGAACGCTGATCATTTTATTAAAGATGAAAGACTTTAGACAGTTTTTCAACTCCCAGTAATGCCATAGTGATCGTTTGATATATGGACCTGCAGCGGAGTTTAGACCCAGACACGGCTAGTGACGTCAGACTGAACAACCGGATAGTCACACTACAAAATACAGAGGCTGCAAACCATGGCATGACTAAACTTACAAATCTCGTTGCCTTTGAAATGGTTTCTTTGAAGATGGGTTCTAGGTGTGCGACCACCTGCAGCCGTTGCCATCTTCAAAGCAACTTTGGTGCGTCAAGACGGAACTGGTCAACTATCACTCTGGTTATCAGGGTATGATTGAATGGGCTCAAGTTGGCAATTATATACAGTCTGTTTGTGACAAACTGTCAAAAATTGCAAATCTGCTGTCAACTGTTGCAGATCTGTTGCTGTCTACATACACAGAAGTTCATATTAGACAGAAATTCACATTAACTGCTTATATGACGGGTCCAGCCACAACCTATTGAGGATGAAAACCTACTTGAAGGTGTTTATGCTCTGAGCTTATTATTAAAAAGTAGAAGTCAAACCACCCATCAGAGCACACAATAAATGGCACAATAAAGTGAATTGTGACTTAAAACCTTTGAAACAGGCTCAAGAGCATCGGTGCTCATTGACTCAGTGCGATTTTACCACAGATTTTTCCTTTTTACGAGGAGGTTGCCATCTTATCATTTACTCCAATATGACTGAGCCATTAAGCAATTTGGACCGCAATGACATGAAGCATTGAGGATTTTCTGTAATCAGGTATATCTGAATTGCTCAAAGAGTTGTTGCAGGTCTACTTTGTATGTGTCATTACTGTATTCTGTGTGAGTGTGTTTATCTCAGTTGCATGTGTTTGTGCTCTCCTCTCCAGGCCTGTGGGCTGATAAAGACTTAAAGGTTAGGTGTTCCCTCTCATTTCTCTGTCTCTCCAGGTAATTACTCCAAAGCACAGTTCAAGGCACACAGAGAGACAGGCGGCAGGTACAAACTCACCAAGGGGATCTGACAGAGAGAGGGAGAGGAGAGATAAACTCGCTCTTGGTCTTGTAGTCTAACCAGAAAATTAAACACAGACAACAGAATGAAAGACAGGATCCGAGCCAAAACCAAGGAAAAAACAAACAAAACCAAACAAAATACCACACTGAGCTTGAATAAAGAGTGATAGCATTTTACAGAGGAATGTGTACTCATCAGCAGCATCAATGTATAGAGGTATTTTGCTTAATACTCAAGGCCAAAACAAACCACTACTTTCTAGTCCACATTCAGAGTGGTGTGAAGCATCTGGGCTCCGGGGAGCTTCAATGCAGGGAGCTTAAAGCCGTCCTGATCAATACGCCAGACAGTGGGGCGAGGCAGGGCACTGCAGTAAGGGCACAGACACGTAGTTAACAGCGGATGTTAAAGTGGAGACATATGTAGAAAAGGCTCGGGTCAGCACAAACGAGAGTAACTGGGCTAAAATTGGAAGAAAAATCTCACAGCTTGGATCAAAGTTATTATATATCAGAGAGGGGAAACGATGCCAAGTAGCTATGCATAATACTTTCTTCTCAGCTTTTTGTTGCCGTTTTATCATTTCTTTCCCTCTGGCACCAGTGTTTGCTCACGCTGTGGGTGGCATATGAGCACATGATTTTTTTTTGAAGAATATCTTAAAAAGTCTCCTGTAATCTGTACTAATAATCCGCTTCTTCTTGAAAAGCAGGAGTGATAGTAACAGTGCCGATTACAGTCTCATACAAAATGCATGTGGAGAAATCCTCTCAAGGCCAAAGCATGCTGATCTAATTCAATCAAGAATCTGATACAGTGGAGGAGGACTTAAAAATGATTTGCAATTAAGAATACATGCCTCAACGTGCGTGTGTGAGTATGTCCAACGGTCATAGAGATATGAGGACTTTTGATAATATGCGCTCCTATTGCTCACATAGAATCGCAGAATAGCTCTTTAATGATGACAAGCTTAATGTCAATGTCAGCGTGCAGGCATGAAGAAATCTTAGAACATTCCCAGAGAGGGGAAAATCTCATTCCCACCACTCCCCTCCCATCCTTTATCCCATTTCTTACAGCATCCTTGATCCAATCATCAGGCTTGTCCTAAGCTTCAAAGTATGCAGTAAAGAAAGATGAATCCCTAATTCAAATAGGTCTCTCTTTCTTTCTTTTTACCCTTGTGTTTATCATTTGTTGCCTGCAGAGGGCTTTGGTTCGTCAGACAGTCAAGACATCACAGAGATCCGATTACAAAGGCAAAGGACACAAGCACACTGACACATGCAAGAAGACACATGCACAGAGGAACATTCAAAAGAAACTGTGCTTATGAGAGGCTTGGCTTCTGAGAGAGATGCCCCTGTGCTTTTGTATGGAGCAGAATTCCACATCCAAGGCACACACTAGATCATTTCGTTAATATGTGAGCGCCTGTATGTATTGAATAAAAGCATCTCCAAAGATGTTTTGTGCTTTCGTTTCTCTGGAATGCTCCTTGAAAACCCTGTTATCTAGCCGAGCCCCCAGCAGGCAGGATGATGATGGAGTAAAGGAATTCTGGTGTGTGGGATTGGGAATACAACATGATGCTTGTATGCAGTTTGTATTTTGTGCTGTTGGCAAGTCCTTCTCTTTGCTCGAGAGTGCAGCTGCCTGCAAGGCCGCTAGCATCTTAATAACAATATAATAATAATAATAATAATAATGGATTGGATTTATATAGCGCTTTTCAAGGCACCCAAAGCGCTTTACAATGCCACTATTTTGAGTGTCCTTAGCTGGGAAGCATATTGCAGTGTACTGCACAAAACATAAGTGATATTCCACGGGCAAAGTTAAAGCAAAGTTAGAGCATACAGACAAAGACGCAGAAAGCCAGTCCTCGTTTGAAGATTTGTGCGTCTCCCTGACTTGATCTGCAGGGATTTGCAAGGACAGAACTCGGGTACACCTCAACACTCCAGTAGTACTCTGACAGCTTTCCACCAGCTCCTTGTTATCCTGCAGCATAATCAGAGCCTCACTGTGCCCAATTAACCCTGCTAATCATTGTTATGGCTGATGAATGCACAAACATTACACACACCTAGCACTAGCCTCGGGATATGAGACTGTCAGTACCAGCTGTCGACGTTCTAACCTGACTGAAGGGAAGTGGCCATGCATGAAAGGAATCTGTGTCACGTGCAAGCATATGGGTGTCTGTGGATGAGCTGTGTAATACTACAGGTTGATAAGAAGTCTTATGAGCTAGCATGAAATGACAGCTATTGACTGCTGTGGCTAGTAGGGAGTGGGATGATTTTCAGTGTTCAAGTTTCATCACTGGGCAGGAGCAAAAACCTGAACCCCATGGGAAGCTCCAGTGGGACCAGGACTGATGAACACAGACTGTAATCCATCACTTTACTGTTCATGCATTAGAGCTGTGTCCACAGCAGAGCTGGCCAATAGACCATTAGCTCTGTAATTTGCCAGGCACTAGCACAGAGAAGTAGGCAACATACAGAAACACTATCTCAGCCACAATTAGCCAGTAAACTTTAATTAGTATTGTGATTAGAGACGGAGAGGCAGAAAATCCTTCAGCAAATTCCTCAGCCTCCCACTCCCTACAAACTCTGACAAGAGTGTCCAAGTTGGGCTGCGTTTGCGTTTTTCTAAACAAATATGTGTGCAGGCCTGTAGTCTATCTGGGCTTACACTAACGCGACTCAGCACTTACACCCAGGACGAGAACATAGCAGCTGACGACACAGCAAATAGGTTATGGGCCGCAAAACAACAGTGTGAATATTATACACTCTATGAGACTTACAATTGGTATGTGCAAACACACCAACACCAACACCAGGGTGCAGTGGCATGATAAAGAAGAGTGTTTTTTAAATTTCATTCTCCTTTTTTTTTTGGTAGAAATCATGGCGGCCTGTGAATGCTGAATCCCTTAAGTCCTTTAGTTTTTGTCTTCTTCTCTTTGGAAACCTAATTGAAGTGATACCAGTTAGGGGTGCTGCAAACAACATCATCTGCAAATTATGCCGGGCGGCAGTAATGGCAAAGAGACGAAGCACTTTCGGAATATGGGGAAAGCCAAAAACTGCGCTTCCTCCACTTCCCTACCATTGATTCATTAATGCTGAATTCTCTCGCAGCTGCTCTATTCTCATGTTGTTGCAGTATATTAATGACTAACCTCGTATTGTGAATGGATTATCTCAGTTGTTCTCCTGACTGAAGTTTGGTCCGTTTACAGCATCCTGCCATGCAATTGCATTTGTCCCTAACCACCAGAAACCCTCACGTTAACTTTTATCAAGTGGAAAAAAGTTAGCATTCATCCTTCATCTTCAATGTGCTAATGTTATGCTAACGTAGCTGTTTTGCTAGCAATCACGTAGCACATCATTGTATACCAGCTAGTCCAACTTCAGTAACCCTCAAGCGTCACTGCTGTTTAGTTTTCTGCCTTCAATTATGTTGGAAGTGATAGCAGAGCTGTACGTTTTAATTTTTTCAGAAATCTCTCAGTCAGAACATGGTATGTCATGCTTAGGTGGAAACTAGCGAGCTAACTTCCTGCTAATTTCTAACTCCGCTGAATTTCATAAAATCTGTTTTTTTGGATGCCTGGATGTTAAACTTAACTGTTACACCTGGTAAAGCAGCAACACTGATCATTTTATTAAAGATGAAAGAATTTAGACAGTTTTTAACTCTCAGTGATGCCGCAGTGCTCATATGACTTTGGGACCTGAAGAGGACGGACGTTTGGACCCAGATTACTCCGCGATGCTTCTCACTACGGCAGCCGTAATGCTCCGGCAATCCATCAAGCAGTGCGCCTTCATAGCTTACCAAAGTCATACTAAAACATTTTTTGACAGATTTACTACATAAAATCGGTTCGAGGTCAGTAGACACAACCAGAATTCATACATAAGTCACACTGTCGAATTTTGAGAAAATTAAAGGATTTTAAGTGTGCATTATATTGTGTAAAATATGTTATACAGAAGAAAAGAATATATCGCGATATATATATCGTTACCGCACATGCTTAAAATTATACCATGATATGGATTTTAGGTCATATCGCCCAGCCCTAGTACCAGTACTCTGCTCAGGGTAATGCTAGCCACAAACCTCAAAATTGTTAAGAACAGTGTCCGGAAATAAAAAGATTCAAAACATAACCATTAAAAATAGAAGCGTTACAAGTAAAAAAATCCCAGGGGCAGGGATAGCTCAGTAGGTAAAGTGGTCGCCCCATGATCAGAAGGTCGGTGGTTCGAATCCACTTAACGGCTACCCTGAGGTACCCCTGAGCAAGGTACCGTCCCTACACACTGCTCCCCGGGCGCCTGCTTAGTGGGCTGCCCACTGCAGAGAAAAAAAAAAAAACAAGTAATTTCCCCATGGGGATCAATAAAGTATCCATTATTATTATTATATTGAATAAGGCTGCTCACAAACATGGCCATGGTCAAGCAGATAGGTTTCTAAGCACCACTGACTGACAACCATACTGTAGGGCCTGGATATCAATGGCTAGTATCTTGGCATCTTAAACCCCCCCCCCCCCCCCCGCTTATTCTTGCACTATACAATCTATTCTATATCTTCATCATACTTTTGGCTACTTATTTGCAAGATGGTCAAAAAGATGCTAAAAAGAAAAACGAAAAACTCAGCAAGCTCGTGTGTGTATGTGTGTAGTTAAGGCTAGTCAAGTGGAATAAAGAGAGTAGAAATAGCAAATCCTTCTAAACAAAGTTGTATAGAGCCAAGCAAAAAAAGCGGCTAGTGACACTGCCCTGTGTGCCATCACCACTGCAGGTGCAATGATTCATGGGAGAATTCATCTAGGAATGAGCTGGCGGGCAATAAATCACTTACACTGCAAGACATCTGCACACACTGAGCCTGGCTTCTTCTTTCTCTGGCTGTTTGCAGAAGTTTATGAATGCCTGCGTGCACGCTGATGGGCGTGGCCAGTGATGTATGTGACTGCATATGGAAATACTCTAGATTACTATTACTATCACATAATAAATAAACTGTAAGCGATTATTAGTGATGCATATCTAAAGCACTGTGAGAATATCAATGCCTACTTATACCACAGACTCTTAACTCTTCACAGCAAGTAGGAATCACCATTGTGAGCTTAGTTAGAACTAAGTTTTTTTGTCTATTACACATTGTTTGATTCTGCTAAGCATTCCTCTGACTCCCTCCTCTCCGCACTGCGGACTGTCCCTCAGCAGTGAGATGGTCTTTAAAGCAGCATATTTATCTCTGCATCAGTGACATCACCAGTGAAAGAAAGGAACAGAAAGAGAACGAGGGAGAGAGCACAACAGAAAAGAAACCAAAAAAACCCCAAACCCATCTGCTGTCTGTCTGGCAGAGGTCAGTTTTCGAGTAGTGAAGATGGGATGAAAGGAGTTTACAGAGGAGACAAAGACATGATGTTGTTTTTGGTAGAATCTGGGTTTACCCCTTTGCATTATGTATACTGATACATAAAACCATCAGTCTGATAAATCTCTCTTACACTGTGAAATCAAATTTATAATGTCTTATATCCCCCTTCAGTGCTCCTGATCATAATACAGGTGTCTCTGATGTAAACCAACTGCTCGTTGCAGTGTGGCAGAGATTCCAGGCAGATAAAAACAGAAGCAGAAAACAAGCGGGGACAGAAGATCGAGCAGCAGAGCCCAGAAGAATGCTTCTCTCAAACAGACAAGCTGACCTTTTTGCTTTTTAGTTCCATAACAGTGGCTTTCGTATTACTTACACAGCTTGCTTTTACTGTGTGTGTCTCTGTCTATATGCTTCCTTTTGTCACCTACAGTATTCCTCTTTTCTTTGCTCACTTTTTCTTATTGCAGAATCCCAGTTTCTCCCTTGAATGCCTCTGTCTCATGTTAGTGGAGTGAATATCACAATAGTAAGAGTTAGTGGATGGTAGAACTACTGACAGACACACTTATATAACTGCCTAACTGCACACAGGTAAGGCAAATGTCTTTCAGATTGTCACTATGGGCTGCAGCAGGGCCACAGAGAACCATATTACTGCCATAGTTTCCTTTGTTTTGTCCACATAGAAATGATGCACATACATATAGTATGTTTTCAATACACGCAGGTCACAAAATGACAATCAAATGCATACTGAATAGAAGCAAAAAGTTTTTTTTTGCTTAGCTGATAAAAATGACAAATGTGGGATTAGAAACTTCATTAAACATAAACCATACATAATCAAAGAGTGGCACATAATCAAAGTTGGAAATGAAATTATTTTAGTAAGCGTTAAGGATATGCTGCAGTAAAGTGGCTTGGCCTAGGAAAAGCACTTGCCCATCCTAGTATCTGGGTTTATTTCACAGTAGTACCCATTTCTTTATTACTCCACAACCAGGAAATCTCTGGACATATTACAGCCTTCTGAAGGCAGAAAAGAGCAGCTGGTAACAGCGTGCATGTAAGTGGAGGTACAAGACTATCTATGCCCTCCAGCCTTTGCAGTTAAAAAAGAAAAAAAAATCGGAAGTTCAGGGGAAGTGGCCTCACCAAACTGGGAGAAAAAAAGGAAAAACAAAGATTGAAGTCAAATAAAATGAAAAACATGCAAAAAAAAGAAAGAAAAAAGATCTCCTGGTTGTTATGGTTACAGTACATGGGAAAGTGGATTAGAGAATATGTTCATATTCCTTAATGAAACGGGACTTGTAAGACTATGAAGCCAAAGAGGAGCGAGTCGACATGGAAGTGAAGTGTGAAATTAACAGATGCAGCCTGACTACATACAAGCTGTAGCAATCATGACCCCTTGTTCTTAACCAATCCTTCCTTTATTTCTCTCACGCTTTTTCCTCTTCCAATATGTAGTCAGGGACATACTGGCTTCCAGGAACAGCCAACACTGCCTATGCGTGTGTGTGTGTTTTTAAAATTTCCACATTATATCAAGTCTTTCTTCAACTGAAGCTCATCCTTCCGCGTGTTCATTGAGCCAGTTATTCAAAGCTCGATTCAATGGGTCTTATCAGACTGGCTGTTTATCTGTCGAATTTTATGGTCTTATCTGCAGAGGTGTTGTCCATCTGCTCCAGGTGACAAGACACTGGCTCTCTGCTTATTTAAAACCACTGAAAAAGTTGGCTTAGAATTCACCTTGTTTTCCAGCACTGCATATAACATTAATGCAGTTGAAGATGGAATATTTTTGCTCAAGGAAGTCATTGCGTGATGAGCAAATTCCGCAAAGGGGCAAAGTGCACACGTTCATGGGTAATTTATAGTGTGATATCTACATGATGAGACATATAAGTCTCATGAAACATAAAATACCTGAAGGTTACAGGCTGCAGTATATTTTTCCTGGAGAATTTTCTGGTTTTAAATCCAACTTTTATTATCTGGAGGAAAATGCATGTGTGTTTTAGTTTCTGGAGGAACCAAATGATAAGCTCTCCATCTGAAACGACCTGTGATTAACCAAAGTGGCTTGCAACTTAGAGGGTTTTTGCCCTCTGATAAAAAAAGAGTGCTTCGTCACCCACTTTGTTCCAAAAGGAATTAAAATGGCTCCATGCCCACTATTACAGTCTTTACTCTTTAACTGTCCTATTTAAACAAGATTTATGTTGACGTGTCCATCCAGCAAAGTGCTCTCTGTCTGTTCTATCACAAAAAAAGGAAGTACTGCAGCATTGTACCTTCTACGTGTAGGTTTAATCAAAGAGCATAGACACCACCATGTATTTGGCACATCTCTAATAGGCACCTCCAGTCTAGACACAAGGGCTTATATGGGCTAAATAGAAAGCACAAGACATCTGCAGGGCACCATCCATTCAGACTCCATTACCCTACAGATAGGCTTTCTCAGTCCCAAACTAGCCATCATCATCAGTCAGCAACCAGCATAAGAACCCATATAGACCCAGTGTTCTGTCTCCCAGCCAATTAAGTAGCAGTTATGAGTCCAGCAACACAGCTCTGATGGGACAAATGACAAATAATAAGACATGCCAAGTCCAAAATGAGCCTGGGCCTAATTGGTGGACATTAAGCACACTGAGAGTAACTTGGACCAGACGGAATGGTTAAGAGCCTGTAACAGTATGAGTGTGTGGCAGTAAGATTGGATGGGGCTGTGATAGCACACATTTCGAATTAACTAAGTCAGCATATTGCTCTCCATTTCCCTTCTCTCCTCTTTCTTCCCATTTGATTCCTAAGGATGTTGTCCCATACAGAAACTGCTGGCCCAGAGCTCATCCAGATACAAATAGCTGCACATCCACACGAGGAGAGATGCTGAACTTTAAAGAAGAGAGCCTGACTTGAGAGAGTAAAACTGGTAAAAGAAAGAACACCAAAGGGAGGAGCTGAGAAATTCAGAGCATGAGGGATTGAACAGACTGCAACATTTCATCATCAAAACTCCAACAAGCAGCTATTCAGAAAGGGGGGGAAAAAGACTGAACCGTGTCGATTTGTTTCGGAGGGTGAAAAGCCGGTGGTGAGATCAAACAGGCCTTTGATATTTCTGTCATGTATAAAGAGATCCTCACTCTTGGGAGGATATGCTAGTGAACGAGCACTTCTTATATTCACTGTTTATCTTGTGCTCTTTGCCAATATATACATACACCTCAGCAAAATCCATCCCACAATGCACGACACAGAAAAGCCATTGAGCTTTGACACTATTGTGTTTCTCTGTTTGTCAGAAGAATTACAACACACTATTTCTTTGACAAGACTTCCCCAGCTGCTATAAACCCCATAAGCAGCAACTGGTAGTCCAACAGAGTGCCACTAAAACCGTTTCTGTGTCCATCCACTTCTTTTTCCTGTCTCGGTTCATTGGCCACACTGATGCTTTTTATGTGGCTAAAGCATCACAAGCTGTTGATTAAGAGAACTGGCTAAGAATTTATGCAAAACACAATATACAAGGTATCATGAAAGCGAAGGAGTAAAGGACACACAGCAATGCACCATCAAATAATCTATTAAAACATTTTAAAAATAAGCTGTGCTCCTGCTTTATGTTGATATATACATTTATACCCCTGTTGTGTTTATGTCAGATTGGTTCACCGTGCTTTCTATGTTTTATGCTTCTGTTAACCTCTGCCTCTTACATTGTAGTTATAATAAAAGAAAAAAAAAAGGATTTCAGACAAACTCCAGAGTACTATCATACTGCTGTCTCTTAACCTTGAGAATCAATTTACCAAAGAAGAAAAAGTAGACTCTGGCTAAAAGTATGCAATGATAAATCAAATTACCTAGCTTAGAGATCATTATTCATAAGCCACTAGAGCTGTCTAGCTTTTAGATTCATTCAGTTTTGTGGTTCAATAAGGCCAATGACTTGCTGCATAAACTCAGCGCTAACTGTGTTACTGTGTGGGAGTTCTCACTTTGCAGTTCAACTTTGAATATAGCCAATTGTTCTTGCTGCTCCTGCAGCAACGCACTCCCCTACCTGATGCAAAAATATACCCCCAGAAATTCAGGAGCAAAGGTCATAGGTTCAAATTGAGTAGCACTTTTCAAATTATAGTTACCAACAGAGGACAACAAAACAGATTACTATGAATTTTTAAAAAAAGTAAGAAAACATGGCATAAAACAAACCGAATAATATGCCACGATGATACAACAATCCACTCTGAGTTGCACCAATGACAACTTTAAATACAGACCAATCAGATACGTGTGTGTGCGCACTGGTGTGCATGTGTGCATGAGGGCGTGTGACTCTGTCCTGACTTCAAGCAGGATTAATTGATTGCCTCTGTAACATCATCCAGATTTCATTTCCTTCTGAGAGATGTGCATCCTAGCAACAATCTTACAGGACACACAGTGTACTTGATGTCAACACCTTCTCTCTCTCTCTCTCTCTCTCTCTCTCTCTCTCTCTCTCTCTCTCTCTCTCTCTCTCTCTCTCTCACACACACACACACAAGCACCTCATTCTTATCCAGCGCTGCTGAGCACATCGAGGAAACTTAAATCAGCGGCATCTCCACTGATCAAATCCATCTACATTTGTATTCATTTTGAGGTTTCAAGACAATGAAAGAAAGTTTCAGATATCTTGCGGGGAAACACTTATTAGGATATAATGTAAATGCAGGCACACGAATGCATGGCAAGAGCCAAGGGACGGCGGGAATGATTAGGATGACTCATCAACAAAGCGCCAAGTCACGGCTGAGCTTCCCGCACACCTTGAAAAACTTTATAATGATGCAAGACAAGGAAATGTTTGATCCTTTGGGGAAAAAAAAAACACAGACATGGCTGGTCTAAGCTGATGATATCTGTACAGTATGGACACATATACTGAATACTATACGGGCAGAGGAAGCATCCCATTTGGAAAAGATATATATAAATCTTATAAAGTTTGTTTCTGTCTTGTGTGATATAAGATAAGATATAAGATCCCTAGAAAAATTATATAAATGAAACTTGTATGTTTTGGAGACTTACTGAAACTATATATGAAAGTGGCCACTTTCATGAGTAAATCATATAAGCCTTATATGATTCACTATATGAAGTAGGCCACATCTGATGCAAGTTTTTTCTATTTCTTTTCCATATGGGATACTACACATGTTCAATTGGATGGTAGGTAAACTGTGCTCGTGCTGGTGGTGTGTGTGTGTGTGTATACACAGGAAAAAAAAGGTTGCCGTGGATATCTGCATGTGTGAATATGTGACAGACAAAAGGCATAGAGTAGCTGTGTCTGAGCCTGATTATATCAGTGAACCATTTGGCTTGTGCTGAAAGTGCCTGCTATAAATCCACAAACTCTTGTTCCCTCCAGGCAAGCTCATTTTATCCGGGAAAAAGATGCATCCTCAGTTCCTTATAGCAAGAGAACAGCTGGAGTTTCCTCAACTTGACAAAGAAGGTACCAGTGCCTCAGACACAGCAGCGCTGGGGCTGCACTGATCCACTACTTATCTGGGGAAACTGGACCAGTGGGAGACATTCAGGGTCTTAGCTGAGTGCCTTCCTCCTGTCTGCAAAGATCTGTTTTTGGAGGGCTTAATTGGAAGCAGAAGAATGATGTCCAAGGAATGTACTCTGTGGTGAAACATAACGACCCTGTTATCCCCTCTTCTCCACAACCTTTCCCCCCTAAATTACTTTGTTGTCTTTGTGTTCTCTCACTTTTCTTAAGCCAATGTGCTTACAGTTCTCTAGTTGTTTTTAGCCAAATACTGTATGCCTGAGGCCATTTTTCTTGACTTAAAGTCTGCTTCTTTTGTATAGAGGGAAATATAAAACAAAATAAACAACCTCAGGAAAACATTTCAAAAATATTTCATAATAATGCATCTAGGCTAAGTAATAAGATGGTCCACCCATTTAAAATTAAAAAGTTCAGCCTGATGGCTAAGCTCAACCAACACAAATGAAGAAAGCATTTTAAAATTGAACAAATGGAGAAAAAGAAGGATATGAATGCATTTAAAACCAAGACTTGGTTGTATGTAGGGATGCTACATGAGTGCTTGAGGCACAAAGCCAAGAATGCTGCATGTGGAGATAGAATATACTGGGGCTTTAGGTTTTGGCAAATTACCACATTATTTACATTAGTCCAATTCCTCCTTTCCATGCAACAGGAAAACACAAAATTTTAAATGAAACCTGTCTAAATACATAATGCCTTCCATCCAAGTCTCCCGGCAGCTGCAACAAAGCAAATGAATGAATATGGGGACATTAAAAATGGAAATTAATAAAAAGGAGTAATTACCTGTGGATTATCTCAGTCTAGTAATTAAACAGCATTGGCATATGTTTGACACTGATATGCCCGAGGAGCTTTATGAATTATGCTGATGGCAGATCATCCTGAAGCTTTTGTTGTGCTTTGTGCTATCACTAATACGGGCCAGATAATACACTGAGGACAGGTAACTGTCAGAATACGAGCATTTTCTTGGTCGGTAATCCTGCTACTGAGCTAAATGGAAGTGATTAAGGCTTATTTAACTGACCTTTTTGGAAAATAAGCTTGTTCCCTTTCTTCATAATAATTATATTTAATATTTGACTTCATATCTCGTATCTGCCTGTTAATAAAGATACAGCCAGGAGATTTGGTTAGCATACTGTAGGGCAAAGACTGGGGTAAAGTATCCACCATGACATCACCCACTGGTTTATGGACTACCCTTTTGAATTTTGCCATTTTGCAAATGAATATTATTTTTTGCAAATTAGCGCGCAACACTGGATGCATCTGTTCCTTTCCTAGCATCCAGTGAAATAGTTGTGCAGTAGTGTTTTTTGGCTTTTAGACAACAGTGTTAAAAATGCACCACAAACAGTTTAGGGACTCAAATTAGTTGAGCCCCAAAGCCAGATCCTAACAGCCTGCAGCAGCATGAAAGAAACTTTTCCATTGAATTTAATGCTGAAAAGAAGAACGTCTTTTTTATGTATGGTTGTGGTAGTTACTGTTAGAAGTGCTCTTTCTTAATAAGGAAGGGAGAGATTATCAGAATGAGTGAGTAACTGGCACGAGTGGATTGCTCAAAGCTGTGAGCATTGTGCCAAAACTTTGGCTAGACCTGAGTCACATATTTCTGGCATTTTGATGAAACCGAGCAGAGCTTAGCCGAGCTGAGCTGAAGATTAAGGGAGAAAAAGAATGTGCATCTTGTTTTACCCACGGCCAGGTTACTTTTCACATCGAGCTGAGCGGTATGCAGATGTCACATGCTCGTTCTTAGCAGTGTGAACGCACGCAGCAACCATTTTATTCTTTTGACTTCACTCTGGTATCAATCTGTTACAAACCAAACTGAAGGTCTGTCAAAACGAATCAAATAAGGAAAATCAGACATGTCCTGATTTAGTCAAAGAACAGCTGTTTTTAAACCTACAGAACCAAGCACGAGTCCCCAGAAATTTCTAACAGAAGACTTAGGCTAACATATTGATTCTTCTCCAGCTGCCTCTGTTATAAATTGCCATATTAACACAATAGAAAACGTGCGCTTACAGCTTATTATTTTGGCCTGCAGACTGCACATACCCTGCTTTTTTGGACCCGCTAATTTGCGCCACTCTGAGAAGATTGCTGGTCGCTATTGAAACAAAGTGCTTTAAGTCAGAACTTATTATATATATACTTTTAAGTACAGCACTAACTTGCCCCTCTGAGTAAATTTGGTGCAAAACATGTGAATTTCTGCTCTAAGGTTGAGCATTTTAATGTCTAGAATCTGTAAGTGATCTACTACAGCAGGGGTCCCTAACCTTTTTTGGGCCACGGACCGGTTTATGTCCGACAATATATTCATGGACCGACCTTTAAGGTGTCACGGATAAATACAACAAAATAAAATCAGTACCGGTACCAAAAAAAAGAAGATTTATCCATAACACACGGGAAAAGACCCAGGGAAGCCGAGTTAACGATAAAAACACTGAAAACCATAAATTTCACACCGGAGCTTATTCATTTTTTTTTCTTTGTCTCCTTTTAAAAATTTATTTATTCATTAATTTGTTTTTACAAATTTTACAGGATGAATAATAAAAATGCATTTATTTCCCATCTCAATAAACAACTTTAGGCTGGAAATTATAACAAATGACTGCAACCTTTCATATCTTTTACAGCTTTTAAATGCTAAGCTTAACCTAAGAATGCACTTGCTCTGCGAGTTCAAGTGCTGCTACAACATCTATTATAAAAAGAAAAAGCCCATATCTTTAAAAATCTTCAATTTCCTTAACATGAGCTAATGACATTACATGACAGAAAGGCTCAAGTTTTCTGTACTGGATTTTTTTCAGCCTTTATTTTAATGGAAGTTTCTACACTCAGTGCCCTTGAGCGTTCAGGGACAGGCACGCATAGTCCTGCACGCTCAAACAAACAGAGAAAGTAAGAAGGACAGACAGAGCAGGACGTGCCTCCCCTCTGTGCTTACCCAAGTGGGTGTCCATCAGGCTAAATGAGAGATGAGAGGTTCAGCTTCGTGTGACTTGGATACGATCCTAATGACTGAGACCTGGCAGAGACAGACCAGCCACATTCAAGCATATGGAAGAGCGCAGGCACACATGCACACAAACACATAAACACACACGTCTAATCACAAAAAATGAATATCAAGATGTGCACATGCATGTTTCCAAACATGGCTATTAGCAGCTGTCAACTAAATAAAGTATTATTGTACAAGAGTAAGAGGGTGCTCATCAGAGAGATGAGGCGAGGACAATTAAGGATGACGTTGTTGACAATAACCTTCCATTCTACGCCTCAAAAGGCAGAGAAAGAAGAAAAGCAAAAAAACAATAAAAATAACAACAGCAACAAAAACACACCACAGGGGTACTTCTTTTGCTTGATTACAGGCGCAGACTCTTACACAACAGAAATCCCTTTAGAAGTTATTTATAGGGTTTGCTCAATGATTAATGGCTGCATATTGGGGAGGTGAAGGCAGGCAGTATAGCAAGGCCATAGCTGTCCCAGTATCCGTGCTACACGGGCATCAAACAAGCTTGTGCACAGTAGTCTGCAAACGTGGGCAAACACACATTTGCCTCTGTGGAGCAGGAGTCAGGCAGGGCTGATCCACCTGTACTTTAGCTAATGGAATGGAAGGGTCCCTACTGCGTGCTGTTCAGCTTGATTTCCCCTGGCAACACAGTCAGCCAGGGGCTCGCACTTGATGATTATTCACATCTCTAAACACATATTACTAAGGAAGGCCATAGCATTGTTTACATCTGGTCCAGAGGGGATGTTGGTGCCCCATGCTCATAAAGCGTGGCATTTTTACAAGACACTCAAGCATGTACTATCCCACAATACAACAATACCTGTGTTTTTGGTTAGTTAGTTTGCAGATTTGTCATTTTTTGTTGCTGCCCATTTTTATAAGTACTTATCAGTTAAAACTGTCCTGTTGATCACTGAATCCAGTTTATTCAAAGTGAAAATGAAAAGAATCTGCCTATTATCACTCCAGAGAGAATATTTTTTAGTTTTAGATGCTTTTTTGGAGACAATGGAAATTTAGAGTGGCTTTACGAATCTCTCTGTTGGCCTGTCAGCCTCATTTGCTTCTCTAATAGTTGGATTGCTGTAAAAATTTGTAAAAAAAATACTCCCATTTTCCAAGTAGTGTGCTTTATAACTATCACCTGCAAAACAAATACATTCTTGCCAGCCCCAGATGGATATTCTGTTCTAAATAAGAAGAATTAAGTTACAATATTACCCTTTTAAGGTGAACACAGACATTGACATGTTACCACTATCGCTGTGGGTATGTCAGTGCCAAAAGAAATGACATTGATAAACGTGTGTATTTTTTGAATGAAATGGGTACATGTCTATGCTTCTCCTTGCGAATGTATTGTTTTACTTTGTGTCTTTGTATGTATGTATGTACAGTACAAAACCAGCTTATGTGCGTGCGCCTTATCTTTGCACGGATGTCTATTGACCTCTCCCTGACTCAATTATTTTTCTCCCTGTAGCAATAAGGATTAGAACTTTTTCACCGCTACAGAAAAAAACCCTCAATTCATTTGCTGGAAATATGACAATAAAGAAGAAATTGGTTTTCTTGAGTTGAGAAGATAGAAAATCTGAAAATAATTTTCCACCCATAGATGACATTTTTTTTTGGTTTCGAGAAGCCTTTTAGTTATTATTGTCCTGAGAATGTCACTTCACATAAAAGAAGAGAGGATAGAAGAAAGTCCCCCCCCCCATGTTTGCACTGAGCATAAAACACTGCAGAGCTGAAAGCCAGAGGAAAAGGTGATGATTTTGCTGTTTTTAGCTCTTCAGATACCAATTCCAAAATTCATTGCATCATGTCTGAATTAGACAAAAAAAAAAAGACACAACTGAAAAATGATTGGAGTCACAAATGCTGCTGGAATAGGGAATGAATACCTTTGGCACCCTACTGAGTGAGTAAATGGCTTGTTGGGGTCTGACTGAGTGCGTACTAGAGCTTAGAAATGACGGGATCTTTTATGCCAAAACATCACAGACAAGACAGCGCAAGGTTTTTGAATTTGAAAGCCTTGCTCAAAGAAGACATGTGTGTGAATGTGTTCTTGAGCACATGTACAAAAAAAAGCATCACTGAACCAGATCGCTGGCAATAGAAAAAGCCTTTTATTTTTAAATGCTTATTGAACGATGTATAATTGTTTGTGTAAAAGCTATTTATCTGTGAAATAGGGTATCAGTCTTTAAGGTGAACATTTAAGATGAAATATTAAACGTTCGCTCATCTACTTGACGCACCGCTTTTTCTCTCCCCTCACACAGAATCAGCTGTAATTGGCTACACCCTCTCATTTGTCTCCCTATCATTTGTCTTAACAAATAAACAAACTTATTCCATTTGCTATGTGATTGATTCCTTGGCTCTGACTTTTATTCCATCTCTGGGTTGATGCATTTAACTTAATGTGTTGTCATCATGATAGACTAGTGAAGGTTCTTGGCATTGCGACAAAGTACAGTTGTGTTTTCCAGAGTCCCCTTAAACACTAAGGACAAAGCTAAATGAAACAGGATTGATTCACTAAACACTAACTCAGAGAGCTCTGCAGTGTTACCGCATTCGTAACACTGCATCAAAACAAATGTCAGCTTAGGAAATGGCTGTTTGGACGAATGCAATGAGTGTGCATTGGAGAGGGAGTTGGGAAGGCACTTGGGAGGAATTCTGTTATGCTTGCAACAGAAAGGCTGGTACTGTTTTCAACCCGGGAGCCTTTTTGTTCTTTCTGAGCTTAGTTTAAAATTTGGACAGAAGCTTGAAAATTGGTATGGTCTGTCCCGTTTAAGATGCTGCTTTTTATTTTATAATGTTTTCTTAAAGCCCCATACTGGATATTTTTACCTGGTGTATAAACAAATGATACGTTCAAAGGTAGACAGCTCACTGCCATTGCAGCTAAGGTGATCCCATTCCAAAATAGCCTCAAGTTTTCTATTGCATTTCTTTCTTCTGTATTAAAAGATGTAACTGTTGGATTGAAGTAGTGGGTATTATTTTCACCTTGTTGGTTTATATGTGTGTGTCCCTGTTATCATTGAAATGTGAGACACACTGTATAACAAAAAATGTCTGTTTGGATAGTTAAGGCCACAATGAAGTTCTGTTCTTCTGCTGTTTGAGAGCTCTGTGGTTTTATAGCTGGTATGATTCTATCTCATGGTGGATTTTTATCTGTGAATTCTTATGCACACTTGGACAAGATCTTTTTTCCCTCAGCCAGGGGCGATTTTAGCCCATTTTTGGGGGTGCTTCAGCAAAGCTCTGATCCCAGAATCGCCCCTGCCCTCAGCACTTTTGCGTAAGATTCTTTAATACAGGATTTTCACCATATTTTGTCATGAACGGGTGACTGCTCATCTTTTTTTTGCTACAGGGAGCCCTGATTACCAACCTCTTGCATTTTAGACGAGCTGCTTGTGTTAAAAAAAATAATCAATGCTCGGTAATATCTGAAATTGTCTGTGAAGGTTCTCAGTCATCCAGGTCATTGTAGTCAAAGGAGCTTGCAAAGAAAAGCGATATCTGGGACTCTCCACCATTTGACCTTAGAACTGAAGAAGCTTCTCGGATGAGAGGTGAAACGTCTTCAAGTAACTTAAAGAAGTCCAGACGCTTTTCTTTGCAAGCTCCTTTGAATATCTGAAATTCTTCCTCTTGCTTTGTTTCATTAAACAAAACCTCTTGAACAAGGCAGCTCTTGCAGTTTTAAAACAAGTGTTAATAATAAAACAGTAGCTGACAGTTTAGTCAATGCTAAAGATTACCTCCATGCTTTATTTTTAATGAAGAGTATTCAGTACTCTCTAATGCAGACATTTCATGTCTCACTTTCTATGGCATATTTGGGTTGTGCTACAACTGAGACAAGCTTCGTGCTCTGTAAGCAAACGATCATTTGCCTAAATCTAAACTCAAATATCTCTGATGTGTTATGACCTAGTGATGTGTTTGGTGGTATTTTCCCTTTTCTTTCTTTTTCCCTCTCCTAGAAGGTGGACACCTAGGCGTGGCTGCTAAGTATCCGGGTGGAGTCTTTACCTATCCTCGGATTGGATAATTGATGGACCACCTCCAGTACTTAACGTCCGGATGACAGACACCTGGCAGTGTTTTTTTGGGAACCCCGTTGACTCGATCACGGAGTTGTGTGTGTGATTATTGTAGTGCAGGCTGGAGTATTCACGTGTACCTCCAGCCTTGCCATGTAAATAATTGTAAATAAGTTAACCAGTGGCGGTCACGTTTTTGTTCCTTTATTGTATAACTTTCACTGTCGCAGCCTAGTAGGCGTGAGAAGCCGTTTTCTTTTGTTGAACAAGTTTTCTCCTGTTTTTCGTTAGATAGATAGGTAAGTGACTTGTCTTTTGTTTTGGCTTCTTTTTATTTTGGTGTAGGGAAGACTAGGGATTGTTTTATAGGGAGTTTTGTTTATTGTTTTGGCATTGCTCACTGCTGAGGAAAATAAATGGCTGCTTAAATACTTAAAAAAGGTGTCGTTGTTGGGGTTTTTGCGTGGGTGGGAAGTGAGTGGGGCAAACTATTTGTTACGTTTATTTACTTGCCGGGACCAGAACGTAACATATTGGGGGCTCGTCTCTTTTGTGTTCTTTTTTTTGGTTTTTTTTTCTTGGTTGGCGGTTTTTTCTTGTGTGGGGGGGTGTGTGTGTTAGGATGGAGTTTAAGTTGGAGGACTTCACTCTGAGCCCGTCTGCGGAGAAGTTGGACAGGTGTAAAAAGGCTGACCTCTTGCTTGTTGCTGAATTCTTTGATGTGACTGTGCCGTTGACTGCGAAGAAGAAAGAGCTTAGGGAGCTCCTGTGTGTCCAGTTGACGGACAGGGGGTTGTTTGGTGAGCCGGGTCCTGCAGGGGGGGTTGAGCTGGGGGCTGTTGCTGGTGTTTCTGCCCCACTGAAAAATCTCCCTGTTCCGCCTAGCCCTTCTGTGGAGGAGCTGCAGTTAACGCTGCGCATTAAGGAGGTGGAGCTAAAGAAACAGCAGTTGGAGGTGGACGCTATGCACTTGAGGATCAGGGCTCTGGAGGTAGAGAGGGGAGCCTCTGTGTCTGCCAGCCCTCCTGTACCTCGGTTAGCCCCGCAGTCACCATCCCCGCAGGTACCCTCCCCGGAGTCATCATCCCCGCAGGTACCCTCCCCGGGGTCATCAACCCCGCAGTCGCCATCTCCGCAGCCACCGGCCCCGATGCCAGGTGGTGGCTTTGATGTGAGTAAACACATCAAAATGGTGCCGGCGTTTCGGGAAACTGAGGTGGACTCGTATTTCACAGTGTTTGAACGTATCGCAGGTGCGCTGCACTGGCCAAAGGATGTGTGGTCTCTTTTACTCCAATGTAGATTGGTGGGGAAAGCTCAAGAGGTATGCACCGCTCTTTCTCTGGAGGACAGTTTTGACTATGATACGGTGAAGGCTGCTGTCCTACGCGCTTACGAGCTTGTGCCAGAGGCTTACAGGCAGAGATTTAGGGATGGGAAAAAATCCGCCAACCAGACCTATGTGGAGTTTGCCAGAGAAAAGAAAACTCTGTTTGATAAGTGGTGTCATGCTACAGAAGTAAAAACCTTGGAAGACCTGCGTGAGTTGGTGACGTGGTGGGTCTTAGCGACTTTTTCTTAAGCGCTTCAGACACACTGAGTTTGCAACCCGCCTGTGAAGGTACCCCTGTCTCTGTATCACTTCAGCCGGATGAGGAGACTATGACTCTGTCAGTAGATAAAGACAAGCTTATAGAAATTCAAAAAAATGATGAGAGCTTGTCATCTTGTTGGGCGTATGTGACCGAGCCTAGGAGTGGGAGATCTGCGTCCTACCTTATTGAGGATGGGGTGCTGATGCGCTACTGGACTCCCAGTTCTGGCTGCACCCATGAGGGAGTGCAGCAGATTGTTGTTCCGCAGTCGCTTCGTCCCCAGGTCCTAAGCTTGGCACATGACCACATTATGTCCGGTCATTTGGGAATCACAAAAACATATAACCGTGTCCTCCGTTATTTCTTTTGGCCTGGTCTCAAATCTGATGTGGTAAGATTCTGCCGCTCGTGTCACACGTGTCAGCTTGCCGGTAAACCAAATCAGGCGATTCCCGCTGCTCCGCTACAACCCATCCCGGTTGTTGGGGAACCTTTTGAACATGTCATTGTTGACTGTGTGGGTCCTCTTCCTAAAACACAGTCCGGAAATCAATACCTACTTACCATGATGTGTATTACCACTCGTTATCCGGAGGCCATTCCACTACGCTCATTAAAAACCCGTGGGATTGTGAAAGCATTAGTTAAGTTTTTTTCCACTTTCGGGTTGCCTAAACGCATCCAAACTGATCAGGGCACAAACTTTATGTCTAAAATCTTTGCCCAGGTCATGACAGAGCTCGGAGTCACTCATCACACTTCAAGCGCATACCACCCGGAGAGTCAGGGTGCATTAGAAAGGTTCCATCAAACCCTAAAAAACATGCTCCGCAAATTTTGCACGGAGTCTGGCCGTGAGTGGGATGAGGGGGTGCCACTACTGTTGTTTGCCGTCAGGGAGACATGTCAGGAGTCTTTGGGGTTCAGTCCAGCTGATTTGGTTTTTGGCCACACGGTGCGCGGTCCGTTACGTCTCCTGAAAGAGAAATTTCTCTCAGATAGTCATCGGCCGAAAGAAAATATTCTGGACTATGTTAGTTTGTTTAAGGAGAGGCTACATAATGCCTGTGCTTTGGCTCGTGACATGCTGGCAAAGGCTCAGGTTAGAATGAAAACACATTTTGATAAGAAGTCTGTAGTACGGATGTTCCAGTCAGGTGACCGTGTGTTGGCTTTCTTGCCGGTTGTTGGTTCTTCCCTGCAAGCAAAGTTTTCCGGTCCGTATGTCATTGAGTGCAAACTAAGTGAGACGGACTATGTGGTGTTAACCCCTGATCGTAAGAGGAAAAGTCGCGTCTGTCACATCAACATGCTAAAGGAATACATTGATCGTGACCGCTCTAGTTTGGCACCTGTTGTGTCACCTATTGTGTCGGTATCCGTTTCTCCACCCTTGTATAGTCCCGGCGATGACGGGTTGGATGACAGGCACACCTCTGTTTCGGGTGCGCGTCTTGGGAACTCTGAAATCTTGGCTGACTTGGATGCCTATTTGGCGCCCCTGTCTGATCCCGCTAAGTCTGATGTCCGTGAGCTCATTACAAACTACTCTGCTCTTTTCGGTGACATCCCCACTCAAACGCATGTATTAAGTCATGATATTGATGTGGGTGACCATAAGCCCATAAAGCAGCATGCATACCGGGTAAATCCCACTAAGCGGGCCATTATGCAGCAAGAAGTCCAGTATCTTCTTGACCACGGTTTTGCTTTCCCCAGTAATAGCTCTTGGAGCTCACCATCACTTCTCGTTCCAAAATCCGATCAAACTCCCCGTTTCTGTAATGATTTCCGAAAAGTAAATGCTGTTACGAAACCCGATTCGTTTCCTCTCCCACGTATGGATGATCTGGTCGATCGTGTGGGTTCGGCAAACTTTGTAACCAAACTTGACCTCTTAAAAGGGTACTGGCAGGTCCCCTTAACTCAACGCGCATCAGAAATCAGTGCCTTTGTTACACCCGATCATTTTTTGCAATATACCGTCATGCCGTTCGGGTTGAGAAATGCCCCCGCCACATTTCAACGACTGATGAACACTGTGTTACAGGGAGTCGTAAATTGCGAAGTGTATCTGGATGATATAGTGGCCTATTCCTCCACCTGGACTGAACACCTCAAGATTCTCAGGGAAATATTTGACCGGTTGCATGATGCCTCTCTGACACTGAATCTGGCTAAGTGTGAATTTGGAAAGGCGGTTGTAACTTATCTAGGGAAACAAGTAGGACAAGGTAGAGTCCTCCCTGTTGCTGTGAAAGTGCAGGCAATAGTAGACTTTCCAGTTCCACAGACTCGCCGGGAGCTGCGGCGTTTTTTGGGCATGGTAGGTTATTACCGTGGGTTCTGCAAAAACTTCTCTGAGGTAGTAGCCCCGTTAACCAGTCTTGCCAGTCCAAAATCGCCATTTGTGTGGACAGAGAAATGTCAGTTCGCTTTCGAAGCTGCTAAAGCTCTCCTTTGTAGTGCTCCGGTGTTGGCCGCCCCTGATTTTACACATCCGTTCAAGCTTGAGGTGGACGCCAGTGTTTTGGGGGCAGGTGCAGTGCTCGTGCAGGAGGATGACAATGGCATTGACCACCCAGTCTGCTTCTTTTCTAGAAAATTTCTAAAACACCAACTGCATTACAGCACGATTGAAAAGGAAGCCTTAGCCTTGCTATTGGCCTTGCAGCACTTTGAAGTGTACCTGGGATCTAGTCCTGTTCCAACCATTGTGTTCTCTGACCATAACCCTCTCCAGTTTCTATCTCGGATGCAAAACAGTAACCAGCGCCTTATGCGTTGGTCCCTACTCCTTCAGGACTTCAACATTGAGATCCGATATAAAAAGGGCTTAGAGAACGTTATGGCTGATGCCCTCTCTAGGGCTTAAATCAAACATCTTTGTGTGGGGTTGGATGTTTGATTTTTTTTGGGTGGGGGAAACTGTTATGACCTAGTGATGTGTTTGGTGGTATTTTCCCTTTTCTTTCTTTTTCCCTCTCCTAGAAGGTGGACACCTAGGCGTGGCTGCTAAGTATCCGGGTGGAGTCTTTACCTATCCTCGGATTGGATAATTGATGGACCACCTCCAGTACTTAACGTCCGGATGACAGACACCTGGCAGTGTTTTTTTGGGAACCCCGTTGACTCGATCACGGAGTTGTGTGTGTGATTATTGTAGTGCAGGCTGGAGTATTCACGTGTACCTCCAGCCTTGCCATGTAAATAATTGTAAATAAGTTAACCAGTGGCGGTCACGTTTTTGTTCCTTTATTGTATAACTTTCACTGTCGCAGCCTAGTAGGCGTGAGAAGCCGTTTTCTTTTGTTGAACAAGTTTTCTCCTGTTTTTCGTTAGATAGATAGGTAAGTGACTTGTCTTTTGTTTTGGCTTCTTTTTATTTTGGTGTAGGGAAGACTAGGGATTGTTTTATAGGGAGTTTTGTTTATTGTTTTGGCATTGCTCACTGCTGAGGAAAATAAATGGCTGCTTAAATACTTAAAAAAGGTGTCGTTGTTGGGGTTTTTGCGTGGGTGGGAAGTGAGTGGGGCAAACTATTTGTTACGTTTATTTACTTGCCGGGACCAGAACGTAACAGATGGTTAAAACAAATAACAGCATTAACATCAAGCTCTGCTGCGATCATTTTATTGTTCACACAAATAAAAAGTGAAAACAAGAAGCGGGGAGCCAGACATTAAGCTCTTTTCTCTCCCTCAAGGTAAAATATTTTGCCAGAAATGAAGACCAACTGGCATTAAAAGTCATTCTGCAGCTGGGAATGAGAGCAGGACCACAATGTTCCCCCTGGATTAACAAATAAAAAAAATGTAATACAATAAAAACAGAAATACCTAAACTTTACAAACCATATTTCTGTTCCTTTGAATTTCAAGGGTTTTCCAAGATCACCCATCCAAGTGGTGTGACTGATGGTCTATCGGATAAGCGACTGTGTCACTGCATTCCTCTCTGTGTAAGTATCTTTTCTTGTATTGCAGGTCCTTTGGGGGTAGTCACTTTCCTCGCTCTCTCTGATGTGGTACAATTATGGCTCTCTTTTACAGCACTCAGCCATTCCACACACATTAAAGCACGAGAGGTGAACATATATTTCCTGCTGGAAAATTGACGATCCTAATAAGAGGAGAGAAAACACGTACACACACGTAGTGTTATTACCAGCCATATAACAGTTTATACAAGTTTCTGATTAATGCAAACTGCAATATTACTCTCATGCTGGCAAACTGATGAATTACCAACCATAATAAGGATGGAAGAAGAGGAATAACCGAACAGCAAGATGTAAGTGATCTTAACAGAAAGGTGCAAGGCTACAGATATAACAGAGGAGTAAATAAGTGGGCGTAAGAAAAGAGGAAAAGAAAACCTCTAGCAGGAGAAAGGGGCAGAAGAAGATAACGGCAGGAGTCGAGGACAGTAAATGAAAGATAGCGAGGACTTCAAGTCTGCAAGCTGCCTAATAACCCTTAGCTGTTGATCGAGCTGATTCTTGGCGCCAACACTAAATGTTCTGTTCAGTTGTCCTCAGTCACATAATCCTCTTATCCGAGTTGATTTCACCACTGTGAAGTGACAAGCGACTGTTTGCTGTGAAACTGACAGAGCCTTGGCGGTCGTTTGTGTCTTCAGCTCAGGGCACAAAGCCTAAGGAGGCAGAGAAGTTTTCTGGGGAAGGCAGAGATGGACACGGGATCCGCGTACTTCCGAATTTCTGGAAGATACACCAGTATATCTCACCAGACACAAAAGCACACCTGCAAGAAAGAAAACTGAGATGTTCTTTTTTATTCCTTGCAAGGTCATCAACAAAGATAAATCAGTGAAGCCACTGGGAGGAGATCTAAGGTCAAGGACTCAGGAGTTTGACATTTGATCTTACCCTGTGAGTTAAGTCTCATGTATTCAATGAACTTGGTATGAACCACAGGTAAAATTTAATCACTCTGACCTTTATATAATATTTGACCTTGTTTTGGAGCAAGAGCAATATAAAGCACTGGTTTGGATGGTATGCATGAGGAGAAATGTCCCTCAATAAACTGATTAGAAAAACTTCTTGATGCATGCTCAATCATCCAGGTAAGGAAATCCCCAGAAGCTTGATTGATTCAAATAACTAGACTCAACTAGTCATTTTAATCAATAAACGCACATTCACGAGATCTCTTGTCTTTAACCTAATCCTTCTTTCCACCTGTTTCCCCCTAGGGCATACCTGCAGCTCTTCGATTAACCCTCGGAGAAAAGCAAAGCAGCGAGTATTTCTGACCAGTGCATGTCCTGCTGTGGAAGAGATGGCTGCCCAGCTGATCGGCGCCACAGGGTGCTCCATGCTCTGTTAAAGAGATAACACTTGCAAGGCTTGAGACCTACACCTTCCCGTAAGAGCCATCTACACATGTTTGCACGCACCAAATGGGGGGAATCAGTTGGTGCAGTGGGGATATACGAACAGGACGGAAATAACAGATATATTGTTTCAGGGATGAGTAAGCTGTTTTCAGGAAATTTCCAGTAACACCCAGCCTCCCAAATGCACAAAAAGTGAGCCATTTCCTCTCTCTGCAGGTGCCTTCTGCCTTCTGTGAGAGCTGGCAAGCGAGACAGAGTTCGTGTAAATGTCTGATCTCATAAATGTCATTCATTTGTGCGTGTGCAATTTTAGTCTGACACTATTCTGCTCTGCACTGCGCTGTACTGCATCAGCTCACTCATTTCATTTGATCAGTTCCACCAATTATAAGTCACACTGTTGGCGGATAAGAAGGGAAACAGAATCCGAATTCTACCTTCTACTGCTGTGACGGAGCAAAAAGAAATGAGGGTAAGAGTACAATATGCGTTAATTATCTTACACTAAAAAAACAGTTGCTAACACAAAATGCTTATGCTGTGCTCATACAAGTGTCGACATGTGTAATTGTTATTTACTGAATGAGCTGTAGTAGCAGCAGTTCCTCTGGGTGGCCTTCATTACACACATTGAAGCATGAAATACGGCAGTATTTCAGGTTTCTGATAGCAGAACATACAACATTTGTCTATTACAGATGTTTCTGTTGAGGTTGGTTTCATATCTTTCGTTTCAGTTATCCTATATAAATGTGGCATGACTCGACAGCTAAGCAGTTCATAAACACCAACTGCCAAGTACAGACATTTTTCCACCCAGCTCATATTGCACACACATCTTGTAATCTCCCCAGTCTATCTCTTTCTTATTTAATTAGAACAGGCTCATCTCACTCATTTTATACTGAACGACAACCAGACTTGGACAGGAGGGCAGATGGCACAAGAGATACCATGTAATTAAGGCTGTGAAAAGATGGGGGCCAGAGGATTGATGGCTTCAGTCTTAAAACCAGGCAGAGTGGCTGTGATTTTCATATTTCAGCTTCAGGGTAAGATTTGAAAATGTCCCGTTAGTGATGGATTGAGCTAAAATATGCAATCTGGCAGCTAGTGGTGTCATTGAGACCCTTCATTACAAATTCAATAACTCACATCTTGTCTCCACCCTTTGCGCTTGTGCTGTAGCTACCACGTAAAAATGGACTTGGGGTTTGGTGAGAAATGAGTGCATTTTGGCATCTTTTCCCTTTTACTTTAATCTCTGACAGCTGTTAGTTGCTACGTAGTAAATGTTGTGTATATGTTGAGACAACACTCAACAATTTCAAAATTTGTAAATGAGCAGTTATCCTCTTAATCTGTCTGTCCCTGCGTTCAGTGAACATCTGTGTTCATAAAGTGTCACACTGCACAAAAGAGCTCAACATGAATGCAAACAGCTATGATAGCAAGGCTTTCGGGATAAGACACTTTATTGCTCCCTATGCTATGCCCAGCTGTTTTCTATTATAAATGCATAGGGGAGTAAATGAAAAAACAAAAACAAAGTGGAAACAAATTCAGATGTTCAGGGTGTTCTTCAGTGTAATTAAATATCGCAGCTGATCAAAGGTACGTACGTCAGGGACACAATAATGCACCCACATCGCATCGGAGGCGATTTCAGCAGCCTGTGATAGAAACTGTTCTAATACAACTGCATTACTGCTCAGCCTGTTTACAGCAAAGTCAAACCCATCACTGCTAATCCCACTCTATGCCTCAGTGTAGCAAAGAGATTTCCCTGCGTCCTTTGGTGATTTCCACTTCCTACGGCGCCTGGTTTAGCACATGCAGTATGCTCATTGAAACTGATCCAAGCACTGTGCTATGTGCCGTCTCCTACAAGATAATTAGCTGTGAAGAGATGAACACTGGTTCACTGACATGACACTTGTTTATGGAAAATCCCTCCTAGGTAAAGTTTCAAACTGCTAGGGACACCTGTTTTGGTTTTCATTACTGCAAAATTGCAAAAACATGTTGCTTTAAAGTTGATACGGTAAACACCGTGTAACGATGATGAAAATGGAACTATTTTTAAACAGCAAGTCTAATAAATAAATCATTTCAATTCTTTGCATGGGTTTATGGGCGATTTCTTTGTTAGGAGAGAGCAGCCGCAGTGCACTCTTCTACTTTGAAAACATTGATTGGCTTTTGCTCTTTTCTCACCGCACATGGACCTCTCCAGTCTCTCCACAAATCAGTAGCATAGAAATGAGGACAGGTTTCTCATTACAAAGATCGAATAAGACTTTGTGTTTCTAATCTTAGTGCATAACTGTCTTTCACGGCTACGTCGTGGCCAGACGTGTGTGAAGGCACGATCCGGCAGTTTTACGCTTAACAGAACATTTACGTGTATAAGCGTAACATACACACATACAGGACTTGGACATGTAATATGAATATTCGCTGGCTTGCCTTGATAATGAACTTGCTAGCTGTAAAACACTTCTTGTAGGCCTGCTGTAATTATCGCAACTTGGGTGTTAATGTAAGGATGTCACACTCTCATCTCGTGGAGTGAGACTTCTGCTTCAGTAAGTTTTGCCATACAGTATAAGTTTCATTTCCCCCTGCACCAAAACATCACCCCTTCATCAAACTGCAGCTGAGGTATGAAGATTTTTTGCTTGGTGTTCTTCTATTACAATGAAATAACTCCACCGAGATTACCTGCATCTCTACAGTCCGATTCCAGAGCAGCGATGTGCTAACTAAAAATCTCTCTTGTGGCATTAGGTCAGCTCTGCTTGGCTCAGTATGAACAAGCAAAAAGGGGTGTCCTTTTAGAGAAGTTATAGATGAGCTGAGAGGGGCTTTAGATACATTTTAGGTATTACACAGCAGTGCATTAACACACTGTTCAAACCCCTTGTCATTCTAATATTGCACAGACATTATTCATACCGTTTAATAAAACAAGAAAAAGAGAGATGCTCCAAAGATGTGCAAAGTATACGTAGACAAAAGGGTACACAGATCATTGTTTTACCTTTTCCTTTGTCCGCAGTTTTGGCAGTCAGTAGCTCCTAAGCTTCGAATGTATGCAAGAGAAATATGTTATTTCAAAACCCATGCTATTACAGAATGTGGTGAAGTCATTGTTGAAGCGATCTCCACCCTCAGCTGCTCCTCATTTTTTCCCCTCTTATTTTCAATAACAGCCTTGCTGGTAGTGCTTTTATTTTGGTAGTTTGTCCACATATAATACTAATTAATGGAAGTGGCTTCCTTTCTATAACCACATCACAGATGCTGGTACATCACCGGAGTGCCAGCACTTGGGGGTATGTCATGAAAACTGCATCTTAACTTGACATAGTAAATCAGTCTTGATCTGTAACAGCACACTAATTACTAATTATTATTTTTTAATTAAATATAAGTACTGATGATCTCCAGTAGACAGCGCTACTGCTCATGTTTGTTCCAGAAAACTGATCTTGTGTCCTGTGGTTGCAGAAATATATTAAATCATCTTATATTCAACAAATTGCTGAACTGTTCGGAGAAATGTTGTGTCTGTGCTGTGATTGTGAGTCTTACTGGAACTTGAAACAATTGTGTTCAATTAAAAGAAAATGTTTGTGATGCATTATGCATGCAGAGTGCATTTCTCCGTTCAAACAGTACTCGTGAGAGCACAATATTGAATTTGTAAAAGACTCATATGCAAATAAGGAATGGTGGTATAGAAGTGTATATATTGTGATTGATGTTCTGCAGTTCGAATGCATTGACTGTGCCAAAGCGACTCAGGCCATTTCCATATTCTAGCCTTTATGGCATGAGGGGAGATAGTTGCCTCCTGGAAATGTAAATCATCAAATGAAATATTTATCCCCACCGAAGAACAAAACAGTGTGTGGGCAGAAAAAGAGCCTTTCAATTAATAAGAGAATTATTGGACAGAAACTAGCCTAAAGCTCTGATATTTGGTGAGATATTAATTTTCATAACTGCAATTAATAAAACATTACTGGAACTGAAAAACTCTCTCTCTAAACTAGTTAGCTTCTCCCTGCGTGTACCTGGTGAACTTTCTACCTCTGCTAGCCCCAAGTTAATTCTGCTTCCTACAAAGCAGTTAAAATGCCTTCGATTTAATACTGATGTGATCTCTTTTCTCAGCAAACCCTATGTTCCTCACAGGAGTGGGAAGCCACAGAAGAATTGTTCAGGAAGCACTCTGTAGGAAGACTTCTGTTCTTTTCCTTACATTTGCTGTCCTCTCTGTCGTACTCTCTCCTGCACATGCCGTTTTTTTCTCCACAGTTCATGAACTCAGGGAATGAGTGATTTTGAAACCGTGGAGCTCCATAGGAGAGGAAAAGCGTTGTCATATCAAAGCTGTCAGCCATTCTTTGTTTGCTCTATGAATCCTGCATGCATCATTTCCTAGACAGCTGATGCAAATATGCAGACATTGAACATTGTCTGGTGCAGAATGCCTGTTGTCACTCAGGATACACTTAGAGTAGACGTGCTGTCTTTGAGGCAACACTTGCAAAATTCCTAAATACACAGAAACTTTAAACAGAAACTACACATTTCTGTGCATTAAGTGTAGCTGTTAGCTTAAATGAACAAATGCAGGTTAGGCATATCAGATACATTTAAATGTAGTGAGAAGGGGGAAAATAAACACTAAGAGAAGTTAAAAGTTTTACAAGCTCAGGTCTGTTCCTGCCTTTGACAATGACATGCATATACTCATGCATTCTATATGAAGACACCAGATGGCGACAGCTGTGGCTGCTAGGGAAAACCACGTGTTACCCGACTAGTTGGCAGTAGTTCCTGGAGGTTGCTGGCTAGTTGTACTAAAAATCTCCCAGTGATTGCTTTGGTTGTTAGCACATTGCCAGAACTGGCTGTGGTTTTTCATGTTTGGATGCAAAACCTGCTAATTACAAGTCGAAAATGTACAAAGCAAACCAGAAATTATGTCTAAGCACTGCAGCCACATGCTTCATACAGCACAACTTTCACTTTGAAGGCAAAAGTCTACATTTTCGATTTGTGTCACATCTTAACAGCGTGTGTAGACAAGTCTGTCTCTTCTATTCAAACTACAACTACAAGCCATGACCTAGTGACTTTTCCCTAGTGACAAGCAGTCGCCAGGGGATCCGTGACTGGTTCATGGGGCTGTGTAACTGGGGCTTTAGCAATCATTTTCCCAGCAAATGCCATCAACCTTCATCAACCACTCACAGGAGGACACTAATTTTTCTGTCTTGACTGCTGGTTGCCAGATAGTCATGGGCTGGTTTCTAGGCATGTGTGACTGATCCTACATTGTCAAGATTATTATGAACACCCAAAGGAAGACAGTTAACATCACATGGTTAGTGGTCACATGCCTGCGGTTTTCTATCTTGACCTCACTCATTTCAGATCATATTGAATATAAACTTAAGTCTATTTTGAGGATTATCTGGTATGCAAATGCCACTCATTGGTTATGAATGACTGAATGACTGAATGAATGACTTGTCAAACACAAGAAAGCAAAAGTGGAAACCTTTCAGAAACCAGCGAGTAACCAGTGACGTTACCAAAATCTTTACCTAACCTTACTGTACTGAAACACTTAGTGTCAACATTTATTTAATTACCTGTATACTATATATCCAGACATTATGGTAGTTGAGTCATGACCTTGAAAATCCTCAATGAGTGGCCAGTTTAGGTGACTTTAGTAACACTAAGCTTAGTAGCTAAGGCAGTCTGGGTTAGGAGGTAGAGCGGTTTGATTTCTGGGTCCTCTGGTCTGCATGTTGAAGAATCCTTGGGCGAGACGATGAGCCCCAAGTTGCCCCCGATTAATCTATTGGAGTGTGAGTGTATGAATGTCACCTTAAATTAAATGTGTGTGAATGGATGAATGAAGCTTATAGTATTTTGAGAGAAAAGCACTATTTAAGTAACAGTCAATTTACCACAAAATCATGCCTACTTGAGCTTTCTGAATTTTCTCACCTGTTTACTTATTAATCTTTAGTTCTGGCATCTTATATTTTCTTCTTCTTCACCTAATCACAACATTACTATGAGGCTAACAATAACATTTTTGGCTTGGCACAGATTTTAACACCAGACACACTTCCTGACAGCCCTCCCATTTATCCACAAGCTAGGCCCCAAAGCCGGGATAAATGGAAGGATTTGCATCTGGTATAAAAACCTGTGCCAAACCAAATATGGAGTTGAATCTGCTGCTGGAAATAAGGGAGCAGCTGAAAGTTGTGAATGTAAAGTTATATGTCTCTGACGCTAAAATCTTGTTGTTTACTCAAAAAACTTTGTGAATGTGAGTGTGAATGGTTGTGTCTCTGTGTTAGCCCTGCATCAGATTGGCGAACTGTCGACGGTGTGTCCCGCCTCTCGTGTTATGGCAGCTGGGATAGGCTACAGGCATCCCAAGACCCTGATAAGGATAGTTGGAAGAGAATGAATGGATGGATGGATATTTTAAATTTTCTCACTTTATTTTTTTCACATTGCATTAAGCTCCAATGAGACACAAAAGTATTTTTTTTTTATCCTGTTTAAAGTGCTCAAAATCTCTTGCTTTACTTTCCTCATATCTGCCTCAGTAGGCTTGCTGCCACACCCCTTGATGGCACTTAGTTTCACCCGCTCACCTTGGCACTCCATGAATTTATGCATAAAATCAAAGCTCGTCTTCTCAACATTCTGCCTTTCAGCAGAAAAGCGTCTCCTCTTCCTAATTACCATCTCTCCCTTTACGCCTCCATCCTCCTGTCCCCACTCTTGATTTACTAAAAATGGTTTGCTTTCCCCGAGAAATGTCACGTGAACGAGGAGTTGCACTACGGTTGCTGTGAAGTCTCCCTTGTGACAGGCAGGTGCAGTATAGCGCCTTGGTTTCCGATCTTCCAGGTGTCTCTAATTATGATACTTTGGCTCACCCCTGTTCCATTTCCGCACGTCTTACAACTCTTTCACATACTTTTTTTCAACCATGTTCTCCTACAAATGCTTTGAGAATACATTAAAAAAACGACCTTCCTCCTTCGTCATTGTCATAGGATGAATAACTGGGGCAAAGTGATGACCTGTAATGTCAGTGCGGCACAGGAATATGCACTGTGTGATGATAGGGAACAAAGCTGGTTTTCACTGAGCTAATGAAACATGAAAATGCTCCATAGAGCTCAGGATCTCCCTCTTTCCCTTTACGGTCATGTCTTCTATCAAAGTTTCTCACTTAAAAAATGAAAAAAAACAATCGAATCTTAAGTTGTGGAGCAAATGTGTAGTTTCAGCAAGGTAGAAAGTTTCGTGAGCTTACTTAGAAGACAAAACTTACACTCACTTGTGAAAGTGGAGAGAAAGCTCCACAGGAGAGAGATGAGACTTTTCCAAGCGGTGAGGTCTTTACTTCACGATTGCACATTATTTCCATGGGGCACAAAGTGGTTGTGCGATGATAACATTATAAAATGTTTTTGTCTTTATTTTATTGACTGATTTCCCTCTTTATCTGCTCTCTAATCATTCCCAATACACATACATCATTACCAAGATGGATTTTTCTGGGTGAGAGATTTAGGTTAGTAAGAGAAAGGGACTGTGGAGGAAGAAAAAGAAGGAGAGGAAGCCTCTTCTCCATCTTTTCATTAATCACAAATCAGTTTGTTTCTCTCTGGGGACCAGAACACTCAGTGGGAAGAAGAATAGGCTTTTCCTCTCCCCCTTTTATCTCCCTTCTGTTCAATACATTCCCCTCTCTTCTTCTCCTCAGGATTTCTCCTGTCTCTAAATGCCAAAGCAATAAACCGAGAAACAAAATCCCCCTCCTCACTCTCACTCTCTCCTTCTCAAACAGACTGCATGTTCAGTATTTTAATAAAAATCACAGCTTAGATGGTCACATCTGAGAGAGCACATACACACCAAAATGTATGCAGACACACACACAACAACTGACTTCTGGTATGCATGCAGTCTTTTATATTTCCAAAGTCGGTTCAGTGTATCCTACCGTTCCACGCCTCAGCAGTCACTGTGACTATTAGTGGGATCTCACAGGGCTGAATAAGCAGTGGGATTGTTCGACTTGAATAACAACACGGAGAACTTCTCTGAAATATAAGTTCAGACTAGGCTGTGAAAACAGACTCATTGTCTGAGTGGGGGAATTTTGCCATCTTGATAGGAAACAGGAAAAAAAGCAGCAAGTGTACAAAATCAAAGAAAGGACTTCTCTGTACAGAAGTAAAATGATTTTCCTCGCTCACTTCGGTGATCTATTCTAAGTAATTATTATCATAGTGAAACAGCCAGTCGTTGAAAAGTTAATGCTCCACTTCCTGTAATCTTTGCCGGTGTACACAGACAAATGTGTCCTTTCACGAGTACCTACAGTACGTATGACTAGCTATGCCACATAAAATGCATTCTATTATGCTCAGCAAAGCATTATACAGTACATGTACATGAAAGAAGATAACGACCGGTATGACATTGAGTGGTTTCGTGCTCGTGGCAGAACTGAAACCTTTATCTAATCTTAGACGTGTATCGCTCCATCTCGATACTCGACTTTAGCTGCAAACCACTCGTCTCACAAGTAAAAGACACGTGCACACATAGCCACATACAACCGCAGCGGGATGAAAACTTTGCACCCTTATGTGCGCATATACACCCAGAAGTGAACTATTTTCAGTTTTCAGGTTCACATTTTAAAAGAAATGCAGAATACTAAGCTTTCTGGGTGAAAGTAAGTGATGTATGCGTTGATGTTTTAGTGTGCCACCTTGAGTCCCAGCTGAAGCGAGCAGCCAGGGCAGGGCGGAGAGAGGATAATGATCCAGCTGATAATGGAGGAGTGGAATCTGGTAAATGAGGCTGGATATAAAACGTGCTGCAGGCTGTTCCTTTGCTCTCTCTCTCTCTCTCTCTCTCTCTCTCTCTCTCACACACACACACACACACACACACACACACACACACACACACACACACACACACACCTCAAGATATCTTCTAGCTCTTGAGGTATGAATGTGTAAAATCATGTCAAGTATAAATGAGCGCTACGGTAACATACTCTTAATTACCTCTTTCTTTCCTATGTGCATACATGTGCACATGTATGTGTGATGCACTTATGCATGAATAGCATGAATTATGTCTGAGGCAGAGAGCATGAACTCCCCTATTAATAAAACATTTCCATTACTAGCGCTAGTTATAGGTAGGCAGAACTTGTGGCACAGGAAAATAGACGCAGTTCCATCTTCATCTCTATTTTTCAGTGTCGCCTAAAAGGCAGCACAAATGCACTGCTAATGAGCTACAGGTAGCAGCTGATGTGCTAATACACACTTTATTCCAAAATGAAATGAAATGAAATCCAGAGCCAGTGCTCTGGATAAATACTGAGCAAGCTCTTATTCGTTCAGAACAGACAACAAAAAAAATTACACAGAACATGAAAAAAGCAACACAAGTGATTTACTGTGAATTATATTTATTATTATTATTATTATTATAGATTTTTTTTTACAAAATTCTTATCTCACTGATGATAATCCATATTCCTTCTCTTCATCCTCTTATCCAGTCCTCTCAAAAAAAAATATTAGATGCTTTCTTTGTAACTCCCACTATCATGCTTATCAGCTTTCAGAATTAAATTGAGTCCTGTGTCCATCTACTTACTGTTGGACACTTTTCAGAATAAAGTATCACACTTTACAGCGTGTGGCTGCTCTTGATTACCCCTGCAAAGCCCCAATCAATAGATTCTAGAGCTAAGATAATGAATAATTGTATCAGTCTGTTGCACTTCAAATCATCGCTGTCTCCAATCAGGCTTTGATGATCAATTACGTCTGTTTTATGGAGCGAGCAGGAGATCAGTGAAATACCGTAATGGTGGTTGTGGGATCAGTAAAGACAGAAAGGCACTCTTGGTATGAGAAAAGGGGAAAGGAAAGAAGGTGCTTTTTGCTCCTTTTAATGATATATGTTGTAACATGCTAGGTTTTTTCAAGCAGATGTATTTTTTTATATTAAAATGTTATCAGAGAATGACGCACGTGTGAGTATCTTTTTGACTTTGTGAAGGTTTGGGAACGCGTCTCAATTTGCTTGTCTGTGTTGTTGCACAAATACTGTTCAAAGCTGCTGTTCTCTTCTCCCTTTGCATTGGTTAATACTGACGTCTCCATGTGAAAGTGGGATTTGTAAAGCACATCAGTTGCTGGGGCCCGAGTGACCTGCAGTTAACAGCACAATATTTTCTACATCAATGTGTAGTTTTCACAGGTTTCTTAAAGGTAGTTGTTTATTTAGATCATTGTAACACAACCTGAAAATGTTTATATTAGCTAGCAGTGGATAACAATAATTTGATATTACCATACAATGCGTTACATTTCATGTAATATCAATGCAGTCACTCAAATGAAATGCTGGGAGTAAATTCCTCTGTAAGGTCTCAAGGGAGTTTAAGCCACCATTGTTTACTATTTGTAGACTCTGTTATTATCATGATCTTTCTTCTGTTTTCATCCCAGCACATTTTGACAGCACCAATTTATGTAAAGGAAGTTGAGAATGAAATTGGAAGGGGAAAAAAAGGGTGAAAAAATAGGGAGGGATGACATTTTATAAATAGAAGGCGGGCTAGAAAAACCCAGCAGCTTGTTCGCAAGTCTGATGTCATCCTGAAACCCTTTAATATTTAATTCAAAGTGTTGTGAAATTAAAAAGGCTCAAGGAGAAAAGGAAAGGGAGGCAAAATAGAAGGGACGCAGGGAGAAAGGTAGAGCGAGACAGATAAGAGAGTGTAATAAAAAAAAAGCAGCTCACCTCTCTTTTTAATTACAAATATGTTGATAATGAGCTATTGATTTAAAAGAAGAGGCCCTTGACTGGCATTATCAGACAGAAGGGGAAGGGGGGTGTTTACAAACTGAGAGTGTCCTCTACACAGCAACAACATCAGCGTGCCTGCAGATCTGGATAGGGTGTTCTGAAACTGTGTGCCTTTGAATCCAGATCGATAAAGTAATTGATAGTCAATAAAATGAATACCTTGCAGAGTAAACACTAGATCCATTTTGATAAAGGTTTTTTTTTCTGCTTACTGGACCTGGACTCCTCCCAGGTATTGGGTTAGTCTATCCCAGCAAAGCAGAACAGTGACCTCCTGTGGATTCTAATATACAACACAAATGCAACATGACGTCACACTGAAGCGAGGGCTGTTACCATTTGCAAACTACTGTTCTGCAAATACGTCAAAATTATTTAAACCCCAATGATGATCGTGCAGTTTGTGAACTCACGTATTTTTGATTTTTAGAATTTCACCTATCAAATAACTTCAACGTTTGACTAATTGAGAGTCGGTGTTCATTCAGTCCCACGTCCGTCACAGTCGCACACAAACACACGCATCGTGTCGAGAATGTCACATGGCCATAATATGCATTACACACTTCAGGGAGTGTATGATGTGACATGTCCCAGGTGAGAAAGGGCCCATGTTTGACTTGACATGCTGCTGGCAGGTGATTAACAGAGAGTCAGACCTCGGTGCCCTCCATTAGATATTATTACGCAGAAGGCTCCATCTCCCTTATACATAATTATAAGAGTCATATGAATGTCCTTCACATGTCTGCAGGGTGGTTGTAACACTGGAGCTGGAGCACATATTAGAGACTCAGATTGTTTTAAGTCAGTTTGACTTGGTTACAGCCAAGAAAACTCAGCAACGTTGAGATAAAGAACCAGACCGTCTCCGCACAAGACGGTGATGGACTGGTGCGGGGTCACTAATGATTCTGTCAATCAATACCATGGCTGGTGTGTCACAGCAGTCTTTTGCATCCTGTCAGGCCCATCACTCAGTGCACCTCAGACACAGTGAAGAGCCAGCACACACAGACCTACACGATTACTATGCGGCACATCTCATCTAGGTGAGAGATTATGACAAGAGGGATTATGTCAATGAAATCTGCAGCCCACAGACCCAGCATCACTCCCGAGGACTAAGAAGGAGTATAAACCCATGTGTAGGATACCTTTTCAATCAATTTCCTCCCTAATGAACTGCCTCAATGAGGCTTCAATAAACCTAAACTAATTCAAGGCAATCCTTAATCTCCTGACCTAGCCTTTTTGCATTGTCCCTGGTATTACAGTAACAGGATTGTAAAAGCATTGGCTCCAGATACACCCGTCCTCAAGTGACGAAGAGACTGGTGGGGGTTAGCATTAATTTCCAAAGCCTTATGTTTCATTTGCATAATTACCATAAATCAGTGCAGGGATGTTCTGGTCGACAGTAGAGGGGAACAGAGAAACGCTATTGGGAAAAGGAAATGTTTGGGAAGGTGACAGCATGCAAAAGACTGCTGACTTAGCGGGCAGTGTGGTGATTAAGGAATAACTGTGTTATTCTAAAAACAAAGTTAAGTATGTCGTGATGGAAACTGGAGTCCCCCCCCTGTATCAATCAGTGAATCATTTCGTTAAAATAATAACTTTTTTAAACTGCTGGAAAAATATCCAAATAGTTGGTAAGTATAACAGATAATTGTAACGTTTTTTTCACCTGTTCAAAGAGTTTAACATTGCAGGTGATGCGCTAAACTTTGATGCTCTTCAAGATAAATTGGGGATATTTGGCTTCAAAGAAACAGATTTGATTTAATTGACTTTGTGGCAACAGTTTCAGTAATGCTTTAAAAATATTCATACTTCATGCAGCATGAAGGTACCTTTTAGGGAATGCTGCACTATGAGCTTAATATACAGTAAATACAGCAGAATGAAGCCGCAGTAAACACGAGGGAGAGCCATTTATACAATAACAATACTGAGGTCTTTGGGTAATCACCATTCTACTTGTGTAACACAGTAGGTGATCTTTGCTGCTTTCCTCTACATACAGTAAAGAAAGGTTGACTTGTGCAGTAAACTAAAGGATCCGTCATTAAAACTATGTGAGCTCACTGACGGGGAAACTATTTGTATCCTGCACTGGATTAAATGGGTGAAACAAATGTGAGGGGTTAAATGCTTTGACACAGGGTACAGACTGTGCAGCCTGCTGGCTCAGTAATCTGCTGAAGTTCTTGTGCTTTGTGTAATATTGAATTTGAGTCATCTGCAGAGCAGTCGGGGTTATTTAAGGACAGCTACAAACATGCAAGAGGTTAAACCGAAGACCTAAATAGGTAGTGCTATATTGCTGAAAGATTAATCTCTCTTTGAAGCCATCTCCTACTTCATGCTGTACATAAAGAGCAGACAGTACAGTAAGCTCACAAAAGTTCCCTAAACTTTGCCTAACCTCTTTTATCTCTACTTCCAGGCCTCCACAGCTGCTGCTGCTGCCTGGTCTGATAAAGCCAAGAGAACAGTATGTGGGTGAGCAAATGATAAAAACAGACACTGAAACTGAGAAAGATGCAGGGACGCTCTGAGAGAGCCATTAAGACTGAGATGGAAAAAGAGAAAGACATAAAATACTCTAAGAACTAAATAAACTATCACATGAAAGGAGGAGGAGGAGAGTGTTAAGAGAGCACTGATGGAGGGGGCAGAGATGGAGACATATGACAGCTGGCAGACAGAGAAGGCGGCACTCCTCTGCTCAGTTTCCCTGCACCTTAGCAGGCCAGATGGACTGAGTTGGCCCTCTGTGCCCTTCATAAGCCAACACACACACACACACACACACACACACACACACACACACACACACACACACACACACACACACACACAGAGTTTATATATTTAGTTATATTTTTCGGGAACACTAGCTTATTTCGTCTATTAAGGTAAATGACTATTCTCTGCCAAGTGGCATTGTACTATAATATGCTGGTTTCACACTGTGATGTTGAATTTATGTAAAAGTATTAGGCCTCTATGTACTTACAGAGTAATTACCGAGCAGTTAATTACTGTTGCAGTATTTGACTTTTTATATTTCTGCTAGATCTTAAAGATGTTGTATTAATCTAGTATGTATTAAAAAGAAAACCCAATAAACTCGACTGTGATACAGGCCCTCCCTCTACTGTCGAAACTCTGCTACTACATTAAAGAGCATGGATCAGCACCAAAGTAAAGGACAGCTCCCACACTCCAAAACAGTCCCACAAATTACCTTAAAAAAAAAAAAAAAAACAAGGAAGAAAACTGAACTAGAACCTCTATCAAAGCCCTCAAATTTTTAAACTTAAAAATAACAAACCTCTTGTTTAATTTTTAAGATCTCTGGATGTTTGTTTTCATTCTCATTTCTCCAGTAATTGAGCAACAACACTGCTAGAGGCATAAAAAACAGATTCAGCCAGTCCCAAAACAGTATTGATTGATGTCTGGTTATAAAAAGACATCTATCATCTAGACAGTCTAAAATTGAAGCTGCACTGGACTGTGTGTTCATGTGCCCGTGCCTGTGTGTGTGTGTGTGCGTGTGTGTGTGTGTACTTGCTGGTGGTCTGGCTAGCCGTGTTGATGCAGCACAATATTATGAAACAATAAAATGTAGACAGCTGATTCATGTCTCAGCATAAAAGCCAGAGTTTTGTTAGGTTCCCCTTTAATGAAACCTATAATTTCTGCCACCCTCGATGGCGTTGCCACACAGCAGAGGGATCGATCATAAAGAGAGATATCTAGAGCTGCTCGATTTTGCAGGATTGCCATGGCAATTAGTGAGCCAAGTTGCAGTGCGAAAAGTAATTTACACAGTAAAGTCACATGTCAACCACATCTTTCGGCTGAGAACAGTACACTCATCTCTCTTAAACACACACAAGGGTGGGGAAAAAAAAGAAAAACACCCACCCACACAGGCTGCAGAGTAATGCAGCAAGGTTTTGTCAAAGACTGATGTTGTAGTCACAAAGGTTAGAAACTCAATCACTTTAGCGATGGCTTCCACGTCACCGTGTCTCAAGACTCCATCCCGCATATGTGTGTGCGTGTGTGTTTATCCATGAATGTACAAACACCAATGTGTGCTGAGAATGATTAGCTGGGTCAACAGAAATGTAACAGGGCGGAGATGTCACAACCAGCTAAAACATTACCGTAAAGACAGGACGACTAAACAAAGGGAGGGAAAGGTCAAAAAGCGAGAGAACCTGTGTGAAGCGAGACAGCTTCAACATAATAGCGCAGATTTCGCTGGGCTATTGCGATCAATTCTCTTGAAATCACAAGAGAGCAAAAGCTGACTCTTCCTTTCTCACAGAGGAGGGCAGATCTACAACATCAGCACATTCAAGCGGTGAAGCAACGTCTGTTTTTCATCCGCCTTTCCTCTCCGCCACTCTCCTCCGTCTCCCGTGACCTTAGGGTCTATTACACGCACGCTCCCGCGCTGTCTTTCTCTCTTGGTGATGATCATCTGGCCTTGTCAGCAGGTTGAAGTCAATGAGCTAAGCATTTCCCCGCCACATAAACGATGTCTCTTTTGTGTGTGTTTGTGTGCTGTTGTCGTGTGTACAAACTTGGCTGATGGCATTATACGCAAACATTCAGGATGGATGCGCGCGTATAACGTCATCAACCACCAGCTGCGAATCTTATAGGTCGCCTGACAGCTTCTAAGCCAGCAGATTGTATTTCTGTTCCACAGCACTCTGTATTCTCTTCACTCATAACCCACTCGACCCCCTTTTGTCCTCAAGAATCCAAATCCAAATCTTCTTCAGTGTAAAAGCTTTTCTCTGTAGTGACTGAGTGGACAAGTACCACCTAAGTGTGCTCAAATGCAGAACTCTCCCAGCCGTCTCTGAGATTTAACCTGCCTGTTGACTTCAGGCTCAGAGATTAGTAGAGGAGTGTACACACACTTGCTATTCAGCCAGAAGCCTGAAGACGACGTCAGTACAGAATTATAATGACCACAACAGAAGCAGTAGAGAAAATCCCAGGGATTTACTGTGGTCTGGTTAAATGGAAGATCGGAAGATGTGCTGAATGAGAATGGCATTTCGGCTGCTCTCTATTCTCAGCGTGCGCTTGCTCTGAGAGTGTGTTTAAGAGAGACCACATCCCCGTATATTTACTCTTTGATAGCGGCTGGTTCTTTTGTAAATAAACTGGCTTTAAGATACTGCCCCCTTGTGGACATAAGTGGGACTACGAGCACAGTTTCACAGTCTCTACAAAAGGCTTGTCATAACTTGGAGCAACATATTAAAACACTGACAAGAAAAGTGAGAAAAATTTGTGAACTTTCTGTATTTATGTAAAAATAAAGTCTCATGTGAGAAAAAGAAGAAATCCAAAACACTGTTGTATTTTATCTAATAAAATTAAAATATACTGTTTGTTTCTACACAGCAAATTAAAGCAGAAAGAAAAACAATCAACACCATTCAATAAAACAAAACAGGAATGTGTAGGTCAAAGCTATTTTGACTTTGACTTTGACTTGTCGACTGATTTGGTTGCATATAGCTGGAAAGCATCAGAAAGTCAACACAGTGACTGCTTTTACTCACGCTGCTAAAATGACACAAAATACTAAACGAGGTAAACCACACACCCCAAAGTCACACCCAAAGGCTTAAAGCAGCCAGATAAGCTAACTAACATCTCTGCTCGTGTGTCTTTAACAAGACGGCACAAAGAAACCAAAGAAAGAAACCTTTACACAACTACACTGTAGAGAACACACAACATCTGGCATTCATCCCAGAGTAGTACAGTAGAGGGAGCCTAGTAATTATGAGTTACTTTGCTGCTCACCATGTTAAAGGGGAAATGAAATCCTACATGTCACGGTCCCTCCTAAGGAAAGGTTTGGTAATGCAGCAATGCAATATCCCTAAAACTCAAGTAAAACAACAAAGGTTTAAACAACTAAGTTCCACATTGAAGTGCGACCAAATTAGAGGCCAGACATTTTGCCTTCATAAAAATATATATGAACAAAAAGCAAAACTAGCTGAGCTGAATGAAAACATTGTCGAGCTTTAATCAATTCAATTCAGTTTTATTTATACAGCACCAAATTACTTCAGCAGTCCCCTCCAACATGTTGTAAAGTAAAGACCCTACCCTACCAATCTACAGATGCTAGGTTGAAGTTAGCGCTTCCAAAAAGTTTCCGTTATCAGTTATTAAATCCAAGCTGTTAATGGAAATGTGTAATGTGTCTGTTTGACTGCACTTCTGAAGCTCAGATAAGATCTTATGAACAAGTAGTGCAGAACAAACAGGTAAATCAAAAGGATTTTCTTTTGCCACTGTACTGTCACACACTTCTAACATAAGCCTGCATATAGTATTACATATTGTTAACATACAACACAAAACTACTGCACCAACCAACACGTGACTAACGGCAGTCATTTCTAGTCATTTGTCACACACACACGCTCAGACACGCAGCCTCCTCAAATGCTATCACACATGTAGCATGTTGTTTAAAGCCATACATTTGTAATAGAACATTTGCTTGACATGGGCGTGACTTACTGGGGTGCTGCCGTCTGACAGGGTCAACATGCTGATTGACATGCTCATCTTATCGGAGGAGGAGAGGGACGGTGGGGAAGGGCTCCTTTTCTCCACTTCCTGTCGCTGCAGGAAGTCACGCCAAGCCCGCTGAATACTGCATGTAAAAGATAAAGAAAGATTCATTTGAACTGTGACTCACTGAAAGCTACAGAGAGGTAAACAGGCACAAAAATGTTCAAATCTCATGAACGCAATGATGGAAATTAACATAATAGTAGTTATACACAAGAAATGAAGCACTTTATTAAATGTTTTTTTAATGACTGCAATTAAAACAAAAGTCTGCAAATGGCCCTTTTTTAGACAGATAAAAGAAATACTCACATCAACACCTTGTTCTCAATTGGTGGCAGGTTGACATTGATGTTGTTGTCTAGGTTCATAGTCAGGTGATTACTGAGCAGAAGAAAAGGGGAAAGGGGTAAAGACATTCAACGAACAACAAACAGCACACACACAAAGACACACACATACATCCATACAGGTCCAGTCTACGTTATCAGTAATTAAACAGTGGTAAATCACTCCTATAGAGAAACTGCAGCAGAACAAGAGCAGGATAATCATTCTGTCTCTGTGCTTATTACTATAAGGTTTACCTAAGGTGTGATTTGATGCTGCAAAGGGGATAGAGATAACCCCCCCCCCCCCCCCCCCCCCCCGATGCTTCTTCTTCTTCTTTCCATTAATCTGCTAAGGACAACTGTTTCAGAGTGAAATAAATAAAACAGAAATTAACTGGATTAGCCCCTTGCTGATCGCTGACATCAGAATTCCTTACACAGGTGGCTTATGCAGCTTCTTCTTTCAATATGTTAAATTGCAGGTCTGCACCAGGGCTGCTGTCTGCAACATCCTGCAGTTAGAAAATCTTGCGATGGAGGAGTTTCTGAAGAAATTCCGAGCACAGTTTCATGGGTTTGCATGTGATGGTGGAGCTGCTGGGATGAGTGAGTAAACAGAAGCAGCCACAGTCTCGATTGAAAATATCAACCGTAACCTGATCGTCATTTGCTGAATCATTCACAAGTTAGTGTATCTGAAGAGGAAAACATGCGACTGAGAATACTGTGCATTAAAAACACACCATGATACTCTCGTATCATATTTATGAGTTAAAGTCATATTTATGAGTTAAAGTCATATTTATGACTTTAAGTCATAAATATAAATATATAGGACTACTCTGGGTCGGTTATGTGTGCACATATAACCAAACTCACCTGTGCAGCTGGAAGCCTTCATTATTAACATGCTTGTATCCACTCTGGAGGCTCTTGAGATGAATCTGTGTAAGAGATACACAAGAGGGACAAATACAGAGTCAAGCAGCTGGGAACAGGAGGAGGAGGAGGCGATGAGATGAGAAAGATGAGAGGAGATCCCAGCATTTTGTGTGTGCGTGCACAATTATGAATGAATGTGTGCCAGATGTGTGATCATTGTGCTGAGATCAGGGACCCCTGAGGGATGCGGTTTGGCAGCATTTTGGTTCACTTAAATGTTTTCTTGAGAAGTTAGTAAAGTAAGCTTTGAAAAAATTCGGCCATCTGAGCTGGCTCAGCATTTTCCAGGCATTTGGATCAGAAGCACACAGAGAGAAAGAGAGAGAGACCAGGGCAGAGCAAATAAGTCGCAAAGGACATCATTGATGTAGCAATGGCACAGCTGTACAGATGTGCCAATCACATTGGAGATTAGAGCAGTAAAACTTTACTCCTCTACTAAAATTACTTTTAGCTCCATCCTCCAGTCCTCGCCAGCTGCTCTCCTCCCCTTGGCTCCATTCTTGAGTTTTAATAGTGCTTTATAATGAGGACAGGCCTGCCTCTACATAATTGAACATACTAATTCAATTACAAAGGAGCAACAATGTTTAAGTGGAGCATTTCTTCCTGATGAGCCAAGCGAGTCGCATCAGGGCACCAAGCATCTATCAGCGTCATCCCAATGTATTTGTGGATGTGTGTTTATGGGCAAACTTCAATTTTATTTGGCTATTATTGTTATTAATTCATTACTGCATAATGACCTATGCACGAAAGAATATATTGCATCTATTAAATAGCAAAGTGGGCTGTAAAGAAACCTGCACAAAGAAATATTTTTGCAGCTCGCACATGTATGACCACACTAAGACAAATCACCACACTCAAGTGGTTAGCTGATGCTTTGGTTCAAGGTGTTTAATATTCATTATATGTGTTGATATATAAGTTCCCCACTTAATAACTATGCAAGTGTCCTGTCCTTCTGAAGTGTTACTTACACAAACGTAGTACATAAATAGTGCATTTAAAACAGTGTAGGAACCACTGTCTTACTATATTATAGAACTAGGCTTATAAAAATATCTTGTTTGGCTGTTTGCTTAATTTCAGTGTGACAGGCAGTGTTGTTTTTTTCTCATTTCTCTGCCTCCCAGAAGGAACAAGCAGCTCATTAGGCAGAATCAAGGACTTTGACTAGTGATCAATGACTGTTTCAAGAAGCTTTTTCCTCCCCTTCTCTTTTTTTCCCACTTTGTCTTTTCCTCTCCGTTTACTCAGATGAAATAAGGTTCACTGAAAACACAACTGCAGCTCCACTGAACCCAGACCTCCCTGAACTGTCATTTGTTTTGAGAGCCGGTGAAGTCACCTTTGCATTTCCAAATTCCCTGGAAAGACAGTAGGTTTTATGCTATAGAATCCACCAGTTTCACAGATAGAAATCCAATTAAACACTTTCTCTCTCTAGAGAAAGAGATACCAGAGAATTAAACAACATGATGTAGAGATAAGCAGAGTATAAATGAGTAGAGATGTGTGTGTGTGTGTGTGTGTGTGTGTGTGTGTGTGTGTGTGTGTGTGTGTGTGTGTGTCTGTGTGTGTGTGTGTGTGGTTTTGAGTAATAGAGGTGCTGGGAGACTGAATGAGGCGATCATTTCAATTTCCCCTTCGAGTTACTGATGGTACTGTCACAAGCCTGACCAGACAAACTGTTAGCCAACTTCAGCACACACACATACGCACACACGCATCCACGCACACACTTACAAGCACACAAGGAGGCACTAACATAGAGACACACGTCACAAACATTAACACAAGCTGACACACAGAATTGAATCCTTATTTATTGTTTTACTGAAAAGAAGAAAGTACAACTAAAACTAATTAATCAGCATGCAAACTGAAAAGTTTAGTGCAAGAATAGTCGTGTTAAATGGGTCGTAACCTCACTCAAAACATAGAGAATGACACTAAACAGTAAAAACATGTGTTTGCCTTACACTGTAAATGTCCATAGAAACATACAGCTTCTCACACATTCATCAGTAATACTGAACAATACACACACACACACACACACACACACACACACACACACACACACACACACACACACACACACACACTAGTATGTGCAAACTCTTAAATTGAAATGATATTTATCTATAATTATTTTTGTTAGGAATTCATTTTAAAATTTGTATTTTCTAAAAACATCTAAAAAGATAGTAAAACACATTATTACGTTTTTATTAAGATGCCTAATTACCATTTTTTATTTGCATTCAATAATTTGTTGAATTTCATTTTTAGATTTAAAGTTTATTTCCGTACTTAGCATAACAATAGATCAACATTAAGTTATTTAAAAAGGTGTAGTTTATTTACGGTAAATTGCATTTAAGTATTTGTAGTACCTCATCCTTCACGTCATTTTTCTCATCACTGTTTTTTGATCCTTGCTTGTGCGTATGGGAGGTTGAAAAACAAAAACTGCAACGCAAACATCAGGAGTGCGTTATTCATCACTTAAACACAATCCTGAACTCAGGGGGACATTTACATTGACTTTAATACATGGTATTGATTTTAAGACCTGTAGCAGTAAACATTTTGCAGTTACTGTGTACCAAACCAAAAGCTCAATGTGCTATTATAAGAATTTATTAGATCCTGTTTGAGTATTTTCTCCTGCTATCCGTACCTGTATCTTTCCATTCTGATCTGCATGGAAAACCACTATCCCAGTTTTAGAGAAGGAATACCAAAAATGTACCGGAACATAAACCAGAGGTTTGCATAATTTAGTGGCAGAGTCGACAGAAAATCTATAGTCATTTTAGGCTTTGGCAGTGCCAAGCAGGCTTGTATTGATTGGTGTGAGTGTTTGTGTATATGTGAACCTGTGTATTGGTGGATTTATGGTAAAGTCAGGCACAGTAGAGAGAGGATGGAGTAGGGAGGCAGGGAGAGATGCTGATGCAGAAGAGACCTTGAACTCCCAGGAAATAACAACAGAGGAAATAGAGCTAAAGGCAGCCAAATACAGACCACAAGACCTGTTTCATTATCTTCCTTTCCTTCGCCTCCTCTCTCTATCCCCACTGCTTTCTTCCTTCATCAGTCTTTTCTCCTTAACTCAACTTTCCGAGAAAATAAATGAAAATAAAACAAGACAGGCACAGGGAGGCAATGAGAAGAGAAAGCACACAATTAGTGGAGATGATAAAGAGGAAAGTCAGCGATTTAATCACACTGTGAGAAATATACTGGCATTAGGAATAAGGACAGACAAAGCAGAGTGCAGTGGACTAGTAGTTGTTTTGGAGGTCTTTTTTGTCGTGTGTGTACGGATCTATGTAAAGATCAATCAATAGATGAAAATACAGGTATACACTTCACCTGAAATGGTATTGAGAATTGGTCATAGGGCCATTAAGAATAAGCTTGACAGGACATGTCAAAAACGACGGATGGGCAGAAAGTGTCTAGGAAGGCCAAATGCATTCAATATTGACACCCTTTACTGGCAACTCTGAACTAAGAGTTTGAGCTCTTGCCCTTCAGATTGTAGCTATCATGACAGAACACTACTTACTCATAATCACCCAACCATCCATTCATCGTTTATCTTTCTTTTTCAGGCACTTATCCAACTTTGGGTTACAAAGGGCTGGAGCCTATCCCAGCTGTCACAGGCCAAGAGGTACTCAAGGGACTGGTTACCAGTCACTCACATGGCTACACATTTATTATATATTTGGCTTTAAAGCTTGGCCACAGCTACTTGCGGAGTGTGCATCCTGGCCATATGAAGGGGAAAGACTTATAATTAAACTCTTCTTAGTTCAATGGATGGTTTGTTTCCCACATGCAAAGTTTGGTGTTTCAAACTAAATTGCACAGGCTGAAAGATGTTCAAACAGCTGATTCATGTTCTGTAATATCCAAAATTTCTGATTAACAACCTGGGAGTGTTTACATTTTTTTTAAACAGGCAGTTTACCATAACCCTTCTTATTATATCATGGGCTCAAAACCAATTGTTAAAATGTGTTTTAAGGTGGTATTGACAGGCTGGTTTGTGGTAACTGATGCTACACATATTACATTGTTTTTTATACTTTTTATTGCTTTTATATAATTATTTTAGTGTTTTTTGTTTTGCTTTTACAATATTGTTTTTCTGTGTTACAGTTCTCTGTGGAGTTCCTGCCTTATTATCTTGTTAATACTTTAATACCTGGCTGCACATCACATTTTCTAAAATGGGACTATAAAGAATGGCTCTACCTGACATGAATTGAAACATAAAAATGACTATAGAAGGCTTTGTGGTGATGTTTGTGTTGTTTTGCACACTGGGAACAGAAGATTAATCAATCAGAAGTGCTGTATATTTAAGGTAATTTACATATTTTGCTCTTTTATATTGGATGTTGCATAAACGTGCTCTCTCACTGTATGAAAGAAAACTAGACAGCCATGACTTTTCTCTTGAAATGATGTAGTTGGAAGTTGCTGAAGGTATTAAAGAAGAAGAAAATTGGTGAAAGGTTCTTTCTTGGCAAAGGAAAGAAGGGATGTGGAGGCGGAAGAACTGGCCTGTGTGCTGAGAAAGAATTAAGCTGGACCAAGGCCAACTAGCCAGAGCAGCACGGAGAAGAGAGAAATGGCCTTCCTGGGAAGTGGCCTTCATCTCTCCTGTACGAGTGTAAATCTGTCTCTTGTACCTTGACTGATCCATTAACACATACTAACACTTACACACGTGTCTTGCAAACTCAATCATCCAGGTGAGGAAATCCCAAAAAGTTGATTCTTCAGTCTCATAAAGACGAGATGGAGCATGAGATTGTCTTTCTGAGACTGAAGAAGTCACTTTAGATAAGTACCGAAATGCTTTTCACAACGAAAACGCTACGTCCAGATGAATAGAATCAATGTTTTGGGATTCACACACGTGATTTAACCAGGTAATCACGGTCAGTTTAAATGCTCAAATCATAGATCAAAATTAAGTAATTAATTAAGACAAAGCAGGATAAGCATATTCAATTAAATGAAATCACAACAGACAACACACATTTGTGTAGAATAAATAGAACAATGTGCTTCATTGCTGTCATAAAAAAGGAAAAACTCAGAGTGCTAGACAGTTTTGTACTATATTAATTATGACTGATAAAGTCATAAAACTGTTGGTTCAAGTGAAGCCAAGATTAAGTATATTACACAGGATAATTTGTCAAAAAAAATAAAAATATTGTCAAAGCTCGATGTATGTTTTTTGTTTTTGATGTACTGCAGACTGTGTCCCTCTAATGGCTGTGTAGTAATGGTATAAAACAGTAATTGAAATATTAGTCCAGTGCTTGACTGAACACACATTCATATTAATTCAATCCCAGAAACTGATGTATGACTGTGTATCTATCAACAATATGTCAGCCACCAAGCAAACAAATAACGACATGCATAAATTATTTCCTGCTAAATCTAGCTGGAGGTTCCCCCAGTTTAATAACCTTGAGGCTAGGAGTTATTCCATTCACCTTTCAGCCAAAAAGCTGTCATGATGTGGTCTTCCACTGATGGTAACCTAACTAATTTAAATACTGTCATACCATCTGCGGTGCTACACAGACCCCTCCCTCTCTCTCTCTCTCTCTCTCACACACACACACACACACACACACACACACACACACACACACACACACACACACACAAACAGACACGCTAGCCAAAGAGCTTGGAGGCAGCTTCTATCAGTCAAACCTCCCTGGGGTTCTTTGGCCTAGCCAGCCAGCCGGCGCCATCTCTGCCATCAGGCTCACATCCTCATCGCTCTCTTCTGCCACAGGGACACAGAACCTGTCGGAACACCCTGCATTTGTGTGTGGGAGTGATAGCAAAACCTGAGAACAGGTGCTGTTATCTCTAGCTATTCCTGACAAGGCACTGTGTCTTATTGCTTCCATGTGTGTGTGTGTGTGTGTGTGTGTGTGTGTGTGTGTGTATGTGCAGATTTTTCCCAGTGTCCATTGGGATTCGGTGTCCAAACACTGGCAATGTCGTCCCCGAGTGACCCTGCAACTAGAGGTGGCCTATACTTTTTCTATGGCACTCTTTGTTGCACACACACACACACACAGACACAGAGCCCTTCATTCTGCCTTGGGAGTTAGGTTAATAACTGACGGTGTCAGAGACGGAGAGGACGGACTGCAAGAGGAGGAAATGGAGCAAGGAGACAACCTAAAAATGTAATACCATGGAGAAAAGGTGAAAAATCACATCACTGCCAGCGAACACAAACAGTAATAAATGAAGATGGAATGATGCTGTTAATAAGCAAGAGAGGTAAAGGGGGTAAAAGCTAAAATGATTTAGCTGAACCTAAAATGTCAAAGGAGTTCAGTTAAGTGGATAAGGACCACACCGTGAGCAATGCCAGCTGCAGGAGGTGAGAAGAGTTGAGAGCAAAACATACACACATGCACAAAGACACAGGGACACAGACACACACAGAGGTCCCCAGTTGTCGAGGCAACAGACTGAGCATCTGTGTGGTGTCAGATTGGAGCAGGAACTGGTCCACTGTGGAAAAACATAATTCTGTGCATGCAGTGTATCTTTTTTCTTTGCACTTATCAAATTAGAAATTCAGACTCAGACCACAAGCTGTGGGGGGTTTGTCGCACCAGAATAACAATCAATTTATTTGCAAAAACTGCACTCATATGAGAGAATGTTGTTAGCAATGCAGGCATTCAGGCGCAAACCAATGAGGGGCAACACGACTTTCAGTGTAACAAAACACAGCACACCCAAGTTGAGTCATATGATATTACTGTGCCCTTTACATGTTGACATACTAATATAATAGCGTATAAAGATCCTTTAAGACTCCTTCGCATTAATCTCATGCCTTTTTTAATGGAGAAATGACAGTCTTACAAGGTCACAGCTCGTAACATTTCTGCATCACTTTCAACACTACAACATGAAGGTGTCCTGTGACAGACAGACTGATGAAATCAGCCAAGTTTGAAATGATCTTAATTGTCAGAAAGTTAGGTCTGAACTTTTAACCAGATATGAAAGATCAAAGTACAACAATGTATCCTTTGACACAGGCAGGGGACTCATTTTGTCTCACTGTGAAGCCACACACAGCCTGAGGAAATGTACACTGTCGCTTCCTTGTGTCCTTTTTTCCAAGCAGCATTTCCAATGTGTAGTTAACAGGCTCCCGGTGGGCCATAATCAGAGCGGTAAAGCCAGCCGTTAACATGCCAGAACAAACACACTGTAAAGCAGTTCCTCCTTTTACAGCACCAATCAATACTACCTGTCCTCCACGGCAGCTGAGCATAACACCACAGTACTAACGACTGCACTGTTGGATGAAGAGCAATATATATGCAAAGAGCTGAAGGTAAATGTATGCAACCATAAAGTTGTTTTTATTGGGCATTATGGTCAAATGGAAGGATCGGCATTGCTGCTTAATAGGATTGTAAAGGTAGTTGTGGAAAGAGTAGTAAAAGAGATGCAGAGTAAGGAATGTGAGCTCCCTAAGGGCTTTTTAGTTCAGGTGATATGGTTCTATTCAGATCTTTATTTTGCATCTGAACAAGGCCGGAACACGTTATGTTAAAGACCGCTAAAGTGCATTAAAATGATTAGGCATAGCACTTAAAGTAAAGGCTGCAAACTCTACCAAGTCATTGTGACTCTAACTCCATCACATGAAACTATAAAGATACTGGATCCAGACTGATAATGTAACTCGCTTTTATCTTTTGTTAAAACAGTTAAAGCCTGAAGAGTTAACTGTTCGGTTTTTATGTTTTAAATTTGTATAGTCCAAGCCAAAGCTGAGATACCAGGGTGATGTTACTGGAGTAATTTCACCAGGTCGCACTTAACTAACAAGACACCTCTTTAACTACAAAAGTGATTGAAACACAAAAAGTTGCTATTCTGAACTTCTAAAGGTGAGATAAATCAAGGGCCATCATGGCTGCTTAAGTCTACATGCTGTTTTTCTTGCAACTTTCTAAACACATAATCAAATAAATGACACATAAAGCCTGTTTTCTTTACAGCCTTTGTGCTCACACTACATGCACACAGTTCAGTACTTGCAAATACAGCTGCACACACATATACTTTACACAAAGCAAACAATTAACGCTGGGCTTTAGTTGTGAGTTAGAGCTGAGACTGTCCATTAGCAATGGTCCACTGCTGTTCAGGCTTAATGAAGTAGAAAGCCAAAAGCAAGAGAAATCCTGCAAACCTAATTAATGAGAGGAGGAAAGAGGTAGCGGAAGAGAGGAGAAAAGAACAGAGTAGAAAAGAGAAACCCAAAATTGCACTGTTAGAGGTGATGAAGCAAGAAGTAAAAGGGGCAGGGAACTAGCAAGTAGAGACTTTCCATTACTGTTTTTAATTGATCCATGTAAAGCTGCCATGTTAAATGTCTTTATCCCGTCTTAATTCCTTCAGTGTATTTACTAAATGCTTGCCTCTGCTCAAAGATATCATTGTATCTTGTTCTTGAAAGGTCTTTTTAAACATCTTTGTGTCCATGACAGTAGCCTAACAGTAGCTTGCAGAAAGCCTGGCTCACTTTTCTTCAGCTCAGCAGGAAATTATTAAAGTCACGGTCCAGTTAGCTGCTGGTCACCCTCAGCCCTGTGGGCCTCGGCTTGAACCACCCACCTGTGCTGGGCCTCTTAAGAAGGCACGGTGCACAGTCGTACACACACACACACACACACACACACACACACACACACACACACACACACACACACACACACACACACACACACACACGCAACTGTGCTCCTTACTGTGGAGTGAGCATTAGGCAATTAGCTTTGCTGGGCTCTATCTAAAGCTTGGCTTTGCTCTAAAAATCAGCAGTGGGAATGGCATACCAGGCTTATGAGGCAGGCAGGGAGTGTGGGTGTTCATTAAAACACCCAGCACCATTCACGGGGTGAAAAAAGGCCATAAAAGCAATTAATCTGCCCATAAACAAGCCATTCGCCTGTCCAACACACCCACGAACACACTCTCATGACAGTGGGAGCAGGGAGAGGGAGAGGTGAGGAGCTGTGCCGCTTGTTCCTCCCGGCTCTCTTTCTCATTATCTCTCTGTGTCTCATTCTGTTTCTCTGAACTACTCAGACAAATCCAGAGATCTTAAGAGGTTTTTTTTAAATCTAAAAAAGTTTTTTCTAGTTAAATCCTGCAGAGCAAAGTTGTAGAGATGAGCCTCAGATAAGGTGGATAAAAAGTCTCACGTCACACTTGCTACAGATCACCAGACTGATACACTGACAGCACGGCCCAGATGTTTTCTTTTTAGAACTGTCTATGATGTTCTCTCAGAGCTTTTTGAAAAGTTTAGGACCATTCATCTCTCTTTATCATGCATTTCATTACTTTGACTCTGTCCTTAAAGATGGATGCCCATCAATAACATCATGCAACTTAAATAAATCTAGTCTTCTGAAAATAATAATAATACTTTATATTCCAAAGCATTAAATTGCATATAGACTGGAATGATGCTGTGACCAGAGACTATAGAAAACAAATGATATTCTGCAACTTTAAGCTACTATGGGTCAAATAACCAATGGCGGCAGGAAGTGGGCGGAACCCAAGACAAACGTTCTCAATTTCCAGGCAACGACTGAAGTAACTACAGATGAGAGTGAAGAATACTGTTGATTGAAATATGAGCTGGCAGCAAACACGTTAGAGGGTCACCTAGGCAACCAGTGGAATGTCTGCAAACGACCAGCCGTCACATTTGAAGTGATGTGCAATTACTGTGTGCATCCTATAAGCTTCAAATGCTTTTTATTAGCCATTATCACACATTAAATAATTTAGTCATAACAAAACAAATGGCCTTGAACTAGACTGTAAAGGACGTTCTATGACACTGTGATGGTTTCTGGTGTCTTTTATGTGGTTGCCTGCTGGGGAGGTGGAAGCACGGAGAGGGAGAGGAAAAGGCTCGGTAAAGAAGCCCAGCTCTGTCCTGGACAGCCCCCTTGACTCCACTGAGAAGGTTGGTGTGAGGTAGGGCTGCCACAAACAATTATTTTGATAGTCGACTAGTCACCGATTATTTTTGCGATTAGTCGACTAATCAGATCATGCATCCATTGAACGTAAAACGTACAGCTTATTGCACCAGCGTGCATCTGCTCTTATATAACTATCATTAGCTTACAGCTTTAAGTGTTTAAGGTATGTGCTAACTAAAAATAAAGACAAGATGATAGTTTATTAAATTTAAATGAAATTTGCAGATTGTGATCTGTGAGTTTAATAAACTCAGCCGTCTGCTCCTTGCTATCTATAATATTGTCACGGTCCGGGGCAGCGGCCGTGTGAAGAGTGGAAAGGAGGACTCAAATGCAGCACTTACTCAGATGTGAAGGTGATTTATTGACAATATCAAACATAAAGTGGAGATGGCAAAACAGAACTAAGGATGAACTAAACTGGGTGAAACTACACAAAGGAGTGGCAAACCTGAACATGAAGGGAGAACAGCAGGGAGAGCACGCAGGGGATTTCACAGGGTATGAACACAGACGACGCGACGAGGAGCAGAGGAAATCACACACTATAAGTACACAAAGAGACACTGGGAAATCACACACAGGTGGGGGAAACAGCTGGACCTGATTAACCTGACGAGACAGGGGAACACTAACACCAGGGACCAACAGAGGGAGCACAAACCCAGAACCCAGTGTCTAAAATCCCAAACACAAACCATCCCAAAACAGCCATGAATAATAATGAAAGTAATAACAATAAAGAACATAAACATAAAGTCACTGAGTCATGGTCGCAGGACCATGACAAATATAACGGGACACCGGAGTATATTCTCCAGCATCTCACACTTCTGATAATCAGTTGTGTAAAAACTACTGTATAACTTTAATCTCAGCCAAACCGATTTACTCAGGAACAAATAAAATACTGAAAAAAGCCAAACAATAACATTTTTAAGGTATCTAAGTGACTTATATATCATGTTTAACCTGAGTAGCGAAAAACGGGCTTGAAAACGATTTGCCGGGAGTCCGGTGTTCTCACCGGCTCTAGTGAGCGTTGAACTCCGGCTAGCTAGCTAGCTAGCTTGAGCTAGTGGGTAACAGACGTCTCCGAAAACATCGGAGCGCTTTTGAAAATATGTGGTGTCTTGATAAACTGAGCAGAAATTTGAGGCTTACACAGTTACATTCTCACCTGAAAATATGTTAAACGTTTATTTTGTGACCCAGAAAGAATAATAAGAGTAATATTAAAACTAACTAGCTGCCGCCATTGTTGGAAACTGAGCAGGGCCGCGATTCTTGTTCTTCGGGGTTTAACGGCAGCTGGCATCGTTGTACGTGCAGTGCTGCCATCTTCTGTTTCAGTCCATTATTACACTCTTAAATCCTACTACTTATTCCTGCATCTTTTGGGATCTTACAAAGCTTCAAACGACACGTCGACTATTAAATTAGTCGTCGACGATTTTGATAGTCGACGTAATCGTGACTAGTTGACTAATCGTGGCAGCCCTAGTGAGAGGAGGATGTTAGCCAAGCTAATATTCATTATGGACAACACCTCTGAGCAGCTTCTTTAACAGTAGACTGTTACAGGACTGAAGGCTATCATAGGTATTTCATTCCAACAGCATCCAAGCTGTACATACAGACACAGGATGAAAACTCTCTAAAAATATTGGTATATTATTATCATTCCCCCCTGCATTTATGTACATATAAAAAACTGTTACTGTAATTTACTGTATATAGTAACCATCTGCACATAGTATAACATTTTGGCTTTTTTTTACATCTCTAATTACATCCCTGATTTACCTTTCCTTCCTGTTACTTGTGCTGCTGGAACAAGCTGGAAAGTCTAAATCCAAGTTGTCTGTATTTTTGTATCATAACATAGTTTTTAATAATCCCCAGAGGTTCCCTCATTGTAGATTATTATTACAACACAATAAAAGCATCAGACTATCTAAAACAGATAAATGACTTTCACACTGCTGAATGTAAAAACTAAGGCACTATAAGAGCACTGGGACTCATGTTACAATGAGTATTGATGAAGCCCTTCCCCCCCCCACCCTGCTGCTTCTTTCACTTCTGCAACAATACAAAAACATATCAGCTACAATAGTATATAATAAGCAGAGGATGTGAATGTGCATGTGCAAAGTTTTAATGTGTGCATTTATTGCCCGGGGATGTACAGATGATGAGAGATGATGAGTTGCATGCCTCCATCCTATTGAGTAATAATGAGAGTGCTGTGATTGCTTGAGCTAAGAATAGTAGGCTTTAATAGGGGGGGTTGTCTCTCTGCAATCCGCCCCTATGGCAACACTATAACTAGATTTATCACTACGAGCGAAGCTGTAACAACACGGGAAAAGGCGTACCGCACACAATTAAAAGAACTTGCAAACACACAGATGTCCAGAAATAGGTTAGGGGCATAAAGGCATGGAGAAAAGTGAAAAGACAGAAAAACACAATGATTTTGAAGGACAGGTGGACTCAGTAATATTTTTCCTTCAATAAAGGTCAGCTACAGTTTAGACAGCAAGCCAAAGCTTCCATACTCTTACTTTGTGAACAACCAATTATCTTTTATCCATATCCTCAGCTTTCCATCAAAAACTCACTCATTTTGTTGGCTTTCTATATGACATTCTGTCCTTCTTGCCATTATTTCAAATAACTATGACATTTTTGTCTGTGTTTTTTTTTTTTAAACGCTGACTTCATTCCAGCATGTCTCACGCGCTGTTATTCTGCCCTGCAGTGCATATAAAAAAACACAAGCTGGCCAGGTAATGCAGGTTACTAAATACATTATTATGGCATAACGAAAAATAATTGGCAAATGAGCTGGACAACAGGCTAACCCCCCCCCCCCCCCCCCCCCTTTGTCAAAGCAATACAGCCAGAAAGAAAATATCCATATTGTCACTCGTAAAAACCATCTGCTTGTAACTCGCCTCAACAAGAGACAGAGGAATGTTTATGTTAAACACAAACACACATTCCCTTTCTTGGTGTGGCTCCCCTAATTTTATTTTGCTATGTTCCAATCTCATACCGAGTGGCCATCAACCAGAGTCAATCTTGTGGAAAATGAAAACTATCTGAATATTCCTGGGGAGCTCAGGGAGAGTTGTGTGCTCCCTGAGCACCATTTCACCTGCTGTGTTTACGGCTCCATGCTGAGCTATTGCATGACTTGTCTTTGCTCTCCAGATCACACAACGAGAATGAAGTTGAAATTAGTTCCGGAGATATATGTGTGTGAAAGTGCATGCGTTTCAATAGCAGAGTCATGGCCATATACACAGGAGCACGAGCAAGCACACACATGCACACACACAGATGTACACAGAAGTTCAATTAGCGTCCAATCGTAGGGGACTCAGGTGAGGGATAAGTCATGTTTAGTGCACCTGTCTCTCCAGCAGGACCTCTGCTGGAATTAAAGCATAGAGTTTGGGAGCTCTGCCACAAGAACATCAACTGGAGGTCATAAACACAGAGTGGAGACAAGCTGCAGTCTATCCTGCTCACAGGATGTCTCTAAGGGACAGAAGCAATAAATAAATCAGTGGATGCCCTACCCTCAAACAAACACACGGCATCAATATAAACTCAAGCATGCATGAATCCAATGTGTGAATAAAAACGAGACAGTGAACAAGTATCCCGACGCAGAAGAAGAATATAGCAAACGTCACCGAATTATAGATGTGTGTCTATGTGTAGCTGCAACCACCAGAGACTCTGAGAGACAGGTACATGGGTAACCGTCACCAGTACACAGCTGATGAATATTCACACTATTTTCAGAAGCATGATCTTTCCCACTGCATCCACTCGACAGATGCATAAACATGCACATTTACATTCTTGCATCCTAACCCGAGCCAACACATTTGGACGCACATGTGAATGCAAATAAATAAAGAAAGAAAAAAACAGAGAAACTGAAAAATTTCCATTTCTGCCCACAAATCTATGTGTAGCTGTCAGCATGTGAGCTGACAACAGCTATGGAAATGCAGCCCGCTGGGGTGACCTTGACTTTAAGCACATACCGTACTCACACACTGTGGTCAACTCCACAGTAGCTACAGAAGTTACCCTCTATTCCGTTTCTCTTCTCCCTAAATGGCTGTCAATCTGTCCATCTTGCTCAGTTCATCTTTCCTCGTCTAACATGTCTAAACTTAAAGCAGAAATGTCAGTGTTGGCGGTAAATCATCCTTCTAAATTGCGCATGTTTGTGTGTGTGCTTGTGTTAACGCCGTTTTAACGCAACTCTCCAGAATGCAGTGGAGAAAGGCAGCAACTTCCTCCCACCACTGAATAAAACATCCCATTTGGAGCCAGAAGCCATAAACCATAAATCACCACTTCTACCACAGGGCCCTTACCCAGAGAGAGAGGGAGGAGCAAGATGAGTACATGTGTACGAGCATGAAAAAGAAAGACACGCAGGTAATAATAAAATGAAGTCGTAGCATGAAGTGAAAGATAGTCGTGAATATAAAAAATATCACGATGAAAACTATTTTGCTGCACCAAACAGTTAGAAACATACCTAATAAAAAAACACAGAGGTAAGTTCTGTCATGTGAACTTCGACTGTTTGGTTACACTCTGAAACTTGCTAAAAAGTGATAAAATGAACGTCCATTTATCCAGTTCAAAGTTGGAAAGCTTATCCTATATAGAGATCACAGGGCAAGAGGCAGGGACCACATGGACAGATCGCTAGTTCATTATCTTGCTATACAAAATGTTGATTTAAACACATGAATGAGCTTTCTTGCCTACAGTATAAGAACCATCCCACTTTGTGTGCTCGCAAAACACGATCCCTACAAAACCACAGTGGCCAGGCAGATGTACAGGCTGTGGACTGGCCTTAGAGTGAAGCTATAGCCGGGAGAGAGTGAATTAGCTTTCACAGAAAGATGGAAATGAAGGAGAACGTGCAAAAGTAATAAAATCCACTGAGCACAAATTCACCAGTTAAGATTTCTTAATGTGTTTTTTCAATCGGTGCAAAAAAAATCAACATTCATAGACTGGCAGTTTAGCTCTCTGTGCTGTGCTTAGATAATGGCTGTATTTAGCATACAGACATGAGACTGGTTTGGAAATTCCTTTTCTTACTATTACCAAGTAAGTCAATAAGCATATTACAGAAATCTCTATTTTCTCAAGAAACCCATTAAAACCTCCTATAAGTCATTTTCTTCATGCATGGTTTAGTTTAGTTTCGTGTTCAAAGAAAATACTACTGTAATTTGGGTACATATAAATCAGACACAAAGTAATAAGATCATCACTGGAACTACTACACATTATGCATAAACTGCTTTCCAGAGGCAGTGATTTTCAATCATGCATATAACTGCCATCCCAGCTACTCATCGTTATGGATTAATACAACTGTGACATCTACTGAATGATTAGGGAGCCCAAACGACTCTCAGGATCTCAGAATCACATCAAAAGGCTTGACTGAGACAAGCGCTGCTCGCTTGGCAGGGCTAGACGTCTACTTTTTCTATTTTTCTTTGGCTTGTGTAAATGAATGAACAAATACACAAAATTCTGAACAAAACAAACAAAGGGGTGAAAATGGGTGGAGGGAGTTATAATAATTATTGGCCAATAAGTTCATAAGTACCTAAAAAGTTCTTAAATGTGCATTTTTCTTTTGATTGTTCTTGAAGTACACATAGTACTATTTGTGCACACAATCACTTCTCGGCATATGTTAGCGCAGGAGAAGTTCAACTTTAATTACCCTTTCCTTTACTGAACGAGCAGAGGTGAAATGAACTTGACGGAAGAAAGAGGTGGGAGGGGAGGAGGAAGCAGTCAGACAGGGTAAGTAATGCTTTTTCCCTCAATGTGTTTTTTCCTTTTTCAGAGAGGGGTGATTTTAATTGAATACTGGGGAAAAGTAATCACATCAAGCACCAATCATTTCTGCATTAGGGGCAAACATAGGTTCCTCGAATAGGCTGACTGTTAGGGGAGGGTATCTGTCTATCTCATGCTAAAGATCAAATCGCATTCAGTCTCTTTCAGGCAGAGTGAAGGGAAGAGGAAGGGTTGAATTGTTTAACATCTAGTGGTGTCTGTTCATCTGTCTGTGTACCTGTAGCGGATCAAGGTGGCTCTTGTATATATCTGTGTCTTTCAGTCTGCACTGTGTTGCACCAGCTGCAGTTGTCTAACCTTTTATAATAGCTTGCTGGTTATTTACAGCCAACACATGCTGCTGCATTTAGCTAGTGTGTTGTATATCAGGCTGCGTACATCTTTCTTTCTTTCACACACACACACACACACGCGCGCGCGCACGCGCGCACACGCACACACACACACACACACACACACACACACACACACACACACACACACACACACGGACCAAATGTGCAAATAATAAATCTCACTTCCTAATTCCCATCCTCTTACAAATAAAGAAAATGAACTGAAGATGTTATAAATATACTGCTTTAAAAAAAAACAAGAAACAACAGAGAATGCAGAAAAGGCGTGCAATGACTTTGCATGACAGCTGCATCTAATTAGCCAATCACATGGCACCAACTTAATGCATTCAGGTTAAGGTCAAGATGACCTGGTGAAGTTCAAACCCAATTGTCTGAAAAGAAAAAAAATATGCAGAGATCAGCAGTTCTTTGGGTGAAAATACCTTGTTTGTGTCAGAGGTCAGAGACTGCTTCTGACCTCTGACAGGAAGGCAACAGTAACTCAAATAATCATGTGTTATAGCCAAGGTATATAGAAGAGCAGCTCTGAATGCACAACATGTGCACCTCGAAGCTACAGAAGAGGAAGATGTTGGTGGTCTGATGGGTACTGAAATCTGTGTTGCCATTCTGGTGGTAAATCTTGCCTTCTATCACTGGTTCAGGCTGCCAGTTGTGGTGTAATGGTGTGGGGGATATTTTCTTGGCACACTCTCGTCCTCTTAGTTTCAAATGAGCATGATTTAAACACAACACCCTACCTCAGTATCACTGCTGACCAAGTCCATCCCTTTATGACTACAGTGGACCCATCTTGTAATGGCTGCTTCCAGCAGGAAAACACACCAAACTGCATATCATCTCTTTTTTGAACATGGCAATGAGTTCACTGTACTCAAATGCCCTGCAAAGCCAACAGCTCTAACCAACAAAGCACCTTTGGGATGTGATGTAACAGAAGATTTCCATTATGGATTTTCAGCTGACAAATCTGCAGCAACTATATGATGCTGTCATGTCAATATCGACCAAAGTCTCTGAATAATGTTTCCAGCACCTTGCTTAATCATTGCCACAAAGACTTAAGGCAGTTCTGAAGGAAAAAGAAGTTCCAGCCTTGCACTAGCAAGGTGTAACTAATAAAGTGAGTGTATGATACGTGTAGTCTGTAATACTGAATGCATGTGCACATTAGCAATGTGAATGTTTCACTTGGACATAAACCCAAAGAGAATTACCAGCCAGCTCTCATAATGCACCATAGATGCTTTATCTCTGTGGTGCATTATCATCTCATGGCTTTGTGTTACAGACTTGCTCACCATATGACCAAATAAAGGACCAAATTCAGGAGGTGGCATTAATTCAACTGAATCTGTTTTGCAACTACGAAAAACAGCTTTAAAAACTGAACCTAAGAGGCGTTGAATGAGTAAATGTAAATTGGGAATTGCATAACAGAAGGGTCAGTGTTTTATAGCAAGAAACACTTTGTAGATTGCATCTGTTTTAGTGAAAGATCACATAAACAAGCGCACACATACACACACACACAGATGGGAAAAAAATGTACATTGTGGACATGTTGCAGGGGTAATGGACTTGGTAATTGCTTAGCAACAGGCAATGGCACCACCACCTGTCTACTAAGGTACCCACTGAAGGTCAGTGTGTGTGTGTTTGTGTGGGCATGAACATTTGTCGGAGGGCACCTTAGTGCAGCACACAAACAACCACGCACAACGACTGCCCCATTGCTTTTTCCAGTCTTGCAAAGTCACTCCTGGGTTGAGCTCTCCTGTTCAAATGTTTCAGAATCATTTTGAGATAAAATTTCGAATGATGATGTTGCAATTTGGAAACCTCATACAGGTATAAAGATGAGTGAGACAGACGTGCTTATGACTGCAATCTCTGTGAGACTGCGTGTGGCTGTCAAACTGTGGGTGGTCTGTGTGCCGCATGTGTGAGTTTGGGGAAAAGCATCATTGTGTGTTTGTGTTTATCTCCGATAGACCCGCTTGGACATGGTGTGTCTTTCAAGTCACAAGATGGGAAGATGGGGGTGATCTCTGGGCCCTGAGGGGGAAGGCGTGTGACAATTCTCTGCTTTCATGTGCTGTGTTTTCAGGCCGTCTTCTCTTTATCTCGCCCTTTAGTCACCCACCTCCGTTCTCCTCCTCGCTCTGTCACTAACTCACACTCGTGAGTTACATCACACGACACGCACGCTGACACACCCTCTATATCACAGTCTGACTTATCTCTTCTCATGTTCGATGAGGTGTACGCGTGTAAGAAAAAGAAACCTTGAATGCTTGCTTGATTTTGAGTTTGAAGATTGATTCCCACTTCTGTGCACACCACGATTATGTGTATTACCTGAAAACAGGTATATATTTGTGCACCCTTTTATGAATATACTAGCAACAAACAGTTAGGACACTGCTCTCCCGCTGGACACATATTTTCTCCAGCAAATGAAAAAGGAGCGCGACTGTCACCAGTGTTTTACTGTAAAGAGACAAGCATGAGGTCCAAATCAGATACGAGACTAGATCACACTCGCAGAGAATAATGCATGCATTTCATATTCACAGCTTCCATACGTTTCTTGGGCATTTTATGAATACCCTACACGATGACAGGATTTCTCAGGGTTGTAAGTGTCAGCCATTGTTTAGCAAACGGCGTATCTGAAAAGTACACTTTGCTACGCTCATTTTGTGCTGTGAGGGATGGTATAGTGATAAAAATATATCTGACAGCATACTGTGTGATGGCACATACAGAGGGAATTACATGAAGACTTGCAACAGTAAAACTGCATATAAATATGCATCATTGTTTGTCTTATTCTTATTCATCTTTTCGTTATCAGTTTCTCTTTGAGTGAAATTTGTCTGTCACGATTTCCAAGTCTTTGAGTTTTTCTGATTTTAAAGTTCAAAGACATTCAGTTTACTGTGATGTGTAACAGAGAAAAGAGAATGTATCATGATAAATTACTCAAAACTGTTTCAGATAAACTTTGAGTTGTAAAAAATCTGCCTCGTCTCGCTCATATATTGAACCACGACTCTTACACTGATAACAATACCAAACCATGTCTCATATTAAAAGAACAAACTGTGAACCAAACCAAAGCTGAGGGGAATGCTTTTTTCTGTGGATTTTCTGCAAATTGTGTCGCTGGGCAGGAATACACTGATGTGCGGCACTGCACCACACCTGTGCAGGGCTGCTTTTTATTGGAAACGAGGAAAATGGGTAGTTACTCACGGCTCATATGCATCCATTTGTCTGGTCTCTGTACCATTCATACATATGGATGACCAGATTTGTCTGTGTCTTTTTTTGTCTCATTCAATTACAGCGCCTTTCCCCCCCACCTTGTCTGTCTCTCCTTATTCTTCTTCAAAACTTCTCTCCTCCATGCAAAGGCACATTTCATTTTTCTTTATTGTTTGCCTTTTGGTGAGGTGACACACGACACATTGTGGAGTCTAGCCACCCTGGGGGAATGCTAATAGAGGAGAACTGTGAGTCTGTGAGGCAGGGAGCCCGAAAGAGACTGAAGCGGTGCAGAGAGACAGAGACGGGGTGAGACAAAGACGGGGAAGTGAAAAAGAGAGATAGTCATCAAAAGAAATAAAATGAAAGGCAGTCTGAGAGAGACAGAGAGAGAGCAAAGTGTGATGAAAATCTAAATTACAGAAAGAGGGAGAAAATGTATAGGCAGCAACAGACCATAGAAAGAGGTTAAGAAAAAAAAGAACTGATAGGAAAGGGTCAGACAGATGAAGCCGAAGTGAATCGAGAAAGCATGTCAAGAAGAGATGGTGAGGACAGCAAAGTGGGAGGAAAAGCATATAGGTGGAATGGAGGAGTAGAAATGAAAAGTGTTGTGTTTCATCAAAATGAGAGGGAAAGGCAGGCGAGGAGGAGGAGGCCTGGGCAGATGGGGCAGTGAGAATGAAAGACTTTTGTTTAGTATTTAAGTTCCATAAACAATGAAACCAGCAGAATGAAGCGTTCCATCTTTGCCTCCACCCACACAAGGTCAAGGTCACACATGTGAGAATTTACTCCAGAGACATGGCTCATTTCTGGTAACAAGACAGGAGATAGTCCTCATTTTAATGCAGTGCTAATTAGTGTCTTCTACAATTTGACCTTTCCCTTTATTTGTATTTATTTGTGTTTCCAAATGTTTGGATGCATCCGTGTGTGCATTAAACTTGGGTACAACATGTAGCACTCCAGCAGGTCCTAACCTGGCTTTCATTTAAATCGCTCAGTCTCACGGCCCCCTGCTGCCTCACACCAGTTGTCCTTTTCTCTAACATCAGTAACTATAGCAACACTCAAAAGAAGACCAAGATAAGTGAACAGCTAGGCGAGATATACAGGATGAAGAAGGAGGGTATCTGGAGAGATAAGGGGCTGAAAACAATGGTGGAACAATTAAAGGAAAGAAAAGAGAGAGGGAGAGGAATCTGGCAACGCGAGGTCAACATGAATTATAACATGCTGTTTTTAAGTTCAATACCACCAACAGTCCCATCACATTAAAGTGCTCAACTTCCCAACAGAAAAAAATGGTTTGTGTCTATCGTAAAAAAACCAAACTGTACCACAGTGCACTTTGCTGTGACTCACCATGATAGTGTGAGGTTGTTTTCTGAAAAGTGTGTTGATGTGTAATATACAATACATACAAAGAAAAACCCCACATCATTGTGAAAAATAGCCTATGCTGTACTTGAACTCACAGCCTTCAAAATACAAGGAAGAACTGAGCGAGTGGTAACTCTGACACAATGTCAGTAAAGGAGAGTTTAGAGGGAAGTCACTAGAAAAACTGGAATTTTTCAGAAACAGTAATTTAAAAATCCTGAATAGAAGCACGCAGCACACAGTCGAGCTGGTCATTTTAAGGCATGAACGGTCTGTCTATGACAAATGGTGTGAGAAGAAGAAAAATGGTTGATGACAATAACATATAGTGTGATTGTTGCTTTGCAACAATCCCTCCAATTATCTGACTAATAACAGCTCTGGCTGTATGATACATCACATGCAGTGAGTTTCTCCTCTGGTTTTGGTGAATATTGTTCTAATCTTTCATTAGCATGTTACTTAGCACTAATTAGAGGTTATCTCTGTTTACAAGACACATCAATACAGTCAACCAATGTACTTTGTTTGCCCCATGATATATCAGTACTTCACCCTCCTGTTTAAATATGTATAATTCTGGCCTCTGACTCCACCGTGACCACTTTTGATACATCAGATACATCAGTCTATCTCGTATAGTTTATGAAGTCAAAGCGGCTTTGTCTAGTAGGACGTATCTTCCCAGTCCATCTTCCCATTTCAAATTTAAATTAGAGTAGAATAGAATATGATAAAATAAATGGTGTTTAGAAGCGTTTGTGTATTCTGCAGGTACAGGACCTCCTGAAGTTGATGACTAGCTTTTTTGTTTTGGAGGTACTGACTTCCAAAACAAAAATTGATTGTGATAGTTTACACACTTCGCCCAAGAACACTAAAATAAAACTTTTTTCCAACATAGTTCTTGATAAATTGTCTTTTGTTTGTTGTTTGATACAGGTCTGAGCCTTGGGCTCTATTGCTATGAACTGTGAATCATTTGTTTGGGAGGGAATTCAAACCACAAAATATGGTGTCATATCTGCTTTTTTAAATAAAACTGAAAAAGAAAGTTTAAAGTAAAATCTATTTAAGGTTTAGATTGTGGTTTTAGTTTTTAAGCACCTACATCTTTAGCTCTCAACGGAGTTAGGCCAAAGTCACACGCGCCGAGAGACCTGCCAACAACTATCTAGCAACCACCAATTATGAGGCAAAAAAAAAATTGTTACTGGAGGCCGGCAGCAGTCTCTATGAACTTATCCAGACATTACTAGAGACTGTGTGTAGTAGAAGTGTGTATTCTGCGGCCTGCTGGCAAGTGGTTTCTGGAGTTGCTGAAAGTCGCTAGAGTGAAATTAGTCGCAAAAAGACATGAAGTTGTGGTGCACCAAAAACCTCCCCGTGATTGATTTGCAGATGCCAGTAGTTTCCAAGGAATACTGGTATTCTCAACATTTAGTCACATTTGAAGAATTGCAACACAAACTTGCACAGTGCCTTACTACTGTGACCTGCACATTTCAAAAGGCACAACTTTTTTTCTTTACAGGTCAGAATCTTGCAGCAAGCCATAGAAATCTGCTGTAAACCAAAGCAATCACAACAAGCTTTTTGGTGCAGCAACCTATTTGCAACCAATTTTATCTGGTGACATCCAGCAACCTCCAGCAATTAGTTGCCAACTCGTCACAGAATAAACATTTCCCTAGTAATCGAAACCACGCTGTATGACTGATGTCTTAATTAGCTTAGTCTTAGTTAGCTCACTTGACAGAATTTTAGGCAGATTTAAGATGTTTCCCTGAAATGATACTGTCCATTATAAGAGCAAATACAATACTTTTAAGTTTACCACAGTGCCACCTTCTGGCCTTAAAACGGAAACAACACTGGCCACGGAATTTCCCCCCCAAAAACATTCATGGTAAAGGTCGTAGTGTGATTGCAGCTATTGCAAATGTAATTTTAGCTTTGCTGAAATCTAGTTGAAGCCAAGATATTTGATGTCTAGTGAGCTGTCAAGTCAATAGTCAACAGTCAACGGATTAGTTCTTTATATGGAAATTTTTTTGAGTTCTTTATACTGAAGTAAATGGTGAAAAAGTTGTGCTAAATTCTTCTTTTCTTCAAAATCTTTTGTTCTTTTTAGCAGTTTTAACAACAAAACCAAAAATCAAACCTTGTTTGAATTTGAGAAATTTACTGTAGACTAACCACAAGTCTTCGAGAATTACAACTTATTTTTCAGAACATATTCTGCAACAACTGGCTGTCAGAAATAGCCTCTCCCACTTCACATCACTTTGGGATTTGAAGATGTTGCCCAATAGTGCATTTTAAGAAGACCGGCTCCGCCTTTTGGGCATACTTTCAATTGACGAGTTGTGGCTGCACTGCAGTCAATAGTCTTGCAACACACTTCAAGCTTTACTTGGCAAAGCAGCAAACAACCCCGATGGCAATAAGCTGTGAGGAGAGTGGCAGTAAAATGGATTTCTGTGTTGATTTAAATTTCTCTGAGAACAAGTGTATCAAAAGGTGGCACAGATGAAATCTACATTTGTTTATACGCGGCTGTATTGATGTCAAGCGTTCAGTACACATAGTAAATATTGGGTTTCGGTAATGTTGGAAAAGTGCACCACAGCGTAATTACTGACCCTTGCTTTTGACCGTTTCATCACTCCATCCAGTCCACCTACATCAACCTAGGCCTCATTCCTGCTAGGTTTTCATTTATCCCTTAGAATAAATCCTGTGTCATGGTGCCTCATAAACAGGTCAAGTTTCATCCAACCAGAACTCCAACACACTTACACCTGTACACAAACATCATAATTAAAGGAGGCACAATTTGATAAATCAAACACTGTAATCCTTGTTTCGAGAAACACTTTGTGTGTCATTCGATTTGTGTCTTTTGTCAGGTGGATGCGATTGAGCAGAGATGGTGGGGCTAGTATTGCTCTTTATGGAGCATGCTATGTTTTTTCTCTAAGGGTGACATTCAATTGATCTGCACTTTCTAGATCCTGCACTGTTTACAGCCAGTAAACAACCTCATTAATCAGATTGGGGTAAAACAAACCCTGTAAGCATTTACGGGCTCTTCACGAGCGCTCACATTTTCTCTTTTCTTGCTTTTATAGCTCCAACTTCCCCATCATCAATCCCCTTCTGTCTCATCTACTCTATCTAAAAAAGCTAATCTCCTTAAAGCATCCCTCTCTCTTTGTTTCTCCCATCCTTTCCTTCTTCCCATGGATTGCCCTCTGCCCATCACCAGACCTCTCTGTCTTCTCACATGTCCGCCAGCCCTCGTCCCCTCATTTCTCTTCCCCCACATCTCCACCCATCACTCTTTTCACCCCAAACAGCTCTGCTTCTGTTTCCCTCCATCCCCCCTGATGGATAGCTTTATTTGCTGTCTGCACCCTTCTTATGCTTCAGATCTCACTAGCCTCGTTTCAAGGTCAAGTATATATGGAATAGATAATTTTTCAATCCTGCATAATAATAATATAACATGGATGAAGTAGTCAGTCACCACCCACCTCTATGGTCAATGCTGATCTTGATTAAATAGATAGATAGGTTGGAAGGCGGGACTATGTTAAGGTTAAACAAATCATTAATGTACTTTAAGCATAAAAACACACAGAGCTAACGGGCACTTTCATTAACAGAAGTGACGAATGTGGACATTGTAGAAACACATATAGAAAGGTGATTAAAAAGTGTGTGCTTTTCTTAGAACACTTAAGATATATATGAAAAAGAATTAGAAAATTAGGAGGAGAGACGGGTGATTGGTGAGAGAACGGATGGGGGAACAGATAGGATGAAAGATGAAGGACCAGCTGAAGGTAAAGTGTTACACAATGTACTGACTGAAATTGAGACAGGTGGCAGGCTGGACTGCTGGTGATTGACTGATGTTCAGGGCAGAAGCAGATTAAAGCAGAGCCAAGAGGCCGGCTTAGACAATACACAGAGGGAAGGTTAGAGGTGGTGGTAGTGAGGGAGATAAAACAAAGATAGAGAAGGAAATGAAGAAGGTGAAGCAAAGAGGTGATCTGAGATGAGGGGGGGAGGGGTGGTGGTGTAAGATGTTACAGCAATCAGTCACATGGAAAATGCTTAGAAACGATTAGGTTCTCAGTTTGTGACAGTTGTTATCTGTCACCGATTAGAGATAAATTTAATATACTGGATTCTGTCTAAGAGAATAACAAATAATTATATTATTATTAGTTATCCACAAGAAACAAACAATTTGTTGTAATAAATGGGAACTTCAGTTTACTGTGATGCTTAATGTTCCAAGCCAGTTATTATTAGCTATTATTATTATTAATAATATCAGAAAAAAACTGTAGAATAATTCATGCTGAAAACATTACCTGGTACAATTATTATTGATGTGGAAACGCTCAGTGTTCCAGCCACAAAAATCAGTTTATCTTATAGGACCTGGATAAAAAAGACAAGACCCTGTGATATTCTGTCTGTTTTCCTTTCAGACATCCATCTGTTTTGTTATGATGCTATGACAGGTCTCTCCTCCCACTTAATGCCCTTTGCAATCAAAACGTATTTTGACGTTAGCTGAGAAAGCACGGGTGTCGTGAATGCCGATAATAATAGCTCATTAAAGTATTGACAATTACCTGAATGACACTAATCGCCCATTAAAGTTTATTATTTATACATATATTTTTCTACCATTCCCCATCCTCTCCTTGGTCTTTGCATGTACTTTATCAAACTGTCATGTTCTCTAGAAACTTTGGCACATGCACTTTTCTTTTCAAAACAGGTGTTTGGTGTTCTGGACGTGTGTCAGTGATGTATGTAGTTAGGTAGTATTTAAAATCTATAATAAAAAGCAGTAGTGAATATTGCTGCGATCACAGCAACCTGCTACCAACCAAAGCAATGGTAAGAAGGTTTTTCAGTACAGCACTGTACATTTTTATCTAACAACTGCCTGCATATTTTTTCATATTTCATATATTTTTCTCCATAACAATCTGCCAGGGGTCACTGACCACTCTGTAGATCCAGGTTAACTGGGCCTAAGTCTGAAAAATCTATTTCTTTCCTTGATTGGGTAATTTTGGGGCGATTGTGGCTCAAGAGTTGGGAGTTTACCTTGTAATTGGAAGGTTGCTGGTTCGAGCCCCCGGCTTGGACAGTCTCGGTCATTGTGTCCTTGGGCAAGACACTTCACCCGTTGCCTACTGGTGGTGGTGGAGCCAGTGTCTGGCAGCCTCGCCTCTGTCAGTGCGCCCCAGGGTGGCTGTGGCTACAATGTAGCTTGCCATCACCAGTGTGTGGATGACTGGATGTGTAAAGCGCTTTGGGGTACTTAGAGACTAGTAAAGTGCCATTTACCATTTCAGGCAGGTTTTTAGGTGAAAACTACATGACTTCCTTGTGTGAGGCTTTTTTGATGTAATTTTTTTTCTTTTTTTCTATTGAGTTCTGCTATTATTTTGTGCTGTGTTTTGTTACATCACTTTTTGGATTTTCTGCACATCTAGGTTCTTTTTTTCTCTTTTACGCAGGTAAAGCATTGAGAGGAAAAGGATAATGGGAACAATGGTTAAAGGCACAGAGAGAAGAAAGAGAGATGAAAACAATACTGTGCTGAAAAATAGTGAAGAGAGGAAGAAGCAAAAGAACCAAACAGAAAGAATAACAGGCAGACGTCGTTCACGCCAAAGGAATGTAGAAGCAGATGGAGCAGAATAAAGAAACTGTAAGACAAGGACCAGAGGGGAAGTACAAAGAGAGACCAGGAAAGAAAGGAGTATAATATAAGGGCAGTATCATGAAAAGGGAAAGGGATACAAAGAGGTATCACAGTAGGAAAAGGGAGTCAATGGGAAGGCCTGCAAGATGTATGAAAAGAGGTGAAATGAAGAATGATGGGCATTGAGTTGGTTGCAAGAAAGGTTTATGGAGAACAGAGGGAGGGTGAATAAGGCAATGGAGGGCAAGTGGAATGAGCAAAGCCAGAAAAGGATAGATGGAAAGAGAAGGGATGAGCTGGCTGCATTGAGAGGGGATGTTCAATGGGCCACAACGCAGCTGCTGACAAGCCCATCTTATTCGCAGTATGGCATCTTTCCACTCAACAACTCGCAGGTGGAGGGATATACAGATGCTCACATATTCCTACACTGTCCATGCTCATGCACTAACAGAGCCCATGCCATGTTTCAGTGCCTGTCTGTGTTACAGATGAAATGAGAGCTCAGTGCTCTGGATAACAACCCTCAGTGAGAATACACTGGCCAAAAGAGCTCAATATGATGATGGAACACCCCCACCCTAAAAAATACAAAACAATAACAACAACAAAAAAAACCCTAACAAAAAGCAAATGTAAGCAAACTTCTGATGTGTACCCCTTTCTGTTAAAACTGTAGTAGGCAACAAGTGTTTGATTAAGCAAAAAACCTAAAGTAACTTCAGCATATTGGAAGGCAATTTTTCTGATAAGAAGGACAAATATCTATTTTCAAATTTTGTGGGTTTTTTCCCATTTCTGTTAAGATTTCCTGCTTTGATCTGACGGCATCTGAAGTGCATACAGTTGCCAAACCAGATGGGTACACACAGAATTTCATTTCATTTCATTTATTTATTTCACACTTGGTACAACAGATCAAACAAACCAACCACACTTTCTATCAATAAAGCACTACAACCATGTGTGAAAAGGAGCAGGAAGAAGAAAATATTCTTATTAAACCCTGCCCCCTATCTACAATCCAACTTATATTACAAGTGGGCACTATAATCAGGGAACAAACTAATATTAACATTTATCTCCGGTCCTAACCCAAACCAAACAACAAATTTACAATCAGAATATACCACTCCACATAGTAACAAGGAGAAACATAAAATTAAAATAAAGAAAACAAAAAATTATAATGGATCCTTTTTCAATGAACTCCAATTTCATTCGCATTCTTCATATTGAGTTATCATTTTAAACATGTAACACTTTTTAAAACAATGTAAACTTATACAATTCTTTCAATTATAATGAAAAGAGTTCCACAGTCGTATACCCCTAACCGTTGGACTCATTAATCTTTGTGTAGTCCTAGCTAACTGATGCTTAAAATAAAATTTCCTTCTGCTATCTTCTCCCCCTGAACACATTAAAAATACTCTTTGTAACTTAAAGGGCAAAATATTATTTTTAGCCTTAAACATAATTAATAGTGTCCGTAATTTCACTAAATCTCCTAATTTTAATAATTTTGATTTTATAAATAATTTATTTGTATGTTCTCTATATTTAACATTATGAATCATTCATATCACTTTCTTCTGTAATAAGTTTAGAGGTTTTATAGTATTCTCATATGTATTCCCCCAAACTTCAACACAGTAACTAAAATATGAGAAAAACACTGAAAAATATAAAATGTGCATTGTTTTATAATCTAATAAATCTCTTACATTTCCCAAAATATAAATGCTTTTAACCATCTTCTTTCTAATATACTCAATATGTGATTTCCATGTCAAACTTTCATCTACTATTACACCCAAAAAACGAAATTCAGTAACTCTTTCAATCAATTCTCCATCAATGGACATAATGACTTCATTCTCCTTTAGACCATTGCCAAATATCATGAATTGCGTTTTTGTCAGATTCAAAGATAATTTATTTACATCAAACCATTTTTTTAATCTTAACATCTCAGAAGTCATAATTTCAACCAAATCTTTCAAATTCACTCCTGAGCAATAAAAATTTGTGTCATCTGCAAATAAAATAGAATTTAACCTTTTTGATACGTCACAGATATCATTAATATATAAATTAAAAAGTTTAGGTCCCAAAATAGAACCTTGAGGAACGCCACATACAATCTTCAATCTTTCAGAGGTATTGCCGAGATAATGTACATATTGCAACCTATTTTCTAAATAACTCCTTAACCAATTCAATGCCACTCCTCTCACACCATAGTTATACAATTTAGAAATCAAAATAGAATGTTGTAACATATCAAAAGCTTTTTTTAAATCAACAAATACCCCCACTGTATATTTATTATTATGGGTTGCAGATGAAATATCGTCAATGAAAGTCAACAATGCTAATGCTGTTGATCTATTTTTACGAAATCCAAATAGATTTTCATTTATTAGTTGATATTTTTCAATAAAACTATCAAGTCTTTGCGCAAAGAGTTTTTCAAGCACTTTTGATAACTGTGAAAAAAGAGACACTGGCCTATAATTGTTAAAACTATGCTTATCTCCTGATTTATATAAGGGTATCACTTTTGCCACTTTCATTCGATCAGGAAATACTCCTGATTGTAGCGAAAGATTAAAAATATAGCAAAGAGGAATACTTATACAATCTAAAGTCTTTTTAATTATAACCATGTCTATACCATCACAGTCAGTAGATTTTTTATTTTTAAAATTTTCTACAATTGCTACTATTTCTTTTATGGTAATATCAGCCAAGAATATGGAATTAACTAGAGATGGCACGATACCACTTTTTTATGTCCGATACCGATACCGATATCATAAATTTGGATATCTGCCGATACCGATATGAATCCGATATAATGTTTTTTAATCAACAAAACTGTTTTTTAAATATCTTGCTGCATTTTGTATAAGTTCATACTCAAGTTTAAAACAACAACTACACTAAAGCTATTCTGTTATACCTGTATGCAAAAAAAATATTTCATAGTTCAGCAATACTGATCAATCTAATAAACTCAAACCTACACCATCCTCCCCATTCTGGTATTTTAAAGAGTACTTAGCATAAATATTAAGCAACCTAACTAATAGGGTTCCAACTCCCAGCAACAACAAAAATAAATAAATAAAAAATAGGGAACCACCCCTCACGCTCCACCTCATGATGCTTAATCGACGTAATCAACCTTAATTTGATGCAGTGTGAAAAAAAAATGCACAGAAATCAATTATTTTTCAAGAAATATTAAATAGATTCAACATCTTTCTTCAACAAAATTGCAGACTGCACAGATGGTACCTTCCCAAAGGAAAAAGTACTATAGCTTACTAGGGTATATTAGACTTAACAGTTACTATATACAATAATGGACTTCTATACATTTTACATCAGATTAAAACTTTGGGTGTAAGATTCAGATAAATATTAAATAATTAAAAGCTCGACATTTTAAATGAGAATAAGAAAGAAAAGTATGTCTTTGTGCCCCCTTTTCCCTGTTAATGCCCTATCGGCCCCCCTGGCTAAACTTTGCTAGATCCGCCCCTGCACAGTTACCAGCGTCAGCTACGTAAAAAAAGATCCTGGAGTAGAAAGTAATATTAAATAAATTCTAACAACAGCTGATCAAGCTTAAACGTGCTGCTGTTGTTCAGCCGCTGGTTTCCTCTTTCTGGTGCAAAGTGGGCCAAAAACAAACAAGAGACACGGACTTGCGACAGAAAAGCCGATCAGCTGATCATTAAGCAGTTTCATGATTGAAGTAGCAGCCGGAGAGCGAGAGGCAGTCGCTCCATATATCGTTTGTTAAGCTTAACGCAGGAATGCTTTACAAACATTCAGAGATGGACTTACACACTTGCTTTACTTCTCTCGGGGTAACTTTGTCAGAGATGAAATGCCGGGTTGCTAGCGAAGCTCCACATGCTATCCAGACCACAGGTCCCGCATGCCACAGCCGCTCTATCACGTGATGCATACTGCTCCGACGTGCTAACGTTCTGAGGTGAGTTACGGCGTGTTGCAAGTTTTGTGAGGTGCTTTCGTGATATTTAATGGATCGGATTACATTTTTTATTTTTCTCCGATATCCGATCCAGTAATTTAGGTCAGTATCGGACCGATACCGATACGTAATATCGGATCGGTCCATCTCTAGAATTAACCATTCTATTATCTCCTTTCCAGGCTTCCTCATATTCTGGATCGTCATTTTTCCCAATTAAATTTGCTAAAGTAGGTCCAACATTTACAAAAAAGGAATTGAATTTGTTTATTACTTCAGTCTTGTCTTCGACAACTTGATTATTCTTAATAAAATAATTAGGCCGATCTAAGGGTGTGTTCTTGTTACCCAATACTAAAAATATTCCAAATGCCCTTAATATTATTCTTGTTTTCCTGAAAAAGTTTATTATAGTAGTCTTTCTTGGCTTTCCTCAATATTAATACCAACTTATTTTTATAAACTTTATATTTCATTTCCGCATTCTTAGTTTTGTGTTTAATTTAAAAATGCTCCGTATGCAACGTTGACCTCATTAACATAAACCTCCTTCCAGTCCACTTCCATGAGATCTTGTCTAAACTTGTTAATTGCCTCGTTATTTCTTAACCTTCTATGACTCACGAAACCAACTTCTTCCTTTCTTTTCATATTTAAATCAAAAGTAAAAAAGACTGTTAGATGATCACTTATATCATTTATGATGAGACCACTCATAATATTACTCTCCAAACTATTAATTAAAATATGATCAATTAGTGTTTCTGATTTATCGGTTATTCTACTCGGCTTTATAATTAAAGGATACAATCCTTTACCAAATAATAATTCAAAAAAAATCTGACGCAGCCTTATCATTTGCCTCTTTACAAAGATCAATATTGTAATCACCACACAAACATAAAGTCTTATTTCCCTTAGCCTTACTCAATAAGTCTTCTACTGCTTCTGTAAATAACTCAATCTGTGACCCCGGTTTCCTATATATGCACGTTACAATTATATTACTTCTTCTTTCTATATCCAATTCCGCTGTCACAGACTCCATTAAATCGTCTATAGCCACAGACATACATTCAACTTTTTTACATTTCAAATCACAATTAACAAAAAGTGCCACCCCTCCTGCCTTCTTCTTAGTTCTATTTACAAAGTATAAATCGTACCCTTCAATACAGAAATGACAACCCATATTCTCATCTAACCATGTTTCAGACACAGCAATTATTTGAAACCTGCCTCTCAAACTATACAGAAAATCTTCAATCGAAGCGAAACTTCTATAAAGACTTCTGCAATTAATATGAATTAATGAAAATGTGTTGGCTATATCAAACTTATCCCTGAATTGCTCCTCTGTAAAATAATCACATGTGACATTAATTGTATTAAGCACATTCCTTTCAGGGTCAATACCTACTTCAAAATCATATGATTTATGATCTGAGTCGTCAAGCATTATGCATAATTCTTCTAAAACTATCTATTAACCTCAAAAAAAAAAAAAGAAAAAAGAAAGGGATCCTTAGCAATTGCACATTCATTTATCGACATATTTTAAAGTCCGTTGATCTTGTTTTCTTCCATGTCCAATTTACAATTTCCTTTTGTCCTTTTCCACCCGAAGTAGCATTTGTTCTTGTAAAGGATGAACTAATTGTTTTTAGGCTCATAGCCATAATTGGTCGTAACCATTTGCCTATCTTGATAATATTATCACGTATAAGTGTCCAATTCCTCAAGATCCTTAATCGTTATAACCTTGGCTTCTTCTGGAGTTCCATTCAGTTTAATCATCACCTTACAGTTCCTGGTCCAGGTTGCTTGAATCTTTTTCTCCTTCCGTAAAATGCGAGCTTGTCTAGTAATATCTGCATTTCTTTTTGTAAGATGTTCATTCAAATATACTCCACTTCCTTTCAAAAGGCTGGACCGTCTCAACAAATCAACTTTGTGTTTACGGTTTACAAATCTCGCTACAATTGCTGGAGGAGCATTAGTGTGCCTTCTAGGAAGGGTATAGCATGCAGATATATTATTACTATGCAGGGGAAGTTTTTTATTCGAAAAGAATTCCACAACCTGCCGTTCCAACGACTGTAGCTCCTCCATCGGGGGCGCGTCTTCTCCTCTTTTTGCACCAGTCCCAGACTCGGTGACTCTCACATAACTCCTGTTTAGTTTCCAGACTCGTAATAATCACTTCCTCGAGTCGAGCCTGCTGTTCTAGATTGTCCACCTTCCTTTCCAAAAACTGGATTGTCTTATCTTTCTCCTTAATCAGGCTTTTTAGTTCTTTGATTTGGTCCATCATCGACATTAATATTCCTTGTTGCTTATTTACTTTTTCAATTTCCGACGTCAACGAGTTAAGTGAATGCTTAATCTCCTCCAGATCTTCTTCGACTTTCTTCATCTTTGCCATTTTGTCTCTTATAAATGTCAATCTTAGTTTATTTATTTGCCCAAACAAGGTCTATAACCAGAATTATTTGGAGTTTTAACACCAAACATCACGGCACCACCGCGAGGACGCCAATCCGGCTGTGATCATGCCCGCCATCTTCAATTAATCCAGCATGTCTAGGATAATACAACAACCAATAAATAAAGTCCAAAAACAGGTGGGCTACAGTATTACCTGTTTAAAAAGATATCAACAGATTGGAGTATCACACTCTTTTTCCTGTCTGTACAGTGTCAATCGAGTTTCTCAATGTCTTCACCCTGGTAGGAGTTTTTAAAAAAGGTTCATTTTTAGTGACCTAAAACTTGAATGAAAGGCCAAAATACATGAATCACCACGTAGCAATGGAGAAGGCATTAAATGAAAGAGTGGCACTCGGGGGATAAGAGGACAGCTGAGCTTATAGCGCTGAGAGAGTTTAAAAAGGAGAAGTCACGCAGCTGGCAATGTGGAAGGAGATGCATTAAGTTCTTTTTCAGAGCAGTTTTATACCAGATGTATTATTTTACTGGGCAGTCAAGTTACATGTTAACTTGGTATAGAATCTTTTAATCTTTTACATATGGCGTGCACTCTCTCTGTCACGCCTGTGGGTATTTCCAAATGAGGTCTCAAGGTTTAAGTTAAACTAGGCTGACCAATCAGATGTCTTTAAAAGAGCTCCAATGTGTCTGTGTGTGCGTTGTTGCTTTATTTTGACAATCCCTGAATTTTAAACGAATAATAAATGTCTCTGTGACTGCTAGTCTGATATGCATAACAAGGATTATGAGTTCAATGCGATTGCAGTTGTTGAATTCAATCATTTGCTTCAAAGCTAATCTGATGGTAGAAAATACAAGAAAACACTAATTCCTCTATATATAGTATTGAATAATTAGCAGAAAAAATGTGATTTGATGGAGCAGAAAAAAAGAGTGTTGTTCTGTTAGGGTAATGAACAGTGAGCAGGGTACATCACAGAGTATGTGAGTGTGTTTGCAAATGCTGAAAACACTTTCTGTGCTATGCTTTACAACATCTGTATTATGATCTGACATTCGTTTTATATGCTGCTGCCCTTTATGCATGAGGCAGGATAATAAGAGTATAAGTTATATACCTGCCTGTTTTTTGTAAATAGCAGTCAGATCAGACAGCAGGTAATACTGAAACCTTACAGTGAGAACTTTAATATTTAGAAGTGCTCTTTGCCTCATTAAGATTTATGGATAGACGTGTACGCAAATCAACATCTAGAATTTATTACTAAGAACTAGAGATGGACCGATCCGATATTACGTATCGGTATCGGTCCGATACTGACCTAAATTACTGGATCGGATATCGGAGAAAAATAAAAAATGTAATCCGATCCATTAAATATCACGAAAGCACCTCACAAAACTTGCAACACGCCGTAACTCACCTCAGAACGTTAGCAGTCGGAGCAGTATGCATCACGTGATAGAGCAGCTGTGGCATGCCGGACCTGTCGGTGGTCTGGATAGCATGTGGAGCTTCGCTAGCAACCTGGCATTTCATCTCCGACAAAGTTATCCCCGAGAGAAGTAAAGCAAGTGTGTAAGTCCATCTCTGAATGTTTGTAAAGCATTCCCACGTTAAGCTTAACAAGCGACTGCCTCTCGCTCTCCGGCTGCTACTTCAATCATGAAACTGATCAGCTGATCGGCTTTTCTGTCGCGACTCCATTTGTTTTTGGCCCACTTTGCACCAGAAAGAGGAAACCAGCGGCTGAACAACAGCAGAACGTTTAAGCTTGATAAGCTGTTGTTAGAATTTATTTAATATTACTTTCTACTCGAGGATCTTTTTCTACGTAGCTGACGGCTGTAACTGTGCAGGGGCGGATCTAGCAAAGTTTAGCCAGGGGGGCCGATAGGGCATGAACAGGGAAAAGGGGGCACAAAGACATACTTTTCTTTCTTATTCTCATTTAAAATGTCGAGCTTTTAATAAATAATTATCTGACACCCAAAGTTTTAATTTGATGTAAAATGAATAGAAGTCAATTACTGTATATAGTGACTATTAAGTCTAATATATATATACCCTAGTAAGCTATAGTACTTTTTACTTTGGGAAGGTACCATCTGTGCAGTCTGCAATTTTGTTGAAGAAAGATGTTGAATCTATTTAATATTTCTTGAAAAATAATTGATTTCTGTGCATTTTTTTTCACACTGCATCAAATTAAGGTTGATTACGTCGATTAAGCATCATGAGGTGGCGCGTGAGGGGTGGTTCTCTATTTTTTATTTATTTATTTTTGTTGTTGCTGGGAGTTGGAACCCTATTAGTTAGGTTGCTTAATATTTATGCTAAGTACTCTTTAAAATACCAGAATAGTGAGGATGGTGTAGGTTTAAGTTTATTAGATTGATCAGTATTGCTGAACTATGAAATATTTTTTTTTGCATACAGGTATAACAGAATAGCTTTAGTGTAGTTGTTGTTTTAAACTTGAGTATGAACTTGCAGACTTGCAAAATGCAGCAAGATATTTTAAAAAACAGTTTTGTTGATTAAAAATCACTATATCGGATTCATATCGGTATCGGCAGATATCCAAATTTATGATATCGGTATCGGTATCGGACATAAAAAAGTGGTATCGTGCCATCTCTACTAAGAACTGAATCAGGATTGGAGTAAGAGAGGAGAAATTTCCACCCATGCCTGCCATGGCCCTTTCACTTAGAATTTAGAGCAGCCCATCTGACCTCAGCTACCACACTTCATTATGATTATGGGCAGCACAACCTGCAGTGTGTATGTGTTGCCTGTAAATAATATGATCTGGTGTTACTGCTACATTATGATGTCTCCAATATGTTGCAGCATTGTGTAGGAGAATTCTGAAAAAACACTTGGGAAAATCCTTAAAAGGTTAATGAACTTGGATCGGGGATGTATCTTTGGCTGCGCTGGTGAATGGGTCATTATTCAAAACGGACATGATTCCCAAACTGTATCTGCGTCATTGTGTTCGCGGTGAAGGACACGCACACACTTGCGTGTTCATTTGTGCTCTGTGAATATCTTTATTGTTTCCTGTTAGGTAGCAGACAGGTTACTTGGCTACCATGTCTCAGCCTGTGCTCCTGACTGATAAGCTCCATCGCTTATCTCAGTAAATGTATGAATGTGTGTGAGAGAGTGTGAAAGTTGGACAGCTTTGCAGCCATTTTCTGAGAACTATTTGAATCTAATGTTTGCTCTCCAAACGGACAAACGTCGCCATGCCATGGGAGGAAATGTGATGTGTGCATGTGCATGTGTGTGTCTAATTGCCTGGCTGTCTTTGTGAGGATCAGGTTGCCCTGTAGACTTTTGGAGAGCGAGCACATTTTGGCCACTCTTCTAAATTCCACAGAGCTGATTGAGAACTAAGGCTTTGTTTTATCCATCCATTCGCTTCCGCTTATCCTTTTCAGGGTCGCGGGGGGCGCTGGAGCCTATCCCAGCTGTCATAGGGCGAGAGGCGGGGTACACCCTGGACAGGTCGCCAGTCTGTCGCAGGGCCAACACACAGGGACAGACAACCATTCACACTCACATTCACACCTAGTGACAATTTGGATTTTCCAATTAACCTATCCCCACAAGCTGCATGTCTTTGGACGGTGGGAGGAAGCCGGAGTACCCGGAGGGAACCGACGCAAACACGGGGAGAACAAGAATCAAGCTTCAAATTTAAAACGGTTGCACTTGTATACAACCTACATGACGCACCATAATACCCTTTATAATATTAAGTTCCCAGAAGAGTTTGCTAAGTTTAAGTATATGTTTGTGCATGGGGAAATGTTGGTGTCCGTGATAATTATTAGTACACAATGTTGCTATGTAACTGTAAGCTACATGTGAATGAACAGTTCAAGCTGGGTGAAATGATGAATCATGATGAAAGGATGACTAAATGATGTGTTGTAAAAATGTGGAAGACATCTTGTATTCACACTCTTACTTGTTTAAATAAACAAATTGGGTTTTACTGATTTAACGGCACTTGTAGAGTGTCATAAAATGTATTTTTCTCTCTTCTAAAAACTGTTACAGAGACACTCTGTATCTGAAAGATGATCAGGTGCCAGACACATCCCATCTGCATTTAATATATTTCTGACAGATCTCATGAACAACTCTGAGGCCTGATATTTGTTGATCTAATAACTAATTCTAGGCAGTTAATGGGAAGGTTTCCCAGCTCTTTATCAGTGCAGGAGAGATGGGCTAATGCGGATGGAAATTGCCTCATGCAATTACACCACAGTAAGGATTGTTATCAGTGTAATATTAGTCTATTAGTCATGCAGCTGCATGCTACAGTTAATAAGGTAGCGACTGAGACAGTTCAATGATGGCCAATAGGACAACTGTCATATAGATGTGGGATAGCATGCTGCAAAGCTAATTTTTTCTGCCATCACCTCAATAAAAAAAAGTAGCTTCATTATTTAAATGATGGATATTGCTGCCTCCAACTTTGCTCAATCATTTTGCTATCTTCACTGTGAAGCACACAGCCACACAAACAGAAGAGCCACTGGTGGCAGCTCTAATCCTGTAAAAGTAGCAGCAGGACGGAGAAAGGCTTGTGACGGGACTGCTGGATAGTGAAAGCTTGCCTACAGGGATGCCTCAGCTTTTGGATACACTCCGCTGGTTGAAAATCATGCAGCTACACACTACATGTGCACGCAGCTATGCTGGAAAACAGACATGCATACCTGTACACGCCACACACACACATGCACATAGCTATGGGGCTTCAATATTCTCTGCTTGCTGTCCCACCTGGATGCTCATGCAGCCCGAGGAGCATGGAAAAGAAAGGCAGCGAGCAGTGAAAAGCATTTCACCTCACTGTGGGAGTGGGTGACAGGGCTCAGCTATCACACACTGGGTCCCTGTCACGTACATACACAAACAAACACACACAGGAGAAACAGAAGGATAAAAAACAAAAAAAAACCCCAAAAACTATTTGTATTGAAAAGTAATAATAAAGGATATCTCTCGCAAAATTATTTCAGTTCTTACTTAAAATTAGCATTTTTTTTTACAACTATTTTAAAATTATGAAAAAGATCTGGGAATTTTAATTCTGGACACATGCGCAATAATATATTTTCTATGACTCTCACAATCTCACAGTTTCTGCACCACACATTGCACATTAACCACCGCACATAATTACCTACATGCCACCTTTGCTCTACTGAGCTATTTAAACATTCTGAATAAACATCACCAAAACATTATCTTCATACATGAGTTGAAGCATTGCACCGTCTCCATCAATTTGACTGCTTGGAAATGCTATTTCAGTTGAATCACCACTGAAATATGGGTAACCCATATTGATCACAATGACAGTCTCTAAGAAAACAATCCTCCTGAACTGGAAACAGAGGAAGAAAAAATTCAATATCTCAGTGGCAACGCTTACTATCCGAATGCATCTGCAAAGAAAGATAAATGGCACTAAAAAACAATAACCTAGATGATTTTAATAGCTACTGGAATTCATTTATCAATACCACTTGCTTCTTTGTGTAATATAAACTAGGGCTGCTCGATTATGGCAAAAATGATAATCACATATTTTCACTGAAATTGAGATCACGATTATTTGACGATATTTATTTAACCCTTTAAGACCTACTATAGAACCAAGTCCATCAGAGCTTATATTATTTTATTTTTTTTACATGCTGTAGTGCCATTTGTGGGAGCATTTCAAGTTGCTATACATCAATACAACTGTTATAGCCCATATTTTAATAATATGTATGCATTAAGTCCATAGTAATTACATAAATTGCAAAAAAGTGCAATAAACTACAAAAAAAATCGAAAATCGCTTTTGTTTTGTTTACATATATTTCTACTTGGAGAAATTTAAGAGGTTTATCCCTCAAAACTTTAAATACAATAAAGTTGCAAAAAATAGTTTACAACAACAGGAAATTTATTTTGAGTGTCTTCATAGTTTTATTTTGGAGATACAGCAATTTTTATATACTGCAGGAAAAACAAAAAACAATCCTATGATGCAAATTTGCAAAGAAAACAGCATGTGCATCATTTCACTGTGGGAAGTGTTACGAACAGCTGATAGGAACGGCAAAGCGTGTTTCTGGAATATTATGTTTTTGTTCCTGCAAGCGCTTTTTATGCAATTTTTGCAAAGCTATATGTGGAAGGAAACCGTGACCGAGGACAAGCTGATGGCATAAGATGTAAGTACAACTCCTCCGGTTTCATATGCAAAACAAATTATTGCGCTAGCTTACACGGTTCAGATTCTACAGGTATTTAAAAATAGTTACGCAAAACGGAGCTTGCTGCTCTGACCGGCTTTAAAGGGTTAACAATGACTTTAAAAAAATAATATAAAATGGTGTGCAACACCACTGAAGTTTGTTTTTTTTTAAACTCTCTTTTCAACCAACGGCAGTCACTCTCCAAATAACTTCTGCTTAGCTTTCCGAGCTTCCCTCGGGTCCTCTTAATCAGCGGTCTCCAACCTTTTTTGCGCCACGGACCGGTTTATGCCCGACAATATTTTCACGGACCGGCCTTTAAGGTGTCGCGGATAAATGAGGGAGGGGCTAATAATCGGCTCAGTCATTTTTAATGATCGTTGAAAGCCCAGATCGTAATCGTGATTAAAATTCGATTAATTGAGCAGCCCTAATATAAACATAGGAATAACCATGCATACACACAAGGAAAATACCTTTATTCAGTGAGTAGCCTCTTTCTACTATTACTGCCAGTGACATGAGCCCACTCCCCCACCACACCTTCCCAGTGTGTAATTGGATGATCTCTTAACCCAGCCATATTTTCTGATTTCCAAAAGAAGTGAATAGATGCCTAATAATACAGGTTCATATCCTGTCACAATGTCACAAGCTTCTTTTGACACAATGATCTGGCTGAAGTTACAAGAAACATGTACATTTGATTTTGGGGTAAACTGTTCTTTTTAACTCTCTATATTTATGCTTACACAGCTTTAACTACCTGCTTCCGATCACAGTTCAACAGGCACAATGAAAAGTGAGAAACTGAAGACAGGCTAAAGTAATTGTGCGGTTGGGCTCAAAATGTGTGGTCAGAGACGACATGTGTCCAATAGAAGACTGTGGCTTATTAATAAAACCAAGGAAGGTATGACCAAGAAAATGTCGGGAATTGAAAAACTAAAAATCACTACAAATTATGGACACCGGGGGGAAACCGTATTTTAATAAAGCACCTAATGAATGCTGCACAGTCGCACACGTTTGTAAATGGTAAATGGACTGGTTCTTATATAGCGCTTTTCTAGTCATCTGTGCACTCAAAGTGCTTTACACAACTTGTGCATTCACCCAAGCACATTTATCTAAGTGCTTTATAGCTAACATTCACACACAGATGGATGCATCAGAGAGCAATTTGGGGTTAGTATCTTGCCCAAGGTTATTTGGGATGCAGACTAGGGGAAGCCAGGAATCGAACCACCAACCTTCAGTAGATGACCTGCTCTACCACCTGAGCTACAGCCACCCCAGTTTGTGCAGGAAACATGTCGATGCCATTCAATGCTGTTTTATTTTTTTATGTCAGCCCTGTAGGGGATGAGAACATTGACTAAATTTGACTCTTTTTCTCACTGCAAAGGAAACTGTTTCCCAGGTAACCACGGGACAGGAATGGAGAAGAGATAAGGAGAGAACAGGAAGTGAAATGAGCACAGCTGTAGAAGCAGAAATTTAAAAAAGGTAATTTTTGTAATCAGTAATAACTCAATAGGTAATATCCAGAGATACAAAATAGAATACCAAACATGGGTTAAGTTAATACCACATGCTAACTTTATGTCTCTTGCACAAAACTCGGTCGGCCTTATTTCAGTGCAAGTATATGATCATATTCTACAGAACAATCACTCTGTTCTTTCTATCTGTAAGGTGATGAAAGCCGTGTTCCTGTTTGAAGCCTTGAGGAGTCCAGATTTCACCCTTTCTTCCTTTCACACCTCTTCTAATGCTTTCTTTCACTGTCTCACTCCGTCTCAGACTAAAGGAAAGAAGAAAGGCATGATGGGCGGGTTAGCAGTGTGGCTAAAGTGTTCTTTCCTTTGTGCTTTCATCCCATTTCTTCTCTGCACTGCCCCAAATGCATTTTTCACAAGTTACAGAAACCTCCTTCACAGCTATTCACAAAAGAAACTAGTTTTGTGTGTGTGTGACTTAGTCAGGCAAAGTTTATGATGCAGAGATGGAGAAGGAGGATGTGTTTGGGTACCACATAATAACATTCATCAGCCCAATTAAAAGTTGAACCTGATATTTTATACAAATCTGACATAACATTAAAACTTGTCCTCATCCCTCCCCCAGATGCTCATATACATCCCATGTGTCATTACTTCCTCTCTCGATCCACTCCCCTTATCGCCGCTTGCAAGGCCCTGTCTTATCTCTACTTGCATTACACCCAATAAAATCCAATAAAACTTCCATAATGGTATTTAAATTAAAAGAAAATTGATGTTCATGTTGGTCCCACAGCTTGATAACCCTTAAACAGGGTGGTAAAAGGAGTAAACACTCTCCTCAGAACCTCCTAGGATTGGCCGTGATACCTGTCAAGCCTAGCTCCTGACTTGTGGGGCTCACATGGCTCACTCAACAGTGGACAAAGCCATCATTTAGCTGCAGTCACCAAAAGTAGCCCAAACAACGCTTAAATGCATCTGCATGTGAGCTGCACCAGATGTGTGGCATAACACAGACACAAAATTACAAAAACAAAATATATAGTTTTCCCTCTACGCAGTATAACATTCCACAAGGAAAGTCATCGTGTCATTTGGGGTTTTATGTGGAGCAGTGAAAGGTTGCTAGATATATATCTCAAAGTAAAATTAAGGAGGGAATGAATTATATTTACAACTTCATCTTTTTCAGGTTTTTGATCATCTTTGGTGTAGTGTTTTGGAAAAGGGCCAGTACTGTAAATAGAAGGCTGTGTACCTGGTTGCGCTCTGTTATATCAGGTTGTTCTGCAACTATCCAGAGTGCCTTTAAGTTGGGGAGGATAAGAGGCACTAACACCTGCAGCTTGTTTGGCTCTTTAACCGCCCAAGAACATCTACATAAAACTCCAATTGCACACACTCATAAAAACTCACACAGTAGCAATATATCAGCCCCTCTAAACTAGATTGATGAGAAATGGAAAGGTGGGCATATTTCAAAAGAGCACCCTGAAATAGACTGCATCAAACTTCGCCCCCCAGCAGTTTTTGGCTTCTTGTAATTAGAAGGCAGCATTAATGCTATATTAACGAGCATCAGCATGCCCGCATACACACAAACAGAAAGAGAGAGAGAGGGAGTGTAGAGAGTGGAATTAAATCATGACGTCAAATTTATGTCCTGGCCGTATTTACTGCTTTAATAAGAGTTGGGTAAGCAAAGAGAACTGCTGGAGGGCACATAGCTTATGTCAGCAGATATTCATACACACACACGGATCTATGCGCTCAGCGATACGAACACGTCCTAGTCGACGTGACCCGTTTTACATATCAGTCTCTTTAACCAACCGCCTTTAAACTGTCAGTGTTTATGTACCTGCCATATTTACACATTCGTAGCACAAGTAACACATGAAAGAGGTGCGAGTGTGTCATGCAGTGAATGAGAACGATAAGAGATCGAGAGATTCAAAAGGAAAGAACGTGTACGGGAGTCGGTGCAAGTGAGAAAATTGGACAAATCTAATTAAAAGCTCCCCAGACACAAGCTGCCTGCTGATTTACTACCCAATAAACCCATTCTGACTATCTCCATTGTAAACAAAGCCTTAACAACGTCGCTCTGATCTACCCTTTCTACTGTGATTGTACGTTCACACCTGCTTGCACACGAGAACTGTAATGCACATAAAAACCTGTTGAAGCTTTTGTCCCATACTGCTGTGCATACAACTCATCGTCAGTAGTGAAATGGTTCAATTAGTGGTGTTAGAGAGCCAGAGGGAGCAGCTGGCCACCCCGGCAGCTTGCGGGGCTCAGGGCTCAGGGGCAGGCTGTGATATCTGACTGCTCGGTCGAGGCGGGAGGATGGAGGATGAAGCGGGGTGAGATGAAAGTCCACTGATAAAAGCAATGCACACAGAGCTGAGGTTGGTATAGAATCTCAATTAGCCAACAATACAATCCTGTAGAAAAAGGGAGGGGACCGTGCTGAATTCACATGTGTTTTGTAGATGTTAAACGCCATATCTGCAGTAGATTGACAGCTTTACCATCTGCAGCAGTACAATGGATAAGCTCTAGATGATGAACTGTAATTGTTTTACCACTGTGTTCTGCACCACATGTCTAAAAATACTAACACACACAGGCACACAAAGAAAAGACGACCAGTAAACAGGCACCTTTTTTTGTACAGCTCACATTTATAGAAACACAGTGATACTCTGAAAGATTACCTCCAACACCAGCAACTCATTTAGGCTACGTCCACACTAGCCCGGATAGATTCGAAAACGTTGTTTTCGTCTGAAAATGCTCCGCGTCCACACTAGCGTTTTCAGTCGTTTTCACAGAGTTGTGCGTCCACATTGAAACGGCCGAAAACGCTTACGTTCCAGTCCTGTGCATGCGTGAATCGCAAGAAGATTCGACCTGCCTCAGTTAGTCTGTCACTTATTTACTTTCCGGTTCTTTAAAACGTAACAGCAAAATGTTGAGGAAAAGCACCGAGTTTTTTAAATGGACTAACAATGAGATGGAGTTGTTGCTGCGAGTAACACAAAAGTACAAAGTTGCAAAAGCGAGTTAGAGTTAAAGAATTTGGAGCATGTAAAGACTGATATTAATCTTTAATAGGGCTGTCAAAATTGAGAGGATACAAAATAACTGCTGTATAATGCCCTCCGCTATCTTAGTTTAATTGGTCACATGACTGCATCATATGACATGTGACGTGCATCATCGTTTTAGAAAGTCTGCGTTTTCGCTGTCCACACTGCAACGCGAAAGCACTGTTTTCAAATGTATGCGTTTTCAAGAGCGTTTTGAAAACGCAGCGTTTTCCATGAGCGAAAACGAAAATGAGCGTCTCAGTGTGGACGGGAGGCCAAAACGGAGAGAAAACGATGGACGTAGCCTTACAAAGTGCCTCTAAGTCCTAGAAGAGCTCAGGTCAAATAATCAAAATCTACATCTGGCAGACCCTCATCTTCTCCCTGCTGTGAGAAGATCCATTCCCAGCTGCTAATGAGCAAAGCAGGCCCTTTTCAAACGTGTTAACTTTGTAACTGTTTGAAGACACTATCACTGTGAAAAATTTAATTACAGCATTCAGCAGTGCAAACAATATGTCACCACATGAGAGGTTCGTCTCTTCTGCTTCCTTGTAATTTTTTTCAAGTAAAAATTAAATATGTTGTCTGTTCCTTCAAGAAAATATCAGCTTGTCAGAAAGTGATGATTTGCTGCTTTTATGTTTGCTATATCATGGTGACATAGCTGCCATTCTTTTCTATAAGCTTTCATTATAGATATCTACAATTAAGTTACAGATGTATAGAATTGTTGGTGCTGATTCTGACAAGTTGCACTGAGTGACAAATGGGCCTATTAATAATGTTTCTGACGACGTGGTGGTGCAGTGGATAGCGCTGTGTCCTCACAGCAAGAAGGTTCGAGGTTTGAATCCATTCTAGTTCCCTTCTAATCGAATAACCAGAAGAAAACAGAGGACATCCCCTCAGTTCGATTTATATTCTCATTTCTAGACATCTTGAAACATATTTTAAGTAGTCATACTGATGTAGTTTATTACCAACTGCCACTGCCTATGCTACTAAACACCATTTGTATGTGCTGACAAACAAGTCAGCTAACAAATAGGGCTCATCATAGTGTGTAGAGACACTTGAAATCCCTCAATGAATCACAATCCAACAGACACACCAACATGAAAAGCATGAATTGGCCTTTAAGTGTGAAAAATGTCTTTTGATCCACTAACAGCATTTGACAAAAACCATTAAACCAAGATGTCAGATTCACGTTACCCAGTTAAAAAGCTGACAATTCAACACTTCTATCTCCAACAACAGAGGAATTTCTGCTGATCAAGATCATGAAAAGCTACTGCAAAGATTACTTTTGTCAAACATGAATTTTTTAGTTTTTCCTGAAAGAACTTTGAATGAAACTGTAGCAGCTTTTAGCTAGCTACATCAAAACTACACCCTGAAGATAACTGTCTGTGCATATGCATGACGTTAACGCTGGTAAAAAAGAAAAGAAAAAAGATGACACTACGGACAGGTGAACTCAATTACACTGGTTATTTCATTACGTGTGCTTGGAAATTTGTGGTCCTGGCATTCATATGGATATTACTTTGACATGTATCACCCAGCTGAATGGGCTAAGCACCTACAGTAACTGAAGCTTTCACCATTAGCAAACAAGCTACAGTAATTCCATGGAGCATCAAAGAAACATAATTTGCGCACATACACACTGAAAACATGAAGTCAGATCATTGAGAGAGTGCGGTGCTTCAGCAAAGCCAATTCTTCAGCAGCAATTTGGATGCACATCAAAATCAAATGAGTTCTCCTTTTGTCCACGCTCCATCTCTTTACCAAATGACACCAATGAAAATATACTTCTCTCTAGGCTCTTGCCTTGCAGGAGAAAAACCCATTTCCCATTCTGAGAGCATACTCCATATCCATGGAGATAAATGTCAGCCAGCGACCCTCCGTCCCACTGGGCAGGCTGGACAAAAAGTTGGAGAGGAACTGAAAAGGTGAAGAGGGAGATCTGACCTCTGGGTAGCCTCCCTCTGGGAGCCACACAGACAGACTGCCTGGACAGAGGAATGAGAGTGAGACGGGGAGAAAAAGAAATGGATGGGGGGGCTGATAAGCCATTTCCCCTTGACATTCAGGGAAGTCCAGGTGCCTGGCATGTGAACAGATTAGGGAACAAGAGAATGCTCCAAGAGAGAGATATCACACACAATTATAATGTTTACTGGATCTCATTTTATGCCTCTCTCTCCCTCCCTCACTCTCTCGCTCTGTTTTGGGTGAACACATGACACATGAGCAGGCAAGGTTAGAGCTCTACCTCATGTTGAAGTCTGTTGATGATAGAGATATATCCAGAGGCATGCACAGCACAATCACTGCCATCCATCTAAGAAGAGGCAATGCTTTCATTTGTGCTTGTATGTGTAGTACAAGCAAACACAAATCAAGTCATTCTTGGAAAAGCACAGCAGGTGTGTGTGTGTGTGCATGCTCACAGTTCCCATCAACTCTCAAGCAACTCTGCTGCCTTTCATTGACCTTCCTTTTCGTCTCTCTGTGAATCAATAGCCTCTGACCGAGCTCAGTCAAAGTCTGAACAGAGAAAATTAAACCAGAGAAGGATGGAAAGACAGCCCGGCGAAAGGTTGTACAGAAGTGCTAGAACTTCTGATCCGCCCACCTAGACCCCAGTAAGAGCTGAACAGAAACCACAGTGAGACAGAGACAGGCTCAAGAGACAGGAAGGCTGATAGATAGAAAGACAGACACTCCTAATCTCTTTTTTGTGCGTCAGAGCTTTGTTTATGCCACAGTATCTAAGAAATCAGATAGTATCCCATTAGTCACAGTGGGCATCTGTTTGCGGTTTGTGGTTGAAATGAAAGATGCGACTCACTGAACATAGTCTGAATATCATTTCAGCTACAATATTCTTTTTATGAAACTCAGGCATAATTTAAGGTAATCCTGCCATTTAGAATGAATTTGTTTGACAACAGGAGAGAAGTATAAATGTCAACTTTCCAGGAAAGTGTTATTACTTATTATTACTAAGTAAAACAGATAATAGAGTGGAACAGCATATAGTCTAACATTTGATTTACCGCTAATAAATGTCACTGGAATAGCTCTGCAGTTTTTAGGTCTAATTTTGTTAGTTCATTATATTCTATGCAATATTCCGTTTTTCTGAAATAATCCGAACAGAGTGTACAAAAAGAAAGTTTTCTGTTTACCCAATTCATGTTTTAAATGAATCTGATTGCCATCTAATATAGCAATAACAGAGAAATAGAGAAAAATAGAAAAAAAGACGATGAAAAGCAGACTTGAATTCATTTGGATATAAGTACGAGTGTCCAACTTTCTGACTGGTACTGTAGCTTTAAAGTGTGGGTGTAATGTTGTCCATGGATGTTATGAGTGATTCTTTAAGCTGGGATTCAATGTTTTTTTATATATGGTTCTTGGATGGAGCTAATGTGTTTAGATGAAGTGCAAAGCAACTAGCGAGCACACAAGGCACGTGTTTGTTATGGCAAAGAGATCGAGCCCGGATAAATGGGGAGTGTAGTGTCAGGAAAACTAACATGCAGATCATCAGTAAGATTTCTATACTGGATGAGTGCTGATGGAAATGTTTCTCCTCCTCTATCTCTGATAGCTAAAGACAGAGGAAGAGGTGAGGTGTTTTCAGAGGCCAGTAAGCGAGAATGAAAGGCTGTAGTGTGGAGGTGAGAGTAAGGACTTTAAATGTAGAGACTATGGGAAAGGGAGAGAGGGCTGATGTGACAAAAGAGGATGCAAGGGAAGAAGATTTCAAAAGTATCAGAAACAAGTGACTCCAGACAGACCACTGCAAACAGCTGAAGCAGTTATTTACATTATATTCAAATAAAATGACTTCAGCTTCTCTGCTGACTTTAGGATGCTCTAAATTTTTGAACCCTTATTTAGTGCACTCTAATTGTATGAAATGTAGGAAAAACTCATATAGAGAGAAAAAGAGTCAGAGAGAGATCACACTTGATCCAGTCTTGCATTGTACAGGAGAATTAGAGCTCTGTGCAGTGGGAATGCACAGCTGTGCTGAGCTTGTTGCCTCACTCACAGGTTCTGGGCTACATCTTGCTGGTCTGCTGAGGTCTTTCGAGTGCAATTTGCATGTTCTCCCTGTGGCTCTGCAGATTTCCTGAAGGAGCTCCAACTTCCTCCCACAGCTCAAAGACATGCATCTTAGGTTAATTGGCTATGGTTAATAGTTGACCATCAAGCTGCTCTGTTACCCTCCATGGGTTAAAACGGATATAGCTAATAGATGGCTGTACGAATGTTTGTGAGTATGTGCTTAGTTCCAATCCACTACAGGCTAGCCAGCAGGAAAGTCTCTGGCTCTGAGGGTGTTACTTTTCTATACACAGGGCAACATACATTAAAGATGAGACCTTCTCATACCCATTGTTAGCAGAGAGGCTGCTTACACGTTTACAAAAATGCAGGAAAACAGCAAAACACCCTGGCATGCAGAGGCTTTGGCTCATCTCAGGGTGTAAAAAGCAAAAGGAGCAGCAACCCAGGGAGAGACAGAAGCAGAGGAAGAGAGGAGAGAAAAACTTAATTTAGAAAGCAAACAAGCTGTTCACAGCTTCCTCATCTATAATGCAGAGGAGTAAGCCCCAGTGTTTCAGCAGCAAACAGCAGCAGCAGGATGTACAGATGTCAGCTTGTATCCTGTGTGCATACCTGTAACTCAAAAAGTCTGCAGCATTCGTGCATTCAGATACGAGTTATGTATGTGCAAGTAAATTTTCATTGTGTGCAGTGCATGTGAATGTTTCTCATGTTTATACAGAATATATTGGGGGGGGGGGGGGGGGGGGCAATCAATGCCTCAGTTCACCCATTTTCCTGCTTACATACGAATACTATGAAAGTCAGGATTTGCAGGCAGGATGGAAAGTCTGAGCTTCAAACACTGGGAGGGATCACAAGGAACATCACACACTCTGTCACAAAAAAAAAGCCTGTTTTCCAACTCTCATTCTGGCAGGAAGATTACTGAGGGAAACGAGCTTTGGGAGTGAATGAAAGAAGGTAAAAAAGACAATACAGGTGAGAGAGGGAAAAACCACACACACACACACACACACACACACACACACACACACACACGCACACACAGGAATTCAAAAGTTACAGAAAAGAGGGAAATCAGTATCTGTATTAGAAGTGAGGCTTGAGAACTGATAGATGCTGGAAAACTCATCATTCACACAGAGCCAAGAAATGTGTAGTAAAACTTTTGTCCAAAAAAAAAAAAAAAAAAAGATTACTCCCGACGATATCGCTTTGTCTGGGCCAGAACGGCATTAACTGTTCCCAGTGTTCACAGTTCTCACCAGAATAGGCTGCTGTGCCAGTCGAGTGTGTGCTCAGAGAACCGTCTGGGAGATGAGATGCTAAATATAACCATTACATAGCCTCTACACATGCTACTACAGGCACCAGCCCTGCTGTCACTGATACAGCCAACCTACTTCTAACAGGCTGCTGAATTATCTTGATTTCGCTCAAGTGCATTTGGCTACACAGTGAGGTGTAACAGTAAAATGAATCGTGCTATTTTAATGGTGTGTTTTGATATTTATATCCTTGAATGCTTTTAAATGACTTTTATGATTTCTTGAATGAAGACATTCAAGGTTTTTGTATGAATTAAATAAAAAGGTATAACATATAATAATGTGTTATTAATTCCTTTACATATGGCTGTCGGCACCTTTCTTGTATGAATGAGCAATGTGATCCCTTTGCGATGGTAATCAGGCAATACACGCTCAGCCATATTCATTTTCAGCATGGCACAATTCAGAGCTGCATGTAGCAGCGATACAAATAAGCAGGCACAAATATATGACTGTCTTATGCTTTGTTTAGCTTGCAAAGAACAGGATAACTCTGGGGCATGCCTTAAACAACAATTATATGACGTTAATAACATTTTATCTCAACCCAACCCAAAAGAGAGCTCTCTTGTAGCCTGTAGGCGATGGGAAGGGTCAGCACTCGCATATACGGCAGTACCTTTAAGCAAAAATATGAAAGTGAAAACATTTTCAAGAGTCTGCATGCCTTTTGAATTGTGTATAAATGAAGCACTGAGGAACAAGGATGTAAAGGTGACCTCAGTCTGAATGACAAAAGGCTGTCACTTTAACCGATTCACAAAACTAGCTATGTTGAGCCATGTGTGAGAAAGGCTTTAGTGAGCTTTAGAGGTTTCAGCAGGTAGACTTTCTGGCAGAGCCAGGGTAGCAGCTTCCAGTCTTTGTGGTAAAATAAGCAAGTGAAAAAAATATTTCCTCCCCGAAAAAACTACTGCTTTGAGGATCTGTGCAGACTGCTACTATTTATAGAACCAGTTTTGTATCTTTTATGTCTCTGCGGCTTTCAGAGCTTATCTCGAAGCATCATTCTCATTTAAGGTGGTGAAGCATTGTGGGGCTTCTGCTTCGGTGTGCAATGTTTGTCCTCTTTGTGTCAGACAGAGCGGAAAATACAGAGGTGACATTAAAGACATCTAAGAGATAGATACTGGATGCTTTATTGTACCACAAGCAAAAAAGACACTCTTCATTGAAGGTTAACGAGGAGTTAATAAATGCTTGGGTTTGTGCAGGCGGGGCAGCGCTGAATTTCAGACTCTATTTCAACACATGAAATCACCGATCTGCTTCCCTCACACTATCTGAGCTGTATGGCCTGAAATAAAAAATGTCTGGCTGCCCGAGTACACGTGTGCTCCATTTATCAGTATTCTGACCTTGTCCAGCATTGCCACTGCGGAAGGTGCACAAGGCACCAGAAATGATTTAATAAGGTCTCATACTTTTTGGCTGAAATCTGGAGAGAGAAAAGAAAAATGACAGAGTAAAATATAAAAGAGAGTATAAGAGCAAAAGAAATGAAAGTTACAAAAGTCACAATGTGAAATAGAGCTGGAAAAGCACACAAAAAGAAACATCATCTCATGCTCTTCACATAATAGTTTTGCAAATCTTTAATCATTTTCAATAGCCTTGGGCTACTCATGCATTAAATTTGTTATTTCATTTTGGAAGTGCAGATGTCACTTTTACAAAAAAAATAATGTGTTGTTTTGCACTAAAATACAGTTTTTGAGTAAAAGAAACAAAAAAACAATGAAGCTAAAAGATAATGACTATTTATATGAGTGCATGAGTGTAATAAGAAGTAACAGTGCTTTTAAATGCAGCTATCTGTCATTCTTCTGTCTTCCTTTCACTTTACACTGATTTACTATAAAGTCATTTTCATCATCAGCAGGAATGACTAAACACTGACTTAGTTAAAGGAGTAAACAATATAATGGGGGGGGGTGTCAAATAAAACTCCTCCAGAGGATACGCCGGATACTCAAAATGCAATCTCAACACTGCTACGTGGTATAAGGGTAACAACTTAACCAATTTAAAAAGAGTTCTTTGTGGCCAGAAATTGAATTTTTTTTTTTATCTTTGAAACATTTTTCTCCCTGAAAACTGCATAAAAATCAATTTATCACCAAAGGTTTTTATCTCTTCATCCCTCAGACAACCTCTTATGCATGTAAGCTAGCTTCTCATTGAATATGTATAATGATGTATCATCCTAATTTTTATGCTACAAAATGAGGTAACACTGCATGAAATTAACTTACTCTCACTTTCTCTCTCTCTCTCTCTCTCTCTCTCTCTCTCTCTCTCTCTCTCTCTCACACACACACACACACACACACACACACACACACACGCCTTTCTTGCTATACACAACAGATCCTGAGAAAAGTGAGCGCTCGGGGTGTGACTGATTATATATATATGTACATATATGTTTATAATAGGCCTGCTCTGTATGTCAAAATATACATTACATAATTATGACAGGTTGTAGTTGGCTAGAAAAAAAGGAAATGAAACGTTATATTTTATATGGCCATGATACATGTGCAATAATAGGCTCCTTATTAAATAAAAGAAAATGGAAAAATATGAAATGAAAATAAAGTTTAACTTTAAAAAATACATATATAATTAAAAAACAAGGATCTTTTGTACATCAGAGACATGAGGTTTCACTCACTCTGCAGCTCAGTTAGAGCAGATGCCATTGTCTCTTTTCTGTCAGTGTTTGTTTACTGTCTTTCTGCCACTTGCATTATTGTCTTAGTATCGTGGGTTTGATACTAATTCTGCTCATCTCTCTGTTCACTGTTGACAAGAAACAGCATCTGCTAAATGACAGCAGGAGGAGAAACATGAGCTCATTCTCGCAGTAAATGTTAAAACTGTAAACAGTAAACCTCTCTTCCTCTCTCCACACATACCACACCATGACGATCACACAGACTGAACAGTAACTCATGAATAGTCATTGGCCACACACACAGCTATAGACCCAGAGTGTCTCGTTTTTGCTATCGCCAAACAAGCTTTGTGAAACTGCTCCACAAAGAGGATACCTGGTTCCGCTTCGAGAAATCGATAACATACAACCACCGGTGGCAATCATCCAGTCAAAGAACCCAAAATGTCAAGGATCTTTCTCCCAAGCCATTAAAAAAAAATCCATGTTGTTATTTCACAGTGTGATTCATTTTCTGCTGGTTTGGGGTCACCAAAGCAGTGGACATGTCCCTAGCCACCTCCTCTAGATCAGTCAGCAAAGGGATACAAAGACTTGCTCTATGTTGTTTTAGGTTTGCCTGAGGATCTCATCCCTGTTGGACAGGCCTGAAATGCTGACACAGTGACTGTGATCAGATATGGAAGGAGTTATTTGCAGAGGTCTAGAAACTGTCACTGACTGTACAATCAAATGACTATCAATGACTATGGAACTCACACTGCACAGAAACTCTGGCAGGTTTTATCTACTGATGAACAGCCTTTATTTATGTCATCTATGTCCTCACAAATGCTGGCTGGAAAGATGGTAATGTTACTTTGTATATTTCTAATATAAATGGAAAGCCAGAAAAAGGTAATGAAATGAAGTCTAACACACTCACAATGAGCAGACGACATCTGTCCTGAAACTCAGTTTCATATCACGGCTTTTCTCATGTTGAACCACAACATGTAAAACTGAGTAAGATTAGAACAAGCTATCAGCTTACACTAGTCAACGTTTTTTTTCCCCATAATAAATAAAATCATCATTCAAAATGTGCATTTTGTATTTGCTTGGGTTATCTTCGTCTAATATTGAAAGTTTAATGACTTACAAACCGTAAGTGTGCAAAAAAACAAATATATCATGGAGAGGGAAAACGATTTTTCATGGCACTGTACTGTCAAAATGTTAAATAAGTATATGTCTCACAAGTAATATTTGTCATTTTCTTTCACACTATGCTGTTAAAATAACGTGACTTGCACCACCAAAAGGCAGATAACCTTTGCATTTCCTGTTCTGGTGCACTACATTACCAAATAAAATAAGTTTGCTTGTGGAGATATCCACAGACATAAATCACAAGTCACAACATGCCACCTTGACACAACATCTTGACCTCCCTGGTTGGGCTTGCTGGGCTCTAAATAATTTCAGTCCAGTTTTTTTGTGAACTGAAATAGCTCTGCTGTGCTTTCCATTAAATATGATGTATATGTGTTTCATATTAACTCTTATCTCTCCGTGTATCTATATATCTCTTTTAAACTGTTACACAATGAAGAAAGATTAAATATTATCATATGAATTGACCATAAACAAATGAAAAAAGTTAACAATTCAGAATTAAAACTCATCTATTTAACAAACACAGTTGTTAAAATAAAAACTTTGATCAAATCAAATCAAATCAAAATTTATTTATATAGCACATATTAAAACAACAGTGTTGACCATAGTGCTTCACAGTCAATAAAAACATGAGACAGTTAAAACAAACAATAAAAGAGGACAACAAACAATAGGTAACAATGCAACAAGCTAAAACAGCCAACTAGACAGAATCAAAAGCCAAAGTAAAAAAATAAGTTTTAAGACGTAATTTAAAAGACTGGATAGACTCAGCAGTGCGAATATGAACGGGGAGGTTATTCCAGAGTCTGGGTGCCACGGATGCAAAGGCCCGGTCGCCTCTCGACTTCATTCGAGTCTTAGGTTGTGCTAGGAGCCTGTGGTTGGACGATCTAAGTGCTCTGTTGGGATTGTATGAATGGAGTAAATCAGAAAGATAACTGGGCGCTAAATTATTCAAAATATTAAAAGTGAACAAAAGAATTTTAAAATCTATACGATATTTAACAGGGAGCCAATGTAATTTGGCTAAAATTGGAGTTATGTGTTCATGAATTCTCGTACCTGTTAAAAGACGCGCAGCTGCATTTTGAATTAACTGGAGCCGGCAAAGAGAGGAGTGTTGGAGGCCCGAGTAGAGGGAGTTACAGTAGTCCAATCTGGATGTAATAAATGCGTGGATAAGCTTTTCAAGGTCCTTTAAAGGAAGGAACGGCTTTGCTTTGGAAATCTGACGCAACTGGTAAAAGCTGTTTTTTACCACAGTGGACACCTGTTTCTCGAGTTTAAAAGAGCCATCCAGGAACACTCCGAGGTTTCTTACAGTGGACGAAAGATGGCTAGCGAGAGGGCCTAAGGCATCAGCTAACTGGTCTAGCGGAGTGTGACTACCAAAGACTATGATTTCGGTCTTATTCTCGTTCAATGTAAGAAAATTATGTGATAACCAAATTTTAACTTCATGCAAACATCGGATTTCAAAGGTAAATAAATCTGGATATCATCGGCATAGCAGTGAAAGGAGATGTTGTATTTACTAAAAATTAATCCCAAGGGCAACATGTACAAAGAGAAAAGAGCAGGAAATCTTGGAAATGGTAGCCAATCATCTATTTTAACTGTCATATTTGAGCACCTCAAAATCTTTAAAAAAAAATAGCTCACCTCTCATCCTCTCAAGCAGATAACGTCTGAAAAATTGTTGACCAGCGTAATAAGAGATCTTTTGAAAGCAGAAAATCGGACTGCTGAACTGCTCAAGCTTACAGTCAGCCAATTAACATTTCAGACATACCACAAATCCATCTCATCCATCTTTAATTCCTTCATTTGGGGCAGTGCTTCATTCCCAAATCAAAAAGGGCAGTCTGTCACCTGACTTGGAAATAATCTAATGTCAGATTTTAAGTAGCTTATACTAGTATTGCCTTGACCATAATACAGCATTTTACAAAAAAATCATTTTAACAAATAAATATTGTTAAAGAAATGCTCAAGAAATATGATTATTTCAGAAGATCATATATAAAAGAAGTAATTGGCACTATTTAAAGAATCAGAATGACTCTCCTTTCTCTTATTTCAAAGGATAGTGGGTTAGTGAGCAAAATGCAGATGGAAAAATAAAAGCAAAAGACGAAGCAGCTGGAAGAAGTCACAAGAAGAAGAGAATAAACAAGCAAAACCTCAAGGAGGGCGAAAGCTAAGGACAGACAAAAAAGGGAACGAGAGCGGAAAGATATTTGGTAGCTTGTGCAAAGTATTGGAAAAAGTATATAAGCAAGCTAGTCTGGCTCGGGACAGACAATTTTAATTTCACAAAACATTCCCACTATTTGTATCTTGCAAACAAATTACATAATGCAGATGAATCAGCATGAAACTGGCACAGACAGTTAACAATTAAGTAGCATTAAGAAGCAGCATTAGGAAACACAACAAAGAACAGGATGGATTAAAGGATAAATGCAAATGGATAAATGAGAGAAAAGCTTCAACTTGAAACCCAACAAAGGGTCCGTTAGGTAATATGAGATTTACCACAGCATTAGAAGACAAAAAAATATGGAGGCACTGATTTATACAAACTGGAGCTAAGTGAGGGTTACATAAGCTTGTAGCAAAGACTGAAAGTTCTCACCTTTCTAACTATATTTTTTCCAATATGCTTGCAATCTTGATTGACAGGCTGGAGGGCTGCAGGAAGTCATTTGCATAAGTAAATAAGGACATTCTGAGCAAGTTCACTGTTACCATGGTGACGCTAGAAAACTGTGAGGACACATTTGGCCCATGTTTAAACTGCTACAGAGGAAACTAGACAGGTGCTCTGTATGAGAGTGCACATTATACACGTGCACATACACATGTATGTATGGATCCGGTCCACACATACACATAGCTTTATTCAGTACAGTTAGTATGAATGCATATGCAAACACAAGCGTCTTCACAGAAGCTTCAAAGATTTAATAAACTATTATAGACAAATGCAAAACTTCAAAGCAGAGTCTCTTTGCTGAGAAGATTTCTGACCTAACAATAGCATGCTTACAGCCCGACAACATTAAAGCACTTTATATTCATCAACTCGTACACATGGTCTGCATAAGAAAAAGGTGTTTGATCCAGAGGAATCTTAGATCTTTGACTTCTTTAATGTGCTGCTTTATTTATTTATTTGTGATGCAGTGAAAACTATTGGTGCATAATGTATGCATCAAATAAAAGGGCAACACCTTGCCCCTTCATTCCTAACTCTCTGATCAAAAAACACGAGAAAGGGCAGACTGAGCTGTCAGAAACTCACACAGAGGACATCGCCTGAGCGTACCTGAGCGAGCTTCACACACCCAGCCACATTTTTATGATATTATTCGTGTGTTGTCACAAGTGTCAATGTTACAATACCGGATGAATCAGTAACTGTTAACTGTGCAGAAGCTACCATCTCACATTTTTCAGTATGTTATCTTGTCTCGAAAACACTGACACAGAATCAACTGAGCCCTGAAGCAAGAAAGTGGAGAATGAGAAGCTTTTGAGGAGTTCTTCAAAAAAAATCTCCTGCAATTTAAGTTTAACTCTAGCAATACAGAAATAAAATTACACATTTTACATTTATACCTAAACCAATTGTGTTTAGGTATAAAGCAGGGAGCATGATGAATATGTTCTATAATTACAACATATCCATCATGCCATGCTGACACAAGACTACGCTGGTTGCCGCTCATTTGTATACTTCTTTTGAAAGGTGCACCTTGACAAATACGCCAAAAGTCAATGAAAGTACACAGATTGTGTAAAGACAACCATTACAAAATTGCCAGAGACCATGTCTCCCTAAATGGCCAGAGAGCATTTCATTAAGAGTCACTTTTATTGAACTCCCGCTTAAACTGCTAAAACGCTGTCGGAGGAAGGATGAGCAGCTTGCCACTCTGTTAGCGCACATACTAATGAGGCAAACAGCAGCTAGCTGCCACAGCCCGGACTTTATGATATCAGGGAGGTAACTCTAGTTTAACAGTCATTGACTGGCACATCATTCCTTTCTGCTTGACTTTCTTGGTCGATGAAATAAGGACTGTGGGTAATCTGTAGTGAACTCAAATAACAGGAGAGAGATTATTATTGAAAGCAGAAAATCAATCTTTAAAGAATCAGTTTTGTGACAAACTCCAGAACATGGGTGGATAAGTGTTTGTAAAAGCTCCTTTTTTCCTAAGAACGTTTTGTCTCACTTTTAGATATGCACCCATTTGATTTTTACCCCAGACTCCCTCTCCTCTGTAAGGACAACTGTCTGCGCTTCTCCTCAGCCGTTCTCGCTGTGCAGTGTATTGCAAACACAGCAGGAGTGCTGTCAGAAGAAGATTATAATGCATCTGATCGGGTCAATGGACAGTAATGATAGATGGCTCCTGAACAGAGGGGAGCACCATGGCAGGACATCTAAACAGCAGGAGGAGGAGTTCAGTTGACCTAAGATGTCCTCCAGGTCTTTGCTGTTAATAGGGTGAAACTGTTTTATGGTGTTTAAACAGTTTTTCGGTGGACACAGTACATATCCTGGATCTGCTGTTGATGTACCAATTGCTTGTCTAATCTTTTGGATTTTTTCTGTGAAGAATTTGGCAAAGTCATTGCAGGCCATGGTTGAATGAAGTTCAGCTGCCACTGACACAGGAGGGTTTGTTAGCCTGTCAACTGTAGAAAATAAGACCCGAGCATTATGGCTGTTTTTAGTGATGATGTCAGAGAAGTAGGACCTCCTTGCACTCCTGAGTTGTAAATTATAATTGTGAAGTTTCTCTTTATAAATGTCAAAATGAACCTGGAGGTTTGTTTTTCTCCATCTGCGCTCAGCTTTCCTACACTCTCTTTTTTCATTTTTCACCAGTGTGGAGTTTTTCCATGGAGACTTTTTCCTTCCAGAGATAACCTTCACCTTAATGGGAGCAATAGTGTCTATTACATTTAACATGTTAGCACTGAAGCTATATTGACGAGCTCATTGACTGACCCTCTGGACAGGTCAGGTGTTAATTGGAAGACCTGGTTAAAAATTGCACTACTGTGTTCAGTTATACACCGTTTTGTGATCACTGTTGTTGATATATTTATGTGGGCTGAGATTTTACTTTTAAAGAAAACACAGTAATGATCAGACAGGCCCACATCAGACACAGTAACCTTTGAAATGCTCAGGCCCTTGGAGATCAGTAGGTCAAGAGTGTGTCCTCTATTATGTGTGGCCTCTGTTACATGCTGAGTCAGCCCAAAGTTGCCCAGAGTGTTACTCAGGTCTTTAGTCCCTTTGTCCTGAGGGTTGTCCACATGGATGTTAAAATCCCCAACAATAATTACACAGTCAAAATCATCACAGATCACAGACAGCAGTTCACTGAGGTCATTAAAAAAGTCTGTGCAGTATTTGGGAGGGCTGTAAACATTAAGAAACACAACTTTGGATGGGGCCTTCAGCTGTAAAGCCACATATTCAAAAGACTGAAAACTTCCAGGAGATAGCTGCTTACATTGAAATGATTCATTAAATAAGACAGCGACCCCCCCCCCCCCCTCCTCTCCTAACAGCGTATGTGATAGGCTAAAGAGTGGGACAAAAGAGGGGGACAAAACATCATGCTTAAGAGAAAGAGCGTAAGCAAGAGTGATGATGGGAAAAAAAACTGGGACCTGCAATAGAGGGGGGGAAAGAGCAATCGGAGAAAAGGTGTGAGTGCAAAGAGAAGTGTGCTGAAATGAACAGTAGAGCATATAGCCTTAGGTACCAGATTGTTATTACTGCTGCAGATGGTTTGGAGATGCTTTCAGCAGATTTATGTTGTGCTATAGTATATATATATGTGCGTGTGTATGTGTGTGTGCCACATCTCTGTCTGTGCGTGACTACATGTGAGCACGCATGCCACTATATGCTTGTTTAGTTTAAGTAATGTCAGCTAAATGGCATGTTTTCTAGATAAATAACCAATTAGAAGCTTGTGGGGCGTTTGCAGTGAGCTACAGCATCTAATCAAATCGCTATACACCAGCTGTAAACCATTGCTCTCATCTAAATGCTGCACACAGCCTGCTTTAAATATCCAATCAAGTGATTCAAGACCATGTGCTCACAAAAAAAGGATATGCAAAAATAAAAAGTGAGGACTCCCTTTTCCCTCACGATACTTAGCGTTTTTCTCCTACTTCTGGATCGACATCCATTTTACTGTCTGTCTCTTGTTCATTTGTCATCTTTTTCCTCATTTGTGTAACAGCTTTCATTGATTTGTTTTGGAAGGGCTTTAATGTGCCACTGAAGACTGTTGCTGTGTTTATATGTGTGTACACAAGCTGATGTGAGCGTGTAATTACGAGTACTTTTCCAGGTCCACGGATGTAAGAGTTAACATCTACCTCGTATGAAGACATAGAAACAGCAACAAAGAAGGAATCAGACATTTTGACTGACATACCTGTGCCCGTGCATACACTTGATCTCATACCCACGCAAATGTAGAGTCATAAAGGCTTCAAAGGCACAGTTATTATCGTCATAATCACTCCAAAATCTGCCGCATCTTATCTACCTTCTAACTCCTAATCCTTTCAGATTTTCAGTCATCCATCATTCTCTTTCTGCCTTTGGAGAAATTAGCCTTCTCTTCTCCTCATTTTATCTCACTGTCACATAGCCAAGATGAATTTTTAAGATAGCTTCCCGCTGGGCATTCACAAAATCAGTGGCTATTTCACAGCTTCACTTATAAGCTTAGTCTTGTGCATGCTGTGCAACCCACATTGTTTATAAGTATGCATAGTTTCTAGACTTAAGGCAAACATTGACGACAAATCATTTTTATTCAAGAACTAAAAACATTTCTTGCATTTAAAATTATGTTAGCTTGTCCGATTACTTTTGAACCTCAGAAAATGGAGGATGATGTATAAATATGGCTGTAATTAAAAAGGAAAGTCAGCACTTCAATCACATGCAGACTGCTTGATTTAAGAAGCACTGTGGTGGTGTACAGATGCAAGCTACAAAACTCTCAACAAATTATGCACCTAACTGTAGATGAAGCACATTCATTTTAGTCCATCTCTGTGTGTATTTCAGGGCTGAACATTCTTCTTGAGTTTATATTTTGCACAAGCAATCACATTTTCTTCCCTAACGGATACAAATGCAAGAGTTAGTGTCTCTCAGGAAGCCAGCTGAGCCTGGGCCTGTTTTGACAGTAAATAAGCTAATAGGCAAATGTCATGGCTATTAAATGAGTTAAACCCGATCGATGTCAACTCTGGAGCAGAGGTGTATAAATTCAATTCAAATGAGACACCAACTGACACCAATAAAACATTTGTTAGAATTTGTCAGGAGAAACACCAAGGGATGTGTGTGCGCGCGTGTGTGTGTGTGCACGGCAGGGGGAGGGCATAGGGTGCATTTGTGAATGTGAATGTGTAACTGTGCATGGAAAGGCAGTGGGAGGGAAAGCAAGGGATGACATAGAGTGAGGGTGGGGAAAAGGGATTAAGTAGGGTAGAGGTGGAGGCATAGATGAAGACGTCACTTTGCTTTGGATTCTTGGCGGTGAGAGATGAGAGAGTGATCTCCCACGCAGGCTACAGAAATGCTTACAGTGACACTTTCCCTCCACCTGGGCTGAACAAAAGGAAGGGGAAAAGTGCAAACATGTCACAGAGCCAGGAGGAGATCAATGTCCACAAACACAGTTAGCAGACAAGCAGCCATGGACGCACAAGCTGAATGCAGCTAAGCATAGAGGATGTTATGTAATTTATCTTTTTTTTAATACAGTCAGCTCTGTGCTTTTTATTCTTTTTCATCCTTCTCCTCACAGTCCTATTCGCCTCTTAACTATACATCACTTAAATCATTTCATCAGGCGCCCACCAGCTGTATCTTTTTCTCTGCAATGACAGCAACCGAGCTGAAGCGTTTTATCTCCATTCTCATCTCAACACTTTGGCTTTGATCTTCGGTTTGTGCGACTGAACGAACCTCACCAAACCATCCCAGAGGGCCACACTCTGCTGTGAATCATGGGGATCTACTCGTGCAATCAAGTCAGCACATATAGATGCTCAAATGTAAATGTACACATAAACTTTTTAAAGCATATTTGAAATGCAGAACAAACTGTACAAGGTACCTAATACTAGTCTACAATTATGGTCAAATAAAGCGGGAGCACAGAGACATAATTTGTTTCCAGCTTGCAGATAATGATCTGTTATATATCACTGAATTAGCATCTCTGCTTTCACTACTCCACACGACCTCATCAGCATTCAAAAGTGAAGCTAATCAATTCCCAGGTAAGTTCTCAAATTTGCCCAGATATGTCTACAGACAGAATGTTAGTTTAGCCCGAAGGCTGGTAGAAACATGACTTGTAATAGTGTGATTTTGCCTTCAGCATGTTAAGCACTTTGGTGGACACCAGTGTTTTAAGTACTGTTTCTGGAAGTTAAATGACGATTGATAACTGCATGCTTAATATGGAGTACACTCAGGCCAGCTCAACAAAAAAAAGGTTTGTTGTTTATCCTGACAATTCATGTGGTCAAGGAAGTCAGTGGAGTTGACCAGGAAGCAGAAAACCAGAGACTGAGATTTTTTAACTTTGAATAAAATATATATAAAAATGTGTGTGTGTGTGTGTGTGTGTGGTGCCCCCAAGGGGGGTCATCGGGAGAAAAAAAGATGTGTTTCATTAAAAACAGCTGACTATCCTTGGCAGGAAAGGTTCATTTACTGATCCTCAAATGTCCATGTTTTAATTAATACAAGTGTATGGGCTAAGTGGAGGTGAAGTCATCATTACATGACGCATGGGCTATGTGTAGCAACCAGTCAGTTGTGAGCCTGTGTGCCAATCAGAAGTTTAAAAAAAAAAAAAGAAACATAAAATGGAAATATTCAACTGTAGTACAAGTACTTGAAATTTGTTGTATCTGGATAAACCCCTTGAGATGTAACATCTTGTTTCAAGGAGGTCGAGAGAGCTGAGGGTCTGGGAGGTACTGGGAAGGTGAGCTTGAATCTAGGAGGTTTTCCAATGTTGGAAGAAGTAAAGAAGGAAAAACCACAGTGCTGCAGTGTCTCCTCTATGTGTGTGTGTTCATGCATATTTCATGGAACTATGATATTGAAGTATGTTTGAACCTCCCCCTCCCCTACAGGCCAGCAGCAAGGTCCTTCAAGCCCACATGAGCCAACATGAAGAACCACACAAACATACATTCACAAACGCACACACATAGCATGGCACCCTGGCCTTATGCTGATGAATGTCTGTCCTTCAGCGACCACAAGAGCCACAGCAGAGTGATACAGTCTGAATGAGGACAGACGAAGCAAGAGAGAAAACGATGCAGAGAGAGTGGTGACAAGGCAGAGAGGGGAAGAAAAAAAATGGAGTTAAGAGTGTAGTGTGCTGTGGGTGGAGGTGCAAGAGAAGGCAAGGCAAGGCGGTACAGAGGGCAAAGGTTCAGCACAGCTTGTCCAGCATTACTCCACCAAAATAGAGCTTCAAACTGAAAAAGGTAAGGCAGATTGGGGAGTGAGTGACTCACAGTAAACACTCTCAGCAAAAGTGTTTAATCTCAAAAGATTTTTTTTGGTAAACTTTACACCATTCAATTTGAAGTAGTGGAGGAAAAGACTGACTAAGCGTTACTTAACAACAGCGTGCATAGGTGTGGGCTGCTTGGTGATATTACAAGTATTTCAATTGTTCAGTCGATGTGAAATAACATTAACAGCCACAATTAAGGTAAAAGTATTTAACTCGATTCAACGTCTCCTCTAATTGTATAACAATTTATTATAATATAGGACTAAAGTGTTAGCAGCATAATACAGTCCATCGTTTTCATGAGTCCAGCATATTTTAACATAAAATTTGCAAATAAAAAAATATATTTATTTATTAAATATATTGCAATAGTGAAGAGTAACATACTTGATTTTTCAAGAAGAGAGGGGATTCTTTGTCATCCTGGTTTTTAAGTTACAGCAAGTTTCTAATTAGCGAGACACTTTGCTGCTGTTTAATGAACAACAAACTCTTTCAACCAGAACAAACAACCTAATAAACAAAGCACATGCACACACTCACTGAGTCTCACCAGGATACTAGCCCATCTGTTTGCTAAGGGATTCTTGCTTCCTCTAACACTGCTTAAAAAGAGAGTGGGAAACAAATGCAACCCACACACACTAGTGAGTACGGAGACATGACATCATTTTTTCCCTGTGCTGAGTCTCTGCAAAGAACGTGGGCAGGAGTGCGCGGGTAGCTTGTGTGTGTGTGTGGCTCAGTGTGATTACTAAACTGTGAGAGCCGACACAGACTGGGGAATCAGCGCAGCAGACTAATGTGCGCGCCTCTGCGTCCACATGTGTCACTTAGAAGTTGAGGCGATCTAAAAGCATCTTTTTTTCATCTCTGCAATCATCTCCTTATCTCTGCATCTGCTTCTGACTGTCTTTGTTCTTTTCTCCTTGTCTTCTCGCTGTTTATCAGCTGCTGCTTATGCAGTTATTTTTTTTCTCTGGCTTTTGTTTGGCTGCCATGCCCTGTGAGCATTGTTTAATGCACCCCCACATTCCCTGAGGAGATTGGGGGGAGTGTGGGGGTAAGATGGGGGAGGACAAGGGCATAGGCACTTCATTAATCAATCAACCAGCTTTGAAAATTTACCTAATTAACGGCTAATTACAGATCTGGGCACAGTGCCAGCTGGCATCCCATCCACCTACACCCCTGCAGTCCCCCAAATGACACTAGAGGTAAACATCCCTCCCTCGCTCCCTCTTTTTTACTCTCGTCTTTGTTAGTCTACCCATCCGTGCATCCTCTCCCCCCATTTGTTATTCATTCTCTACTGTAACAACAGATCACCGCTGATCACTCACTCAAGACATCTCTGAGCACTTGGCTCATTCTCATGTCACACCATATGGCTGTCTGATTTTGTTTTCGCAGTCTCACCGGTGAAATATTGGTGGTCATCACAGGTTCCTGGAGGCTCTCTGAAGGCACAGTCTCTCTCCAATGATCATTGGTTCGGTTCTTGTCTTGTGCTTGCCAGCTCTCTCTACGGGACATACTGGCACGCCAGGCACGCTGGATCCTGGTGACATAAGTCAGCAAAATGTATTTATTGAGACATCTTGCATTTTTTTTAAAAAAAGGGTGTTAAATTTTGGAGTTCTTCGTGAAAGGAAATGGTTTTGCTGAAACTTTTTAGAAGCCATGTTAAGTATTTGCTTCAAGGATGTTTGATGAACGATTGTTGGAGTGATAGCTGCTGAGCATAAAATACACAATGTTGTGCTGCCATAACCAAAGGCAAGCAAGTGTTGTTTTTTCTTACTCACTTTAAAAATAAGAAAAATAATGTAAAAAAGACAACAACATTCATTGGACACTTCATTAGATATATGGCTAGTGCAGAGTTGGACACCAATCTGTCTTAAACATTTTCTTGACTCTTTCATGGCATAGATTCACAAAGGAGCTGGAAACATCCCTCATTTTGGTCCATACTGACATGATAGTGTTCAGTTGCTACAAACTTGTCAGCTTTACATCCATGGTTTGTATCTCCCATTCTACCACATCCAAAAAGTCCTCTACTGGATTGAGATCTGGTGACTGTGGAGGCAATTTGAGTACAGTAAACTTAATGTCATATCCCACGCTATTACACCAGGACTACCCACCTGAATTGTTTCTTTCATGTGTTACATAAATTATGACTCTACTATCTCATTGATGCAGCAGAAAGAGTCAGTCCAGAGAACGTTTTTCCAGTCGTCTATTGTCCAATTTTTGTGAGCTAGTGTGAATTGTAGCCACAGCTTCCTGTTCTTAGCCAACAGGAGTGTCACCCGGTGTGGTCTTCTGCTGCCCATCTGCTTCAAGGTTGGATATGCTGTGCATTCACAAATGCTCTTCTGATACCTTGTTTGTATAAATGTCTTATTTTTGTTACTGTAGCATTACTGTAAGATCAACACAGTCTGTCTATTCTCCTTTAACATCAACAGATGTTCACTATTTTCTCTTTGTCTGACCATAAACCTGAGATAAATGTGAAGTAGTTTAAAATTTTCTGAATCAAATCAAATCACATTATTACCTTTTCTGATACATGGTTTGTACTTCAGGAGGTCAACCAACCTCGAAATACCTTTGTTGGTATCCCGTGATTGGCAGTAATTCAGTTTACTTAACAAAGTGGCTGGAGAGCATAGAAATACCTAAGAAGGCGTAAAGAAGTAAGTCTAACAATTACCCATTAAAGAAATGTAACACAGCTCATTCTTTATTCTCCGATCACTTAATTTTTATCAAATTTAACAGCTTTGGTGCAGAGCTTTAAGCACATCTGCAGTACTGCTGGGCTTGTTCTTGTATGATAGCATACAATAATGAATTTGCAGTATATGTGTGAGTATATATACTGTCTGTCTGGCATAGTTGTAAGACTGAGCCAAAACAGGTTTCTTGCTTCTTCTTTTTTTAATTTGCTATCATTATGAATAAAGGTTAACTTAAATTTGAATGCTCACCAAAAAATCAAACAAACAAAAAAGCACAAACACAGTGAACACAGAACTGGAAGTGAAATAGTTCACTTCCAGTTCTGTTTCTTCATAAAACTGAAGGAATATTGCCAAGATGCAAGATATTAAGTAAACAAGTGCATCACACCAGATTTCTGTCTCTCTTTCTTTAACTCATCTTCTTATTTAGCTCTTTGAATTTCCAAGACAACTTCTCCTTCTTGGCCATTCTCAAACATCTTTCTCCTCAGTTTCTTGCTTAACTTTGTCTATGTTTTCCTTTTACCTTGTCCTCTCCCAGCCTATGTTTCCAACCTACAGACAGCTTTCTCTCCATCTTTCACTTTCCGCTCACTTTCATCCCAGTAGTCACCTCAACAGCAGACTCCAGGATGGAGTGTAGGATCAATTACCCGATGGAGAAACACATTCACCTCCAGTGGAGCAGAGAGACAGCTGAGGCAAATGGAACAAATTGAATTAAACCACATCTTCTAGCTCCAAGCCACTACCTTTTCTTCTTCCTTCGCTTCCTTCGCTTCTCCTTTTCCCTTTGCTTTTTCAGTCTCTCCATTTCCGTGTATTCCTGTTTCATTGACTTTTCTCTGAGTTCATCCAAACACTTTTTCCTTATCTGTCAACGTTTTTTTATCCTATAGAGAAATTGTTTTTTTTTCTATCCTTGGCTTCCAATGAAGTGAGAGCCTGAAGCCAGAGCTGTTCTTCCCTGTCGCACCTACAAGTGTGTAACTGCGTAGATGAAAGCTGACAAGAGTTAATGCTTTCAAAGTGACCCTTGACCCCACAAGTCCATGACCCCAAAGAACAGAATGAATTGAAAGGAACTGAACATGGATGACATTCAAAATGAAAGCCTTTCATATTGTAAGAATCTATTGTTATGACTGGGTATTGTACAAATAATCATAATGATACATAAAGCAGCCAAAAGTGATACTCACACAGCAGCCTTTATCTCTAGGTGCTGTTGTTGATCACGGCGGTGAAGGCTATTGTCGTCCTCCATCTCACTCCTACGTGGACAACTTCTACAACGATAACAGTGCAGATAAAGAATAATTGTGAGGTTGGAAATATAAATACTGGCATCAACACAGAACATGGTGTATGCAAATCATCTAAAAAATGATAAGTTGTTACTGCAGGGTTACTGCACATACTAGGCTAGTGAAACCCCAATTTCAAAAACATACATAAAAGCAAACAATGTTTTGCAAATGTCATAAATCCACATTTAAAGAAAAATATCCCACTTTGATGGAAATGCCTCAAAAAGCTGGCATGAGGGCAAACAAAGGTTGGAAAATTAAGTGGTAATGTAACTAATTAGACTAACTCGTAACAGGTAAGTAATTTGACCCATAGTTTCTCAAAAATAAAGATGGCAGATGCTCACTAATCTGCAAAAACATGCATGCACAAATTGTTGAATTGTTTTAGAATAATGTTCGGCATTTGCAATGATTGAATATCTCATCATCTGCATTATATGATATTATTAAAACATTCCAAAAATCTGGAGAAATCTCTATGTGCAAGAGGCACAGCCTAAAGTCAATATTGGAATGTCAATGAGCTTCAGGTTCTTCAGGCAGATCTGTATTAAAAACAGATGATTCTGTCATGGAAGTCATGACAGAATTCCAACATAGGAACATTTAAAGAAGAATACATGTGTACGTACAGAAGAAGAACCAGCTTGTTATCAGCAATCAGTTCAAATGCCTGCATCTCTGATGGTATGGGGGGGCACAAGTGCCTATGAAAGTCGCAGCTTGCATATGTGGAAAGGTACCATCAATGCTAAAAGGTACATGGTACATTCTTTTAAATCTGTGTTCAATTTTGAATAAAATATGGCTTTATAAGATTTGCAGATTCATGCATTCATTTTTTTATTTACATCTTACACAGCTGCCTAATGTTTTTGGAATTGTGAAATAAAGTGCTGTTATGGCAAAATGGTTCTGATAGCTTTAAAATCCAACATTGCATTTTCCTATTGTGGAGAATGCCGTGTGCTTTGGGGTTTTTTGCTCATTTATGAACAGGCAGATTTCTGTACAGGGTCTCACCTTTCTATCTTTTGAACAGCTTGGCCTCCGCTGTGGTTGCAGTAGCGATGATACCTTTTCACTTCTTCCTGGCAGTTGAAAAACATCAATATGTCAGCATGGTCTATAATTCTCAGTGTTAATGGAATACGCATATGACAGTGGAAAAGCTGTATGATAATAAATATGTAGTATATCTATCTGTATGTGTAATTAATAACACCTACACACATACTGCCTGGCATAGCTACATAACTGAGTCAAATCAGGTGATTTATAATTTGTTGTTGCTATCAGTCCCTTCTAACCTCAAATAAGGGCGCATATTTGAGTCACTTGATTAACACAGATTTGTAAGTTGGAATAATGCTGATGCATAGCAGCATATGTCGTATGCAGGTGCCAACTAGCCGGGTATCCGCTAAGAAGAGCCACTCTCCTAAACAGTAGGTCATAGCAGGTCTCACCACAATCTTGTAAACATTTCCTTTCACTCTTGCTGCTTTTATTCTGTTAAAAAACAACCCTGGCAGCTCTTCTCCACCTCTTCTCCACTTGTCTCATGCACTGTCTGTTGCTTTGAATGGTCTGCCACAGACATTTAAACTCACCCACCTTCACTACCTCTACTCCTTACTTCTTTACTACTCTGCCTGTCTCCCTTTCATTCTCACATATGTATTTTGTCTTGCTTCTACTGACTTCATTCCTCTTCTCTCCAGGTCATACCTCCACCTCTCCAGGCTCTCCTTATCTGCTCCCCACTCTCACTAGACACGGCAGTGTTGTCTGCAAATATCATCTGTCAACATGTCCATCGCTGCCACAAACAAGAAGGGCTTCAGCACTCATCACTGAGCTTACACCCACCCCCACCTTGAACTTTCACTGACACTTCTACTGTACACCTCACTGATGTCTCGCTGTACTGCACCACACTTTGCCACTCTTGATTTTCTCATTTAGTATCACAGTTCCTTTCTTAGTACCTTATCATAAGCCTTCGCTAGATACACAAAGACACAAAAAAAACCCTCTCACCTTCTCTATCAAAATTCTTAAAGCAAAAGTTGCATCTATAGTACTCTCATGGCATGAAGCCATACTGCTGCTCACTGATCATCACCCCTGTCCTTAACCTTCCCTTCAACCACTTATTCCCACGGTTTCATGGTATGACTCATCAACTTTATCTCTCTGTAGTTATTACTAGGCTTGTCACGATACTGCAATTGCAAAGTCGATACCGACTTTGCCAGGACTCCATACAAATTTGAAACAGGTATTAGATTAAGATCAAGTTTAAAGGTGTTGGTTTGGAGGTTTTATCCAGTTCACAAATTATTTAGATAATTTCATTGCAGACCCTGAAGATAAAATATATTTTAGAACATACTAATAAACTAAGGGTTCAGCAAACAGCACAATACCTAACATCTAAATAATGTAATTATTGTAGAAGAGCATTATGGAAAAGTTACAAATACATTATGGATAAAGGGTGCTTTTACTTATACTTAAAATAATAATAATAATAATAATAATAATAATAATAATAATAATAATAATAAAAAAATAAGTTGTGAAAAACAGAGCACTCACTTTTAAATCTGACCACACAGTTTGCTACATCAAAATAGGTGACATATTTTAATAAATTACTGTAAAAATAGAAAAGTTACATTTCATCATCTTGCCTGCGGCTGCCTGCTGCTCTCTCTCTGCAGCTCTTTGCATCCTCAGCGCTACTCATCAGTCCTGAAACCGCTGCTCTGCTCCAGACTTTCACCTTTCATTTGCTCTGTTTAGGTCTTGGACTCTATGCTAAGTTCAGCTATGGTTCCCTCACTGCTAAGTGATAATTGCTAAGTGGCTAATGTTACTGTGTGTGCCAGACAGGTTAACATTTATGATAACTGTCTAAAACTTCAGTGTTGTTGAAACAGGAGGTTTACTGACGACTGAAATTCTTCCTAAAGTGTCGTTCAGTGTCATAAACGTTAACTTCTTTAGTTGTTAGTGAGGAGAGGAGCTCTTTGCCTCACTGTGTCAGCTACAGGAAGTAAAGACAGCACTGTTTCTATCAGTGTTGTTGCAAATACGTATGCATTTCCTCACTCTCCAGGATTGTGTTAAACATTCTGGTTAAAATGTCCGTTGACCTCTTCTAGACACCATCACACATCCACAGGTATGTCTTCTGGAACACCAGTCCTTCCATCTCTTCATAGCTGTCCTCACTTCCTCCTTACAAATCTTCTGCACTTCCTGCACTAACCTTTCTCTATTTGTCCCCCTCTTTCATTTTCTTCATTAATCAGCTTCTCAAAGTACTCCTTCCTTGTTTTCAACACTCTTCCTTCGTTTGTTAGTTCCCATCTCTATCTGTAACCACCCTAACATCCTTTCCAGCCATCTCGCCAATCAATACAAGTTTTCCTTCCTTAGTGTTCAACCTCATACACATTTCACTATAAGCTTTTTCCTTTGTTACCTCTCCCAGCCTATCAGACTTTATCTTTTCTAACCTTTTCCTTTGAATACTTTCCTCAATTCCTTGTCTTCTTTCTTCTGTAAAGAATCAAACACCTTTTTGGCAGTGTCCTTTACGGCTTCATCTGTATTTTTCCAGTCATCTGGAAACTCTTCACTACCCAGAGCCTTTCTCTTGCAAACACAATACATCTACCTTCCTCCTCGCCATCATATCAGTCAACTCTCTCCCTTTACCTGTCTTGGTTCCTACATTTAAAATCCCTAGTCTCATCTCCATATTCCAGCCTCTTCTTTTCGTTTCGTTTCTCTTGTTCTGGCTCAGAACACACTTTCAGCCTCGCTTCTTCCTTTGTCTTTGGCCAACAGGACCACAGTTTGCATCCTGATAGTTAACAGCACTGGAGGCAGTTGTTGTTAAACCAGACCATGACCAATTTGGTATGGAAAGCTCATTCTTGATGATTTGATTGATTTCGATTTTATGCCGAATGCTCTGATGAAAACGTCTTATATCTGGGCATGGGACTGGCAATACATCTGGAAAAATGGTGAGTTTTGTAGGCTGAACTAATTCACACGCCTTAAATACATTTATCTAGTTATTCATCCAACTTTACATTTTTGTTCTCATCTTTAAATACAATAAACCTTACTTCATAAATTAATGTGCCAAATGATGTAACATAATATTCATACTCTAAATTGTAAAATGTAGAAATATCAACAATGAGTATAAAAATAAACCTGGCTAAATCAAGGAAATTAAAATGATACAACTCTTTTATAAGGCGTTATAGGTGCATAAACACTACTAATGGATCATTGCTTGATAGTGGTTGCTAGGCAACATGATTACATATGTAAGAACCTTTAGGGGCCTTTTAGATACCTGTGTGAAAAGTTTGGTTGCACAACTGATTGTGTGGGAGTAGTTTGCAGACAAACCAACAAATATTTTTTCTATTACACTAAAATACACGATCACCTGTGGCAGTGTGAACTTCATATGTCAGTGTTTCTCATACAACTCATTCTGTTGAGTTTAAAAGACAAAATGTACATTTGAAAGGTCTGGGAAAACCTGTGTTTCCAAATTTAATTCTTTCTAGACGACAATATGCCCCTTGAGATGACAAGAAACTATTTAAAGTATGTAGTCTTGGCATTGTCCAGTTACAGAACTACCCCAGTTTGAACATCACCACACAAACTTATACTATACTTGTTGGGGAAAGAAAAAGACTACTTTGGAACATATTCTCAGGCCAGACATCCTAAAGTTCATAATTTCAACTGCAGCCTTTTGCATTCAATACATACAAAATCAAATCTTTTGAGCAAAATTTTGTGTCACAGCACATTCATTTTCTGTATGTTTTGCACATTTCGGTACATGTAGTACAGGCATTGTGTGCTGTTACTGTAATAGTTTGACTCTTCTAAATGTTTATGCATATCTACCAACCAAAGCCAATTATGGATTAAGTGTTCAAGATGCCAGGCAAAGGATTTAAAATATAAGTGTGTCAACAAGTGTTATGCCGTATCAAATGAAGACTCCATCCAGATGCTCTAGCCAACATAAGAATCCATGACTAATGGCAATGGCAGTGTTAAATGGAATGAATGTGTTAGCATATTTTATACAATATTTGTTAATATAAAAATTTTGATATGCTAAAATATATGGATACTACTGAGATCAGAAATAATTACTCTTCATGATACTGATTATGATAAAGATCAGCTGACAAATCACAGCTTAAAGAGACAATTATTAGTTACTAATATTTACTGAAGCTATGTTTTTTTGTTGTTGTTGTTTTTTCAGCTACTATTTATTCACCACCAACTGTAATCTCTTGGGTTTCTGAACGAGATAAAATGCTCTACAATTACATAAGAAATATCAAGGGAGGGATATTGCTTGCAGTCTATAGGGCAATCGATTAAATCAACACCTGAATACATGGTTGCATAGAAACGGGGATATTAGTGAAACCTGCCGCTCCTGTGCATATAAACAAGTTTATCACATTATTTTCGATAGCAAAATAAGGGCAATCAATAGACTTGGATGCAAGGTAAAGTGAAGCATTAAGTTGCTGAAAAATGGGAGATGGATGGAAAAGTGGGATAAAGGGGAGAGAAAACAACAGCACATAGCAGAAAGTCTGCTTCCCTTTAATTGATGAGTTATTAAAATCATTATTTCTCAGCGTCCTAGTTCTATCACAAAGATCGATGGCAGGCACCACTGAACGGCCACACTAAAACACTTGCACACGTACACAAAACACTTGTGGGAGATGGTCGGGCCTTTGTGCCCTTCAGTCTAGCATTGTCTCTCCACAGGATAAAGCCCCCCTCCACAAGCCCGTGGACACAACCACTGCACTAGAACAGTTAATGCACCTGCATACGTGCACAGCAGCATGTATGCAAGCACGTATACACCTCAGTCTGATCTCAGAGGATTTCATTACAGTGTGTTGATGCGCCGAAACATCTGCATTACACTATTGACTCTTTAGCTGTCGCTCGACTTGCCGATCAGCTCGAGGAAATACCCAATCAAGAGGGCTGTACCACTGGAGGTGCTCATTAATTGTGACATTGGAAATCAATTTACATGCGCAGTGCATGAGAGGAGTAATATGGAAGTCAACATTTACTCTTTCGTCTGAGTCCCCAAGTACAAAAAAAGCATTCAGAGAGATGATAGTGTTACTGAGGTGTTTCTGTGATTACGTAATTTGAAATCTTGTTTTCTCTTAGTATTATAGCTATGCAGTAAAAGAGTGGCAATAAATGTGCTTATATAGAAAGCTTTATATCCTTTAAGAGGTGAGAAAGGGGTACGAGAAAACTAGGAGAGAGAAAAAAGAAAAGACAAACAAATCCAAATGAAAGTGTCGTGTGAAAATAGTTACATGTTGATTATATTATAACATGTAAAGACCTTTAACTGGCAGGTGCAGCTGAATGTATACATTCTCATAAATCCTAGGCTGCTGTACTTACACAGCTATCAATATCTGGCTGGAGTAGATCTAGTAAAGCTAGAAGAAGCAAATCAGGTACAGCAACACAAAAAAAGTAGATGAAGGTCTGTAATTAAAAAGTTAAAAAAAAAACCCTCATACATACCTATTTATTTGAAAGACATCCACAGATTTAATATCTATAAATCAAAAGAAATGACTCTAATGGAAGAGCCATCACACAGCATTTACACTAAGGCTGAACAGGCACATATTTTAACTATCTGTTCCTCTTTTGATCTGCCGTCTTTTGCTGCTGCGAGGTAATTCTGCTCGACACGTGATGACAGATCTCAAAACTGTTAGTTTTGTCAATTTTCTGCTGACCAGCTGTTTTGGTTGGGCGGCAGATTCGTCTCCTTCGCACTGATGCACTCAGAACATACTTTATTCGATATGAGCCTTCAAAACTGCCTGTGTTGAGCATATGGCACTGCGGTGAAGAATGCAGAACATTCAAGAAGCTGAAAATGGTGAGGTACAATGAGGGAAGCAAGAGCCTATCAATTAAGAAGAAGTGAGCACAGGGTTATTCAAAAAAAAAATGCAATAGAAGAAGAAGATATGAAGTGGGTGGGGTGTGATGAAAAGAGATGAAGGAGGTGAGAGAAAATGATCACACACCCCATCAAAATGCAAAATGGAGCACTTGGGAGTATTCCCCAGCCGGTACTATTAACCAGCGGAGAGCTGCTCCGGTTAACATATGGTGAGGAAAGTTCTGAGTGCATATAGACAAGGCCATCATCGGTAAGGGGGCTTCTTTCAGTGATCAAAGACCGTAAGCTCACACTTTGAGACCTGACCAGCCTTCAGGGACATTTTAAAGGGATGAGATGGAAATCACCACAGAACTGGCAGATAATTGTGTGTTTTACCGTGAGGTGGGGAGAGGTGTTTTTTTTATTTACCTGTGGCACTAAATTCCAGTGTGAATACGAACACTGGGGTGGGCAAAGAACACATCTGTCCATCAGCGTGCAAGCTCATGCTGCTCGTCCACATCATTACAACTCAATCGCGGGGCGTTTGAGTGAGCTAGCGCAAACAGCACTCAGCGCTGCTCTGTCCCACTCAGGGAGATACAGTAATGCACTTCTGAAATATGACACCCTTCCCTGGCACCACACTCGTACTGTGTACAACCCTCTGCATAACAGAATGCTGCAGTTGTGCCTAAAATGCAAGACTCTGTTGTTGCCCTGTACCGCGATACAGGATCTGAATGAAATCCATGGATATTCAGCTCCTGTTGAATATATTCATTAAAAAGACTGCACATTGGGACATTTTTTTCTTGATTTTTATTGAATTATAAGTTTCATGCATGATACTGGTAACAGATTTCAAAATTCCAACTGTGAGTGGTGCATCAAATATTCCACCTTTTATATTTTATACTTAACCCCATTAGATGTGACCCCATTGGCATGCTGCTTAAATAATCTCTCTGTAAAATGATTAGCAACACGGACCCATAGCCATAAAATTCAGCTTTTCCATTGATTACGGGGTAATAGCTAGATAGATTAATGCGCTTCTCACGGGGTTCTCACCTCGGCAATGAATCTGAATCACTCATGCACACGGAGCAAGTGGAGCAGCCTCAGTAACCCACATTTGTATCCTCACTCATATATATCTAATGCCAATTACTGATTGGTCCTTCACCGAGCTTCTTCACGTCCTCCTCAGCAGTCTTGCATGAATCCACCCTGACGTGGCATGTCACAGAGCTGAGCTAGATCAATTTAGAAATGTCATTTTTGGAAAAGTGATGATGAAATTCAGCTGTCAGGTCGCGCAGTAGAAACACATCAGGATAAAATCTGAAGTCAAAATGAGCAAGTGTTGGAGGATGTGAAATAAAAAAAGGGGGGGGGGGGGCACCATCATACTATATTGCAGAGTAAGTGAAAAATGTATGATGGAACTCTGCTTTCAGATCTCACAGGCTCAATATCCCCAGCCACCGATAATGCGCAACACTACATCACCGACATTAAATATTCAGGGGCTCGCTACACCTAGGTGAACTTGTGCACCTATACACTCACCTCGAGCACACAATGGAAACAGTCTGTTAAAGATGACTCGAGCAGAACAGAATTTACATTAGCAAGTCAACTGCAACAACTGCTCCTTTCAAACCAGATGTCAGAGCTATTAAACTCTATACATGAGCTCAGGACTCATTGCAATGAGGAACACATGCCAGCCCCATTCAGCTGAGCAGTTCAACTATGGCTATAGAAATATGACTATTTCTTTCTGAAAATGAAGTCATTTATAATGAAGGGCGCTATATGTAGTATTAATGAGACCTTTTTTAGTTGCGGCCACAACGATAATCTTTGAGTGGCCCCGAGCCAACATAAAAAAAGCAATTTCCTAAACCAAACTGAACTCAGTCAGTTTTACCATTTTAAATGGTGAATAAGGGAAGCAGAATTCAAAGCACTTAGAGAGCAAGGGAGAAAAACGGCTTTAATATAGTTTTGGAAAAGATTTTCCATTGTGCATAATGTTGGTGCTTTTCTAATGTCTTTCCAAAGTGCAACAGAAGTCCAAAAGCGGATAATGAAAGACATTTTTAATAGATGTTTGCAACATACACCGTCTTCTCTCCTCTCCTAGAAGTGTGTGGTGCCCAGCAGTGAAAGCGTCAACTTAGCGCTCCAAAAAAGAATGACAAAGTGAATGACATCATTACTGAACTGTTCCCTCACCGAAAAAAAAAAAACAGTCTGTCATCCATCCACAGACATGACTTTCCCAGCACCAGACAATTATATATAATCTATTTTACAGTAATGACAACAATACTAACAGCCTGCGTCTTACCTGGTTATTGATGCACAGAGCAAGGTGCTTCCTCTCCCGAGCCAGACTCCCGCTGCGCAGTCTCACCTCCTCTCCTTGGTGAACATTTCTGTAAGGACATCACTCAAGTTAGAGTGCAAAACTCTCAAAAATATGAAATATGTCAGAATCTCTCGACATGCGAGGAGCCTGTACTCTGTGTCCAGCTGCAGAGAGTACCGATACGTAGGGTTTTAAAATCACTCATCAGTGCTTGAAGCAGCCGTTACCGGAGCTTCCCGTTTAACCGAAATAACAAACACTGCTGCTTTACATTTGGGACTAAGGCGAGTCGCTGCGCGGGTTACTAACCTGTACGTGCCGCTCCTCAGCATGACGAGCTCTCCACCCGCAGTCAGACAGAGATGCAGTGAACACTTAGAGTCGGGAGCAGCCGGTGAGCGACCACACTTGGAAAATTTTCGCAGCCAATGGGATGCTGAGGGTGTGCGCGTGCCCCCCGCCTCTGCTTTTCAATACAGCGCCCCCCCCCCCCCGCGCGTGTTGACACGGCGTCATTTAACTTGGCGATCGACTTTAATCGCTGTATTCTGCGCGGTTTATCTTTTGCGTGTGTGTGTGTGTGTGTGTGTGTGTGTGTGTGTGTGTGTGTGTGTGTGTGCGCGCGCGCGCGGGGGAGGGGGGAGGTTGCTGGGAATTGCTCACGGTGTGCCAATCTATTTGCTCTTAGCAACTAACTTCCAGGGTGTGGGTTGGACTCAAGTTAAACAAACAGCACGATTGATATTTTATATCACGCCACCCTACACAGACTCAGGTGAGAACCGAAGAGGTGAGGTATAAAGATGCCTAAATACTAAAAGGCCTCCTTTAAGGGTCGTTTTGCTGTAGGGCCTATCAAACCATCAGATTTGGCCTTTTGGATGGAGGACTTCCAAATCTGCCCGCTGTCCACCTACTATAAAAGGATCCTTATCCCGGTGTCCTACAGCCTAGTCTTTTTGCTTGGCCTGAGTTTAAACGGCGTCCTGCTGTGGTGCGTTATCTGTCGGACGCGCCGCTGGAGCAACACGGTGATCTACCTGACCAACCTCGCAGTCGCGGACCTCCTCTTCGTGTTGGCCCTTCCTCCACTTATCATCAGCGATGCTATGGGAAACTTCTGGCCCTTCGGCAACATCTTCTGCAAAACTGTTAGATTTGTCTTTCTGGTCAACCTCCACTGTAGCATAATGTTTGTCACCTGCGTCAGCGTTCACCGGTTCATCGGGGTGTGCTATCCCATCGCTGCTGTGCGCCTCAGGACCAGAAAGTTCGCCATCCTTGCGTCAGGGTCCATTTGGATTCTAGCCAATGCCGAGATTTCACCGACATTTGTGTTTGCGCACACGGGTGTGATCAACAACATGACTGTTTGCTTTGAAATGACCGGCCCGACGCAATTTGATATGTTCTTTCCATATGGGCTGTTCTTGGTTATAGCGGGCTTTTTGATCCCATTCTTGGTCGTGGTCACCTGTTACTGCTCCATGATAAAGGTGCTGTACTGCGGGGCCGCGGACTGCATTTCTAATACCAGGAAACAGCGTGTGCGCAAAAAGTGCTTGTATACCCTTTTAACTGTGTGCCTCATGTTTGCCGTTTGTTTTATGCCGTATCATATTGTCCGCACTGTCTACATGTTTGTCAGAGTCTACATGCCAGGAAACTGTCATCTGCTGAACCTGGCCATGATCACGTTTAAAGTCTGGAAACCGGTTGTCGTGCTAAACTGCTGCGTAAATCCTCTCATCTACTTCTGTAGTTCTCAGCCAAAGCGTCTGAAGTTCAGAGCCTGGCTCTGGAGGAGGAATAAAAGAGTGGAGCCCACTGTGTGTCTGGTCAGCAAGAGGTGTGAAGGGTATAATCCGTGAAGGGATGTGATCGGTAGACAACAGTGATTTAAATTATCCTACAAACGCATTCTCTGTGTTTTATACTTCATTTTATTGATTTAAATTAAAAAATGCATTTGTCATAACTAAACAATATACAAAATTTCACTAATTGTGCAATTATTATGCAAATACTAAGGTCATCTTGCAATTAACTTGCAAAACTGGAGCAACACCACAATCAACAGACTGCTCAATAGAAAGCAGCAACACTGTGGTCATAGGTGACATTAAACATTTGTGGGAACTGGTGCCCTCTGTCGTATGTAGAGAATCTTATTTCTAAAAGAGAAGAAATATTCAGTTCAAAAATGGAAAATAAGACAGGTCTAAAATATTCCAAACAGTGACATTAAGTAGCCATAAAACAAACACACCAGCGAACACTCGGAACAGTAATTCAAGTGAAGATTAAAAATAACCTGGAGGTAAAAAGCGCTTCAAATTTCCATTGAAAATAGGACATTTTTTTAAAGCATCGTCTATTTTAGCATATACTTGTCTCGAGGCACAGAGTGACAGTGTTGGAGCAGCAGACAGCTGAATGAAGGGCATCATTTCAGAACACTCCTGTAAGCAAGTGATGACAGATGGCTGGAGAAGTGGTCTGGGATCTGAGCGAAGAGAAGACAGGACAGATTAAATGAAGAAGAAAAACCCCCACAGTGGAAGTTACAACAGCGAAGAAGCAAAGCCTACAAACAGAACAATAATAGAAAAAACATAATGTTCTATCACTGTAAAGATAAGAGGCTGAACGGATTAATAAATGGCTCTCTTTGAATATGAATTGCATAAAGTGTGTGTGTGTTTGTGTACCTGTGCGCCCAGCCTGGAGAGATAGCGGTTGCGTAAGCCAAAAGCAGACATGGGTGCCAGTCTAGCCAGCTCACCCTGTGTCGGCTTACTTGGCTGCCTTTCTTTCCTGCAGGAAAAAATAAAATAACATAGACACTTTGAACATCTCTGCAGCCAACACTAACATGAACACAATTATGCAAATATTACAATAGGATTAGTCACCCAGTCTGCTGCAGAAGACAGAGAAAAGGACACAGAAGTATTACAGAACTACTTCAATAAAAAAAATAAAAAAAAGGATGCTTTAAAAAAAATGTTTAATTGAATGTCATTGTTCATGGCATCAAATGTGATCTTTTCAATAACTTTGAATTTTTCTGTACCATTTCACAGTCATCTTGTACACAGTTCAATGTCAGTTAAAGTTTAATACAAGTTTTCTCTGTTAAACAATTGCAGTGAGTTCCCGACACCACAGAGCAAACAAGCTGACCGAGCAGCCATTTCTGAGTATAGTCATTTAAATGTGTAACTACCTTTTTTTTTTCTTCCCTTTTTGTACTATTAATTGTACTGGCTGTCTTTATGTATGTATGAAATTCTTGTTAAGACTCGAATAAGGGTTCATTTGCCCAACTGAGGTAGTGAATGTTAATCATCCACAGTGCGTGACCCTGCCATTAACACAAAATCCTCCTCCCACATTACTGGAATGGTCAGTGTTAAGCTGAATATGTTGTTACACCATTAAGATAAAGCAAATATCAATTTGGGGAAGTGCTTAGAAAGAATTAATTACCTGAGCTTGATAAAAGAGCAATAAAGACAATCGATAAAACACAATTTTTGCGTGGAACTGATCTGACTCTTTAAATAAATAAAGGTCACATTAATGGAAGAGTTTATAAAAGTTGAGACTGTGAATATCATTACATGGGTAAGCTCTGCTCTTTTTGAGATAACCTGCCACACAAAGGTCAATGAAACATATTAGAACTGACTATGAGCCCATTGTGCCCAAGCACAGTCCAAAAAGACTGATTTTGGTTAGTAATTGTGACAAATGGTATGTACATAAATGAACTGCAGAGCTTTCTGCAACCAGGCTAATAACAGTTGTGCAGAAATGTTTTTTTTTTTGTAAAAACAAGAAAACAAAAAAAACAAAACCCCAAACATTTAAAATCAGTTACCCCATTTTACATGTTAAAAAGCTAAATTAACAATAAATAGTACATGATAAAATCAAAGGACCCCTTCACTCTGTGCTGTAAGTACAAATGTCATCTTTTGATAATTCAAATATTTTTCAAGCATGCTGAACTTTGACACACACAAAAAGTCAGTAGTGAGTGAATCCAAGTAGAAATAAAGTAACTTTGACACGTTGGAGAGTAACTGTGGATTAAGTAGGATATGTCGTTTGTCAAGTGTCCCGTAAAATCGCATTTAGACATTTATGCAAGGTTATGCAACAGTCCCAATTCCAGACAGTCAGTTCTGGTGTGAAGAACCACAGATGACATCACTGGGCGGAGTCAGAACCGCAGTCCTGCCCCATGGTAGCAGATTGAAAGCTCAGGGGTGGACACTGCAGCCTTCTGGCTCTGAAGCCCAGGACCATGTGTGTTCGCTCATCATCATCATCATCATCTGGAAAATATCAATTAAGGCATGAACCAGGAGATATTAATCAGTCTGCACAAGTCATAACACACACATAAAAATAGAGATTAGTCAGGTTCTACATGAGTCCAGAAAACATATGACTTTCATCGTTCTTTCTAATTGTAACTGTGAACTGAAAGTAGAAGTATTGGTTTCATTCAGTGCTGCGAGTACAAAATAAACCAACCACAGCTAACATGCACGTGTCAGTACAAATGAATATGAAAGCCGAAGCACATAACCCAGCCAGCTAATATAGAAAATGACTTCCTGAAGTTAAAGAAGACTCGCTTCAAAACATGTTTGCCTGTGTGTGTTTATTAAAAAAAAAACTTTTGAACTAAAACCTAATAAAGGATTTTTACCTTTAAAATTTCTCTTTGTTGCAGAACCAACAACAAAGTCTGTGTCAGTCCGCTTCATTTTTATATGTGTAATACATGTATAATATATAATACATACAAAATACATGTTGTACAGGTTTCTTGCATTTTAAGCGTGGATAATAAGAAATCATAACATTATTGATACACTGTATTATATCCCTAGCAAGTCCATAACCCTGTTCTCTGTAACAACCACTCTGAACAAATTAAAGTTTAATCGACCGAAACTTTTGGTATGTTTTATAACCTCTATACATTATTAACTATTATTTGTAGTTAAAACTATTAGTTGTGTCTATATTGGAAGTTTCTGTCTACCTACAATGTGTTTATGTCACTTGACTGCATGAGAGAAGTGTTCAATACGTTTCTGAGATGCTTGTCTAATTGATGCGCAAGTGGGTGGAAAAGCACTGACGGTGTGTGGAAGGTCAAAGCTACTCACTCTGCATCTGAACTGGCTTCTTTACTGAGTTTGGCTCTGGCTGCGGCTGACAGGTTCAAATCTCCTCCTGGAGCAAGAGAAGGAAATAGGCAGATTAAGCAGTGAGTGAATCTGATGGTAAGGAAAAGAGTGTGAGAGTAAAGTGAAAAGATGTCATATGAGAAAGCTTATGAAGAAAATCGGAGACAATAAAGAAACACAAAACAGAGAGGAGTGAAAATGTGGGACAATTCAACACTCCAGTCTTTTCTCACCTTTAATGTAATCCACAAAGTACAGCAACACTGCGGCTATCAGTCCAACTACAAGAAAGTGGAAGGAAAACCAATGCAAAAAAAGACATAACCAACAATGGCACTCACAAGTGTCTAACAAGACTTTGAAAAAAAAAAAAGGGAAACAAAAAGACATAAAAGTACTGACCACAAATGCAGGCGCAAAAAAACACTTCCAGAACCAGGTACCCTTTGCTGTCGAGGATCGCCCCTGCCGCTATGGAAATGATAGCGAGTCCCAGGTTCTGAATGGACTGCATACTAATGTGCAAAGACAGAGAACACACATCAGTGTCAATATAGCAATATTTATATGTTAATGGGTGGCCCAAACAAGCAGAATATGTATAATTTAAGTCTTAATGATAAAAAAAAGGCACATACAAGCCATAGGCTGTCCCGAGTTGATGTTCAGGCACGACAAAAGCCACCATGGGCCAAAGTGCACAGGCCAATAAGGAGTATGACACGCCAAGCAGGGACTGGAAATCAAGCAAATGCACAGAATCTCACTTTACAATTTCTCAGTTGGCTGAAACCAAAGAAGTTAACTGGACACGAGATAAAACAATTCTCCAACTGAAAAAAAGTTTTAGTTCATCCACACGAACAGACTCAATTTTCAAGACATACTATAACGGTTTATGAATGTGCAAAATGTTTAAGTGCAGTGTAAAAGGTTGCCAGGGAAGTCACCATTGCGATCCATGGGTTCCAGAAAGTGAAGGCCAGCATCATGTGAGCGGCAAGTGTTGCTGCCACTGCAAGCAATACCCAATACACGTTCCTCCCAGTCTTATCAACCATGAAGCCCAAAACTGGAGATGCAGGGGCTGATATGATGTACACAATACTAGGAAAGATAGACAACGGACAATGAATGATTCATGTTAAAACATTATATAAAGAATATCCTTATATTAAATGAAGAACACGCTATTTTAGGAAATTCACCCGCCACAAAAACTGCAGAATATAAAGAGTGCTAATATCTTAAGGTAGCTTGGTCTCAGTTGCCCAACAGGCAACACCTAAGCTGAGTTACCTGTTGACAGCTCTGGCTTGAGCTGGGGAGAAGCTGAATTTTTCAATGAAGAACACCCTGCGAATGAAAAGACAAGATGATACGTTCACAGTACAAAGCACTGCTTAGCTTTTTGGCTGTTATGACAACAAAAGGAGAGATTGAATTTTCATAGCAGCCATCCGCTCAGTTAGCGCTGACCCATTGTGGCAAATCCATGTCAGTTGCTACGTGATCTGAGAACGCCTTTCAGTGAAGGAAATTCATTTTGTAATGGCTGCAATTGTGTCCTTTCACTTCAAAGCTATTTGTCAAAAACTCCCTTTGTAGTTTAATCACAACACAACATTGTGAGGTTGAACAACTACCTTCATGACGGTTCTTTATTTAATTCTTATCAAGCATTTTAACCATAACAGTGCATTATTTAGAGTGGGAGTTCTTTCTTCACTCAAAGCTAAATGGTTATGGGCACATCACAGGATATGTTGACTTTAGGAAAGACTAAATCAGGTCACTTTTAACATTAAATGAATAACATATAAAATACACCACTAACAAACAAAGATAATGCACTTGGATGTTTGGATCCGTGTGCTGCTTCCTGTATTTCATGAGAAACAGGGGATGCACAGAGCAGACAGCGTTCTGCAGACAGTATATATACTATAAAAGCAATATAAGGACCACTGGAGGAAACATGGTGTTAGAGGAAGAGTGCAGACGTATGGAGTACTCACTGTCCCAGTCCAATAAAGGGGAAAACTGCCACGTAGTAGCCTACACAAACGATGAAGATAAGCCACAGGGCTGCAGGGAAATGCTTCACATCCGTGATCTTGATCACTTCGGCTAACATGCAACACAAAAAACAAATCTGTCTGAGAACACCATTTGCTTTGACCAACTCTAAAAGAATAAATGCTTCTTTAACACATGTCAACCTTTTTCCTTATTGACAAATGCTACAGCATGCCAAATTTAAACGTTTTCTTCCCCGCCGAGTAGTAGTTTTCATCCATGATTCTGCAGACTAAACCATTTGAATACAAAAATGCCATCAGTTCATTATTTTATCATATTTGATGTGCGTGATTTTTTTTTTTAATAATTACTTCATGAGTTAGGCAGGATACACATGGATGCATTTCAGGCTTCAGCGCTCTCACTTCTCATTTCCCTTTTAATAGGGTGACATCATGCGATGCCAACTCAACTTGCTAATGTTGCTTCTGCTGAAAATTTTTGAGAAATTAAACTGTTGACAAGCCAGCAAATGGGTTAACTAATGAAACCACACAATGCAACCATTGCAACCAAAAAAAAAGGTTTTGAGAGGTCAGAGAGACCTTTGACAACTAACTTCTGGTAATTTCAACCTAAAGACCAAGTGGATATTCTTGACATTTTAAATGTAAATAAATTCAAGAGGTTATTTTTGTCATGTGACTAGGGTTAGAACCACAAAATCACCTCTGGCTATAACTGCCACCAACACAACAACAACAAAAAGTCCAACACAACAGAGAAAGTAGAGTCAAACCAGATAGTTGGTTTTAGAGCTCAACAAAACAAAAACTAAATCTGACTTTGCACACGGGGGCAATCTGCAACGATTGTGGAAGGACTTCTAGTATTCATTCACTGATGTGAGTGAAAGAGGGAAAACACAAAATTGAGGGAGAAAGTATGGGAAGATGTTACCTGTTCCTTCTTGTTCCTTGTTGAGGATCCTCTCGGCTCTTTTGTCAAGGAATCCCAAAACCAAGGCACAGACTAGGGAAAACACGCACGTTATGGCAGCTAAGGGGAGAAAAAGAAATGGAGAATCAGAATCATTTTATTGCCACTAAACATGTTCAGTGAAATTAGAAGCAGCAGGAAACAACACAAAACTGCAAGTTGTGCAAAAGTGGAAACGTCTGCATGTCAGAGGATAACGTTACAAGAACTGGCACTTCTTCTGTTCCTTGTGATTCGTCTGGAACAGCCGGCAGCACTTTTAGTTCTCTATATCACTTCTCTCTGTTGGTTTGTGCTAGCTGTGTTACTTGAACTTAGAAGTAAAAAAGAAAGGGTGTAGCATTTCTACCAAACAAGGAAATAAAGGGGGTGTAACTGGAGTCTGAGAGTGTAAAACTCACCTGACAAGTCAGGTTCAGTGAAGTGCAACTGTAAAACATTTACCTATCAAGAGTGATGCACCCAGCACGGCGTGTCCAGGCGAGCCAACAGCATCTGTAACTCTGTTATAAATCCAGCCCATTATGTTCATGTTCACCGTGCTGCCCTTGGGATGAGCAGAGAAGTCAGTGGCATGCATTTTGTACAGCTTACCTCATTGAAAATATCAAAACAAACAAAAATACAAGTATTTCAAAGCCTGTATAAATGCACTTTTTCATTTGGAGCGTTCTTACCACGCGAGCCATGCTCAGCTGAAGGCCAAATACTAGATTGAGCTCCTTGCCTTTGAACCAGTTCACTGCATATGTGTTTTGGGCTACTGCCAAAGACTCTCCTCCAATACTACCCAAGAAAAGACAACATAGAAGGGATCATGTAAGCAACAAGACTGAAAACCTGAGTCCTAGAATCAGACTTTAATGTCTCTTGACGGATAAATATATGTGACTGAATAACACCACACTGACTTTGTTTTAGCGACTTGATGTGTGTTCGGGTTCGCTAAGAATCCCCCATATATGGTATTTCTGACTATATCATTCATATTCTGTAAGCTGATATGAATCAGTGTCATAAGAAACTGCATGTTTTTTATTACTATTTCAAACAAGAAAAGGACCAATGTTTGTTTGTTTTTTACGTTTTTACATGCTAGTAAAATAAAAAGGTTTAACTAGAAGACAGTTTGTTTTGGTTTTATTACCCAAATATAAATCGTCCAGCTTCCATTAGCCAAAATTGATTTGTCCATGCTCCAGCAGCAAAGACCACCTATGCAGAGGTAGAAAAGTTAAAAACAATCTAATCACCACAGTTTTCCCAAGGATTTTTTCTATTGAGCTATATGGATTTAAACAGAATGTATATCTGTAACTGCATTCTTCTGAAACTTCAAGAGTATATTACCTGTCCAGCACAGACAAAAAGGGAAAAGATGATGGTTCCCAGCCTGTAAACAAGAACATGGGGAAAGATACCAATCAAGACGACATGTACAAAATCCATACGGAGCATTCACTTTTGTCTTTTGGGTGAAAATACATACACAACACATAGTTGGCAAAAAACATACAACCGACTGGTTCTTCTCGTTACCTGACACCAAAGACCCGATCAAGCAGAAATCCCCCAAAGAAGCAGAGGACTACATTAGGCCAGGAGTACCAGGCGTACAACTGCATGAAGTCTGCAGTCGTCAGATGCAAATCCTGGGCGAGTCACAGAAGAAAAACAACAGACATTGGACTCTCGCTTTGTGTTAGTTTTTGCTATCATTTTGTGTTGAGCACAATGCACAGTAGGCTCTAGGTTTTTGAATAAATCTGTGTAACACCACCATTTACTAGGAATCTTATTTGACTGTTCTTGTTGTTTATTATGTAGATTTTTTTTGTTTACATAGAGTATGGTGATCTTTAAAAGATAACCTCTGTTCTATATAAAAATAAATCTCCAAAAGCTTGTTAGTGTGGGATTAAAATAAATGTCTGCATTTGGTTTTAAGGCCCTGGTGTAAAAGTTTGAATTATGTGTGAAATACCTGGATGACTTGACTTTGGAGTGCAGCGGGATTATCGTAACAGAAGTAGCTTCCTGGAACAAAGCACCCACATTAGCGGGGCTCAGACGTGACACTATTGCATTTATTATACATTTCATACATAATAAGCAGACAACAACGTGCATTATTTACAGTAGCTTGATAGTATTTAACTTTAGTTAGTCCCAAATCTCCCAAATAGCTCGCCGTGCCGCCTTTTACTCCTTACCGAATCCCAGGAAGCACATAAAAAAAAGGACAACCAGTCGGTGCAGTAAGCGGCTGGGGTCGCAGATGGCGAGCATGGGCCTGCCGGGTCCACTGCCCCTGTCCTCGTCTCCCAACAATCTCTGCCGCTCTTCCAAATCCGCCATGTTCGATTATTTGTGAGGTTCACAGCAGAGAGGAAGACCTAAGAGTGTCAGTCATATGACCCGTTATGCACGTCACGTGGCATTATGTTCGCAGTGAAGCTGGCGTACGCCTCGGGAGCGCGCACAGTCAGCTGAGCGGAGTGGGATGAGTGTAAATAACAGACGAGGTTTCGTCTTACACAGTGAGCACAAACGGTTAGTTAGTAAGGTTTAGTAACGTTTGTCACGATGTAGCATGAAATATTAGACGCTAAAAGCTACTGTTGAGATCACCTTTCCCTGAAAAACGAAAGATGGTCTTTTAGGGATGTTTTGAAAAAGAAGAGCGGAGTTTGCGTTTAAAAATTCTTCTTTGAAGAAACGAAAGCGGATTCAAGTGGTTTTAAACTTTACAGTAAAAAGTGTGGCAGTATTTTTGGACAGATAAAGTAGTCACTTTAATTTAAAAGCTTAAACTATTGTGATAGCTAGTTTCGTTGGTCACCGGATTCAAAGATGGTGAGAATAAAGGTTAATGAAAATTGTAAAGACTATATTTCTTCATAGGAGATGGAAGAATAAAGCAATAAAGCTAAATCGCCTATATTGGAATTGAATTGTCAGGTGACCTGACAGGTGATTCCCAACATGTCATCAACATGTCAAAAACTATACAAAACTACAAACTACAAAAACTTGGTGGGTGGGGGGCGCTGATAGTCACAAAATAAACAAATGCTATTTTCATTACACTTACACGTTAGATTGAGCAAATATGATAAATTGTATTTCAAAAACCAATACTCAGACATTTATCTCAAATTACAGACGCTGATTTGATGGTAAGACAGACCAGTGACAGACCAGGATTTTATCTTTTAATAGTTTTCAAGATTTTCATGTTTAAACATTTCATAGCGTGAAAAAAAAAGCCTAAAAGGGGGTCAACCGATCATCTTGAAACATATTTGATATATGAAGTTTCAATTGTATAACAGCCCAACTTTGGACTATAAATCTTTTATGCAAATCAGAAAGAGCTGAGCAGAATGCTCACGTTGATGAAAACGGCATGACTCGTGCCAATTCGATATTTTGTGGTATTTTATGTTTTTACCCTCAAGCGGGTCACCTCATAAACTGTACCCGGTGTTCATCTGTAGTGAGTGTAGGCTGACTGTCCACTGTTTTGTGAAAGGAGACAGATACAGGTTGAGGAGTCAGTGTCTTTGAAGTGGATATAACATTTTTGGACACAGACTCTTGGCAAATAAACTCTCATATGATGTGATAATGTAATCACACTCTTTATCAGAGTAATGCTGTTAATAACCCCCAATGTTATATCACTCCATCCATCCATCCATCCATCCATCCATTTTCCTCTGTTTATCTGGGGATGGGTCTCAGGGCAGCAGCCTGAAGCAGAGAAGCACAGACCTCCCTCTCTCTGGCCACCAATTCCGGGTTGTGTGGCAGAACACCAAGCTGTTCCCAATCAAGCTGCAACATATAATCTCTCCAGTATATCCTGGGTCTGCCCCAGAGCCTTCTCCCAGTGGAACATCCCCCGACACCTCACCCAGGAGGCATCCTTGTCAGATGCCCTAACCACCTCAACTGGCTCCTTTCGATGTTTTACGCTCAGCTCTCTCATTGCAGCACCACAGCGCCAATCTGTTTGGCGATCTCCTGCTCTCCTCTCCTCCCCTCGCTCGTGATCAAGACCCCGAGATACTTCAATTGATTCTGATTCTATGTATATATTTTTTCAGATTTTTTTTTACTTTATTGTAACCAAATGTAGATTCCGTGCAATATAAATATATCATCCTAACATATTTAATTGTCTAATAAACTTCCTAAAATCACAGTGAGTGTTTTAAAACTGTTGGCAGCTCTAACATGAAAACATTACTTGACAAGTGTGTTCGCGCTCAGCTCCATATTTTTCCTGCTTCCTTTTTTATTTTGACAGTCTCTCATCCTGTGTTCAGTGTGTTTAGTTTTACTCCCCCTGTGTCATCATGTCCATTCATCCCAGCTGTTGTCACCTCTCTGTGTATATATTGTGTGAGTTTCCCTTTGTTTGTCGTCTGTTCGTCTAGCTCAGGTACTAGATGTTTCATGTTTCGTGTTTCATGTTTAGTTGAAATCAAGTTTTGTTTCCACATGTCTGCTTTTGGGTCCACATTTCAGCCTTCACACGGTCTGTCAGTGCAGACCTTGACATTACTGGTTTTGCTGACATGTGAGCTACACAACCATGCAAGTAAATGTCAGTCCCTACCTCATGTTATAGATCCCTAGTCATAGAATTCTGTTTCTGTGGAAATGGGTAGGTAACATTATCTTTGGGGGGTTTATTTAATTTCCATGAATGTAATTTAGTATTTCTCATAATTCACTACTATCATCTGTCAGAGGATTTAATCTGAAGGTGATGAATGGTCCTTCCCCCGGCTGCAGTTGCTACTCTCCCCACTCAGTAGCTCATTAATTTCCTGCCCAAATATCAGCCTCTATCGTAACCGACAGTGGGTGGGGTGGAGAAAGATCATATTTCATTATTATATTAATCAAACCCACATGCAGACTGGATTATAAATCAGGTGGGAAGTGACATTAATTCTGCCGAACCAGTTTGTGAATGTCCAGAAGCCCATCTTCGGGGTGTGGTAGTGTGGGGAAAAGTCCATTAATTCCAGATCTGTATTCTTTTTCCCATCCCTTGTTCAATTTGAAAATTCATCAGAAGCTGCTGCAGCATTGTGAAAGGCAGTATACTATACTTGGAAATTCTTGCAGCATTGCTGGGCGTTGTTCTAGTTGGGTTGCAGTGGTTGTTATCAAATAGCTGATCTCCTGCAATGCGCTATGTGTCTGCGTTTCTGTCCTCATGTTGGACAGGGTGTTGTTCATTGTTCTTTTTTTTACCTTCATTGTTTTTTTCAAAAAATGTCCCAAATATGAAATAACACTGATATTAGATAGGTAAATATTGTCATCTATCATTTAGTGTAAAGTGTGCAAGCAAAAAACAAACAAACAAATAATTCAAATAATTAAACACCATGAAAAGTTATTTGAAGGTCTGTGTTTCTCAACCATATTCCTGTCAAGCTTTCATAATGCACTGACCTTTTCTTTCTATTTAATTGGCATCTTTTCTTTAAGTACCAGATGTGAAAGACTGACTAACACCAGTATTTATGTTTCCCAAAACAGATATTTCAATTTTATATTTGCCATTATGTTTGGTTTTATTTCATTTTTAATATTCACTTTCAATATTCCCCTGCCAGTGGCGGACCCCCTCAGACATCGGTGCGTTGGTGGTTCTTTGTGTTTGGGGATGGGCGTCCAGGTACACACCGGCTCACTCCTTGGCGGCCGCTTATCGGGGCCTGGAGCCTGGGGCTCGCTCGGGCCACTTCAGAGGTGGGGTGCCCCCGGCCTCTCGGCCTGGGGCTCGGTCACTCAGGCGCAGCTGGCTGCCGGCGGAGCTCACGGGCGCGTCACTGCAACTCCCCCTGGCTTCTGCTCCGCGGCTGCTGAGTGAGCCCTCATCTGGGACTCTCCTCAGCTCTTTCCGGGACAGTGGCGCAGCTGCCCCTCTGTTGGTCTTCCTTGGTCTCTTGTGTTCTGGGGGCCTCTGGATGTCTGGAGTTTTGATCTCCTCCACACCTGCTTCACGCCCTGGAGGACGGGGCTGTGGCCCCCCCACACCCTCTAGCAGATTATTACATGAAGGAACCTTTTAAAAAAACAAAAAACAAGCGCGTCCATGCTCACAGGTGTACACACGGGTGATCACACCCACAAACTACACCCTTTTTGGCTCCTACCTCAAAGCACACTGTGTTCTGTTGATCTTATGTGCTGCACAATAATGTTTAATATTTAGTATTTACTGTCATATTCCCATATATCATTGTGATGTTGTTTATTCTATTACTCTTGTTCTCTTCTGCTTGCTTTCTTTTTTCTTTCTCAGCAGGTGATCCAGGTGATTGATATATGCATTTTTTTTCTCTGCCCGTTCTGTTGGTTTTTGTCTTTTGCCCTTCTCCCCCGTCCCTCTTCTCAGCTTGTTTCTCTTTCCCTCTTTCTTTCTCCCCTTCTTTCCCCCAGTCAAGTCTGTCCCGTATTCAGTAAGTGAAAATAAAATAAACAATAAAAGGTGAATCAAATGGACCATTACGGCAAGGCTGGGATGGTCAGTTTGGTAAAGTAAATCCGTTGGGCATCTTTCTTTGCCTTTAGACAACAATTCTGATGGCAAAAGAGCCAAACGGGACAGGCCAAAAAAAAAAAAAAAAAAAAAAAAAAATTCACTTTCAATTCAGTTTAAGCAGACTAAAGATAAGGACCATACCACTGACCTTCTGATTAGCAAACAGCGCACTTTATCACCTGATGCAGACACAACATTTTGTCAAGATCATGATCTCTTATTCACGATCTCTCATACTTGAATCGTCTGTGTTCAGAAGCCAACATAAAGAATACACAAATTCAATTTCATGACTAACGCTAGTTCAAGACATATTTACGACTCATGGTAGCCCCCCTAAACTTAACTTCAAACCTCATCTATTTGTATGTAGCTATTGTTGTATATGTTTTGGCTTGCTTTTTAGCTTACCCACCAATGATGCTTGTGTGAGCTTTGTTAGCCTCAGAAAAGTACATAAAAGTGAACACTGTGCAACTGCAGCATGAAAAATATAATTTTTATTAAACTGATAGTAACATTTTAATTACTGGAAGCAGAGTTTGTTAAAGTCTATTATTCTTCTTTTCAATGATTATTCAGTCCCTTGTTATTAATCCTTGTGCTGTCAAGATCTTCACCACGTCAAAGTTTTTGCAAAGGGAAAGTGCAGTTTATGTAAGATTAGAAAAGAGGAAGTGTAAATGACAGCAAGTGCAAGCAAGGAAATGTGATGGATGACTTAGCAAAAAACAAAGAAACTTGGTTAGTACTGTATGAAAAGCAGTAGTCGTAGCTCACAGAGACTTTTTGGCTTTCCTTCTTTGACACATTGTCTACTCATCAGTTTCTTATAAACTTGCATTCGTTTTTACATGTTTTTTTTTGTTTTTTTTTTACAACCGTCTTATTAGGAGGAATTACTATATACAAAATAAACATTCTTCCAGGGTGTTATTAATTGTGTCCCAGAGTGCACTGTTCACTGGCTTCTGACGTGCCGTTGTGTGACAGCCTTTTACTGTAGGCTATCTGTGAGATCTCAAGTTGCGTTGATGTGGCTGAGTCAAAACCTTTTTGGAGAGACTTAATACAGAGTGCAGCAGTCAGTCTTCTCCTGAACACCTTGCATAGAAACACGTAGATAAGCGGGTCTAGGCATACATTTGTTGCTGAAAGCCACAGGGTGGTTTCCTTGGCAAAGTAGACGGCATTCTGAGCCTTGCAGTCACTTGTTGCGCTCCGTGTTTGGGTGAGGGTATAGGGAACCCGGACGAAGTGAAATGGTGCAAAGCAGATGAAAAACACACCCACTACAACGAAGACTTTCGCTTTGGTTTTGCGACTGGCACCCCGAGATCTACTCTTTGAGGCTTTGTATGACTCATAAACCTTCTTGCTGATGAATGTGTAGCAGACTACCATCAAAGCAAGCGTCCCCCAAAAAATAACCTAGAAAAACAAAACAAGAAAAGGGGAAATCAGAGGAGCACCTCACAGCTTTTCTCCAATTAATTTAGGTCAGCAGTAGCAGTAAGATTCTAATAACTGCAGAAGGACATCGTGTATTCTGTTTAAATTAGCTGATTGTGTAGTTCAGATATATTAATAGCAACACTTCTCTATTGTGCGAAATTTGCTTACACACATGCTTATGAGTAACATTAAAAAGCTGACAGCAGTGTCATCTGTGGGATACATTTAAAGGAGAACAGCTGGTTCTGAAATTTTATGGAAGGAGGTTGAATATGAATGTTTACTTAAATTTCAAAGTGTTTCCTTAATTCATAGCTACCTGACAGAAGTAGTTGAAACCTTCATGCCACAGCAAGCCAGCCGGGCTCTTCATGGACGTGCACTTCAGTCTGTTTCCAGACGGCCGTGGCGGCTTGTCACTTAGAATAACGTTGGGTAACGCTAATGATAGCATTACCACCCAAACAGCTGCACTTAGTATCTGACCAACACGGACCCGCTGAAGGGCACACTTCCCAAAGGGCCTGACAATCTTCAGGTAACGGTCCAAGCTAATGAGACCCAGCAAGAGGATGCTGATGTACATGGTGATGTAGAAGAGCACCGCAGAGTATCTGCAGTGGAAGGCGCGTAGCTGCCAGGAACCCACACCTGCATCCGTTAAGATTTTCAGAGGGATGGTCAGAGTCATGAGCAAGTCAGCCACCACCTGTTGTTGAGCAAATTTTAACCTTGTTATTGTAATGCTGTTTTTTTTTTTGTTGTTGTTTCCTTACTTTGCAGCGGAGAGTAAACCTACAAAGCAAAAGCCTTGGTGTCTTACCACATTTTTTAGGAAGACCAGAAATGTTGAAGTGCTTCGGATACTGAAGAAGATCCATGCAGCGAGGGAGTTTAGTATCAGAGCAACTATGAAGAGGACACTGTATAGGCAGGGGAAAACCACAGCTGTTATGCTGGTATCCCGAACACACTTGAAGGAGGTGGTGTTGGACAGGGTGTTGTTCATACTGTGATCCTTAGTTGGCTTTTGACAGGATGAGAGAGTGAAAAAAAAGATGACAGAGACATCATAAGAAATGATAAAAACACTGTAATATGCTGTTTCTACAATTAATATGAGATAATTATAGCATTATTGTGTCTATCTCTCAAAAGTCCCTAAGAAAATGTAGCTGAAGTACTTTATTATTATAATTACTTATATGACAGATGTTTATTCATTTATATGACAAGAGTTACAAAAAAATTGACAACAGGAATTATCAGATCATTTTGAATGTTACAGCTGCTTCCTACCCTCTACTTAAAAATACCAATACTTTGTTTGTTGTAGTCATGTAGATACAGACTTAATATATACTTTAAATGCACAGTCTGAGCTTCTGTTCATTCTATATTCCCTATGTCCTCTCTTCTTTTTGCTCTGAAGAATAGCACTGAGGTTATACACATGGACTATGGCAACTAATACACACTGCTTTCAAACCTTTGTCTGGTTTAGTGTGCACTCAAATGTTAATTAGATTTTCTGCAAGTTACATTGTTAGGCAAATTAAGTATTTGTGCCCAGTTTCACAAAGTAATTTATCTGCAAGATGTACATGACAAGCCAGTAATTGAGTCTTACCTTCTTTTTGTGTCTTTATCGTCTGTTTAGGTGGGGCATGAGAAGAATAATGACAAAATGCAACGGAAAATACAATGTTTCATAAAAAGGAAGAAGTGAAATATCAAATTCCTCTTTTTTCTTCTTAGCCACAGGAAATAATGAAGGAAAATAAAAAAATAAATAAAACTGAAAACCTCCTGCTGTTATTTTAGTTCTTTAATCAGTCCAGGAATACTGGTTCTGGCTTGAGTCTTGAATCTTTATGTCTTTCTTGGTATTTCCTCCCCTTCTGACTCTCTCTTTTTAAGTGTTTTTGTGTGTGTGTGTTTGATGCTCTTACAATGGGTGGTCCCTGGAGCTAATGTGTGGCTGTCTTGTCACAATCCCAATGAGTTTGCCAGTCTTCCTCCGGGTGAAAGACCCTTTCCTTCCTTGCTTCCTGTTCCAATTGTCTGCTGAGAGGCTTGCTCTACTCCGTGCCAGTCCCTCTGCCTCCGCTAGCTTGCGTCAGACTTAGTAGCTGTTAAGAGGCGAACACCACAGCCACAGCCTTATTTGCAGACCTCTTGCACCCTACAGCTCTTCGCTCCACCTCGCAACTAATGTTCAATACTTACGCCTTGTTTCAAAAAGTCTCCACCAGCTGTGGTTTTAGTGGGCAACAGTAACATGCAAAGCTTGCACATTGCTCTGACTGACTTCACTTGAAAGCAAGCAAGCTCTACCATGATGCATTAATGTAAAAAAAATTGGGAAGAAAATGATATTATTATAAATTGCCCCTGTTTGAAATAGCGTGTATTTTCTGTAAATAGTATCAAATTACAACAACAACTGACTGATTGACCATCCCCTTCCACTCTCACTTTCTTGTTAAAAATAGGACATTCTGAGAACATTGCAAAAATAACTTCCTGTGGGATTTTGTTTGGATTTGAACCAAGAATTATGACAGCTGCAAAAGCAAGTTGAGAAATGTTTCTATTACAAGTCTCCAAATGATGTTGTTGCTTAACACACATCACACATGTAGATACATATCATGACAGATAAACACAATATAATTCCATGAGCCAACAGTCAGTTTGGCACACACAAAGAAAAATATATAAGTAAAAGCTCAGTGAGATCAGATGGAATATACAGACATATATTTTAGCAGATTAATAATTAGTAAGCAATGCAGTAGGACATAAACTTGTTGCATACATGCTTAACATCATACAAAAATGTATTTTAGACAAACTCTTTATTGCCATGAACCTTATTTACTTTAACCACAGTCATTACAAAACATCTACATGAAAGACAGATGATTTGCATGATAATTGCGTTGTCTCCATTCGCCTTCTGATTAAAGTGCTACCTTTACATAAAATATGCATGAAAATACCACTTCACTCTGTTGCGTTTCATGTTACAGTTTTTCAAACTCTTCATGTGGTACATTTAGTACTAAAAGGACAATTTTACACGATTTAAAAGAGTAAATAATGCAATTAAATGTTAATAAATACAGGAATAATTAAGTTCAATACAGCAATAACATCTGAGCCGATCTAATCGGGGATACTATTTCGTAAGATCTATCAGAATTTAGTCTGTTGCAAAGTGGTGTCTGGTTTGTCTGGTGCTGAAGCCAATTTAAGTGAGATGGCAACATCTGCCATCAAAGATACCAGTTTCTCTTTGAACTCTCTGCACAGAAAGACATAGAGAAGTGGATCTATGCATGTGTTTGTGGTGGCAAGCCAAAGGCTGGCATCTTTGGCAAATTTGCTCAGTTCAAACAAGCAGGAATTACTGGCATAGTTGACTTGCTGAAACGTGTATGGGATCCTGACTATGTGATATGGTCCAAACGCCACAAAAAAGACAATAATAACAAGAAAAACACGTAGTTTGATTTTCTGCTTTCCATGGTTGTTATTGCTGCCGGAGTTTCGAAATGACTCAATGACTTTGTTTGTGATGCAGATGTAGCAAACCACAATGACCAAACTGACAATCCAGAAGAAAATATTGACAAAAATCACTGTTTTTGTATGATATGCAACTCCTTCTGTTCCTTTCATTTGCATACAAGTAATGACCTGTGTCGAGTTGGGTGATTTATTACTTAAAATTATATTTGGTAAACCTGAGACTCCAAATATTGTTATCCAGACTAAGCCTGCTATCACTTTGCTAAATGTCACATTCTGGCCAAAGTTTACGTGGGGTGTCATGATTTTGAAGAAACGGTCTACACTGATTAAACCCAACAAACCAATACATATGTACATTAGACTGTACATAACGACGCTGAAATAACGACATGACAGTTTGAATATAATTTGTGATGCACCCGACAAGTCAGATGCAATTTTGAATGGGACGATCAAGGTTATTAAAGTGTCAGCAGCAATCAGATTTTTCAAATACACCACAAAGGTGGTGGTGGACTTAAGGTGTAGGGACACCCAGGCTGCTACACCATTCAGCAACAAGGCTAAAGGGAACATCAGATAGTAGAGGGCTGGGATAACATTTGGGTTGTAAGTGAAACTCTGGCACTTTGAATCATTTTGAGCTGTCTCAGTTGGCATCGCTCCACCTAGAGAAGGAAAACATGTTTTAAACGGCCATAGTTCCAGAAAAGAAAATCCCTATATACTCTGTTTAGTAACGTATGAATTTTAAACAGATTGTTCCTTGAATGCATTCAACTTGAATGGACATGAAACACTACATGTATCATTGCTACTGAACAAAAAAACTGTTATAGATTTAAAACTGTCTGTGTAGTTGGATTTAAGTGCTTAAAGTGAAAGCTTTCAGGACGTGTTTAGTGCCAGTTTGTGCCAGTACAGAAAGTGACATCACTGGTTAGTTAGTTGTTTAGTTGCTGCTAAGACACTTAAATAGGTTTATGTAAGTTAACTAGTGACAGGTCCAATAACTGAGTGAAAAACAAGGAAACTGGAACTGATATGCAGTGTAAGGAGGTCAAATTTATGCTGCCCTTGACTGCAGCAATAAGTTTTATATTTATATATAAAAGTCCACTTTCACTGTCTGTCTCTTGAGCATTAATTGTTTTTTCATTGCTAGCTAGCTGCACTAAAATGGGAAAATCCACCGGTTAACCATGATGTTATGGTTTGTAGAGCATTTATAAATGAGGATTGTGTCGATGAGAGCCAAGCTGGAGTCTGACATTCAGTTTGGTGTTTCAGCTGGCTTAGTATACAGAAGCATCTGTGCCGAGTATGGCCTGGAAACCTCAAGGTCAAAATAGGAGACGCGCCTAGGGCGGTGGAGAATGACCGAGCTAAGATTCTGTGGGACTGCCAGATACAGACAGACTAAATAGTGGTGGCTAACCAACCAGACATGATAGTGGTAGACAGGAAGCAGAAGACAGCCGTAGTGATCGACGTAGTGTACCAAATAACAGCAACATCAGGAAAAAGGGAAACGAGAAGCTGAAGAAGCACCAAGGGATCAGAGAAGAGCTTGAGAAGATGTGAGGGTGAAGGTAACAGTGGTCCCAGGGGTAATCGGAGCAGTCAGTTCCCCAAACTCCCAAGCTAGGCGAGTGGCTCCAGCAGATCCCAGGAACAACATCGGAGATCTCTGTCCAGAAGAGCGCAGTCCTAGGAACAGCTGATTTACTGCACAGGATCCAATTGGGAGTTCGCCTTGTAATCGGAAGGTTGCCGGTTCGAGCCCCGGCTTGGACAGTCTCGGTCGTTGTGTCCTTGGGCAAGACACTTCACCCGTTGCCTACTGGTGGTGGTCAGAGGGCCCGGTGGCGCCAGTGTCCGGCAGCCTCGCCTCTGTCAGTGCGCCCCAGGGTGGCTGTGGCTACAATGTAGCTTGCCATCACCAGTGTGTGAATGGGTGGATGACTGGTTGTGTAAAGCGCTTTGGGGCCCTTAGGGACTAGTAAAGCGCTATACAAATACAGGCCATTTACCAAAGCAAAATTGGGAATCCTTATATCCACCAGCGTGTCCGCAGGGAAACAATCCTCTCTTTCAATTAGATTTGGACTTTTTTATGTTAGGATTCCTGATCATGCTTTGGTAAGAAACTTATAGGGTTATTTGTGGTGAATGTAGTAACCTGATATGTTGTAAACTGTTTGGATGTGTTTGAGATTCCACAAAATGTTATTGCATAAAACAGCACTGATCGAATGTTGTGAACATCAGGGTATTGCCGTGCTTAGTACACCAGTGGATAGGAAAAATGACAGGAAAAATCAAGTTTCTGACTTCGGTGCACCTGACTCAAACAGGATCTCCTCCACAGGGTCCTCATTTGTAAAGTGCTCTACAAACTCTAACATCATGTTTAACAGACAGATTTTTGCATTTCAGTGCAGCTAGACAGCAACTAAAAACAAATTACTGCTTAAAAGACACAGAGTTAAAGTAAACAGCGCATCCTTTTTTGTTTTGTTTTTTTTGCAGGTTTTTTAAAATTCCTTATTACAGCCCTGCATAGACTGCTTTCCAATTTTAGTTTTCTTTTTTTCCACTCACTTGTTGGCTTTGTTACTGTTAGCTAACATAAACTAATTCAAGTCTATTACCTGCAACCAATCAACAAACCAACCCAGTGATTCTGTTACAGTGACACAGTGACAGTCTTTAGAGCAGGGTTCCATGGTGTAAATTAGCCTTAATACATGTAAAGTGTCAAGTCCACTTTAATGTTCAACAATTCATGACTTTTTTTTATTACTTTGATATTTTGAGTTCTTTACTCACTCTGATTACTCTGAAAGGCTGCATCCCACGTGACATCCATTATCTCTTGCTTATCTTAGTCCAAGCTGCAGGCTAAACAGGGCAAAAGCAGTGGTGTATTATTATGTTGTTTTAAATACATTTATTTATTACCAGTATTTTATTTTCAATTTTCCATTACAAATAAATGACGTCCTTCAATAACTGTATTCAGTGTTAATTACTGTTCTGAATTCCCAGTTATGAAAGCTAATCAAAAAGTAAATACATTATAATCCAAATGCTACAGATTATATGCATCCTTATCCTGGCAGGATAATTCATTCTCTTTATAGCCTTTACAAAGGAGATTTGATAGAAACACGACTAATCCAAGAAATACTCTATACATTGTTTAAATGGTTAAATATGTTTGTTGGTTTAGAAACATATATATTTCTTACAGAAAAGTCTCTGTTTAACTTTGCTATGCAGGACATATTTAATGAATTATTCTAAACTAGAACAGAAAAATCCTTTCAGTGTACAACTGTAGACTAAATTCAGGGTTATTACACTGCTCTTGAGAAGTAATTAGTTGAGAGGTTATTTTTGTCACCCCTGATTATGCTACCAAAGTGAACACTATAGTCTTAAATAAAGATAAGAGCACATCTTGAGAATTACTTACAGTTGATGACTTGAGTGGTTCTTCTAAGGCACAAGATAATGCTTGACAATGCACTGACATGGCAGGCGCTTAAGAAATACTGTTGATTTTCATGGCAAACAAATTCAGCTGTGAGTCTGGTAATTTATCAGAGCACATGCAAAAACAATAACAGCTTATTGCTCTCTGCCGAGAAACAAAACAGATGCCATAAATCCAGCTCGCAGTGTAAACTGTGATTAGACCTGAAATTCAATGGGGTGAACCAGTGTAGTCAGGGTGACCCATGATTTTTAGTGCCTGCATATAGACTTCACACATCACTACATCTGCCTCACTTTTAGATTGAAGCATTTATGGGTGTGTATAGAAAAGACCTCTAACTCCCGTGTTTTATGTAACTCGTCATCCTCAAAGTTACTCTCCACTCATCATAGTTTTGACTTTTATTGCCGATGTAGGAAATAAGCGTTCTTCTGAAAAAATATTATTACAGTGTTTTTAATAGACTGATTGCATTTGCATCGATGGGTTGTTTATTGCACTAGTTAGTTCAAGAAATAAATTGACAATCATGTAGCAAGTGACCAAAGCATGATATCAGATGTTAAAGCAAACACAAAAGCCCTACAGCCAAGTTTGTTGTCTTCTTAAACAAAAGGAAATGCAACAGCTGTCAAGAAAGTTCATCGTGCTGAGAGCGGACTTGTGCTGAAGAACAAAGAGGACACAGTTGCATATACACATTTATTCCTTAGAGAACGATTAAAGATTTTGAAAAAAATTACACAGGCTATAAAAGTCTCTAAATAAGAAATTAACTCTAACAAAAGAATTACATGAATTACATTCTGACAACTCAATAGTGCACTTTAACAGTAATCTTATTATATCTTGAAAAAAGATTTATGAGAATTCTTGTGGTTAGCGCTTAGCAGTAGCAGTTTAGCTCTTATAATAAAAGACACAATTACATTCTTTTGTGCGGCAAAAATGCATTTATATAAAGCCGAGTTATCTTTCTATGGTGTGTGAAAAACAAAGCAACAGATGATAATTGAGTTAAAACACTGAAATGAATGATAAACTACATCTATCTATCCATCTGTCTAAGCATCCACATATTCACCCATTCAAAGAAGATGTACATTGCTTAACACATTAATTAGTCCAGCTGTCACAAAAAAAGAAGACACAAATATTTTAGAAAACTATAAAAAACTTATAAAAACATATATTGTTATTGTTATATATATCGGGAAAATAAGAAACTGAATTTACGTGTTTATGTAAGTAAAACATTTTTTTTAAAAATTTGAATTGTGTGTGTGTGTGTGTGTGTGTGTGTGTGTGTGTGTGTGTGTGTGTGTGTGTGTGATTTTGAACCCAGCCCTTAGAATCCAGAGTTGATGATTTTGGTTCTCAACAAATTTCAAAATTAATCTAAGTGAAGATTTTCAACTTGAATATTTCATTGTTAAAGCTCCAGTCTGTGATTTAAGTGGTCCCGAAATAATCTGAACTGTATATTTATATACATATGTAGAATAACCAGCACATGTATGTATAAAAAACACACAGCTTTGATTAAAACAAAAGGCAAATTGAGATTTGCTGAGTCTTTGATTAGCTAGAATAGAACTGTAAATTTACAGTGCATTGTACTTATTTTGCAAGCAACATAACATTTATTAATCTATCTATGCATTGTCTTATTTCTGTTGGGGGACCTTCACTCTCAATAGATGCTGATCCTTATCGGGGCACTAGAGGGTGGTACAATACAAACTTTAAAGATCAAAAGTGTGTGCTATGGTTTTGTTTTCTGAGTAAGTCAGATTTTAATAAATTTACCATAAAACACTCACCCAATTTTTTTTTTTTTTTTTTACCAAAGATCAAATACTTATATCTCAGTTTTTAAAGGTTCACAAATACAGAAAATTGCCTTTGTCCCACTTTGTTTACTGTGACATCACATTTTTGTCACTAGAATGAACACCAGCACAGATACTTTTCTTCATCTCCACTAGTTTTTCCTCTGTACTCCTTGCACAGGAAGATGTAGAGAAGAGGGTCTAGGCAGGCACTGATAGCAGACATCCAGGTGGCTAATTCACTGACTATCTTTAACCATGTTGGAGTGCAGACATCAGTGTCAGAGAATTCATTTTGTGTCATAGGAATATTATGTGGAGTGGCACAAAGCACACCCAAAAAATAAGAAGGATCAAGAAGACTTGCAGCTTGGTTTTCTTCTTTCCCCGTCTGTTATTGCTCCCAGAGTTTCTGAAGGACTGCAACACTTTCATGGTAATGCAGATATAGCAAAACACAATCAGTATGTTGACACACCAGAAAAGAATCTCCATAAATAAAACCACATATTTATGGAAGTTTTTGCCAGCTGGGGGTTTCAAAGACGTACATAAATCATCAGTTTGAGTAGCAGGAACCTGGTCAGTGAGAAAGATATTTGGAATAGCAGTACCACCAAACAACAGAATCCAAACCAAGGTGGACATTATTACACTGAACTTCATATTTTGCCCCAGGACTTTTCCACGTAGTCGAACAATTTTGAAGAAGTGGTCCAAACTGATGAGACCCATTAATACAATGTTTGTGTACGAAGAGCAGTAGAAAGAGACACCAGCATAATGGCAGATGAAAGCCCTAAACTCAACTGTTGCACCCGGAAGCATGCTGGCTGCCTTTAGTGGGATCATGAGTGTAATGAGAAGGTCAGCAGCCACCAGATTCTTCAGATACACTATGAAGGTAGAAGTGGAGTCTAGATGTAAAGACACCCAACCTGCTATTCCATTAAGTAATAATGCAATAGGAAACATGAAGAATAAAAGATATAAGAGAACTATGTGGAAGGCCACCAGGCTGGGAGAGCGACAGTCAGAGGAGAGGTGTTCTGTGCTGTTTGACATCGTCAATATCTGGTAAAAAATACATAGGGGTCAAAATCAAACTAAGCATTTGTCTGTTTTTTTTTTTTGGCAAAACCAACCTTTCTCTCCCACTAAGGCCTCATTACACTGCAGATGTGCAGACTAACTGTAGTTACTGTGTGCATAGTTGCTCTCATAGTGCTTTCTAGTCTGGTCGAAATCCAGTCTAGTCTAGCCTGGATGTTTTTTGGCTGAGGAGTTCCATACACTTGCAGTACATTGCTGTCTACAGGAAGATGTATGCTTCTTTTCCCCAAATCTGTGAAGTTTCCCTCCAGAGGTTATTGGCTTGTCTCGCAATGATTTGAAAGATGAATTGTACAGACGCAAGTAGCAGCAGACATATGCTCACAGCGTCTCTTTAAGTTCAGAGCTTATAATATTACTAATGCGATGCACCAGGTGCATGCTAAGTGAATGGCAGTACTGGACATGAGAGGGGACCTACGCCTGCATTTACAGTATGTGCAACAAGCAAACACAAATAAGCTGCGAATCATGCAAGAGTGCGATATTTCATGTGCGATATGACAACACACAAAGGCCGACATGTCTGACGTGGAGAATGGGGCGTGAAATGAGCTGGAACGAGATTACTTGTAGCAGTGTAAATTTTTCCACTTTGCCCACTTCGACATGATTTACATTTTTTATAGTTTAGAAGACATTTGTTACTTGGATTTGTTTTTGAATGCTACCCCACACTATTTGAATGCATCCTGAATGATGGCTGTTTTGCCACTGAAGGTTTTATTTTTGCCTCACTGAATGCAGTACATAACACATGCAATCACCTATAGATGCATTGAGTCACAACCTTACTTTATCTCGTGAAGTGTACTGAGGCGCTTCCCTTTCAGCCTAATACAAACCATTTGCTTCATAGGTTCCTTAACATGTCAAGTACTTACTGACAGTTTGGTTCCTGGTGATGGCAATAACATGATTCTGTTCTCAGTGAGTTACACATGTATGTCAGTAAATATGTTTCAGCTTGAATTCATGAAGAGCCGACGCGTGTCCTGTGTGAGTGAGCAGACCTGATTGTTTTTCTCAGTCAGAGACACGCAGGGACACAGGTAAACAAAACTGAAGCTATACAAATGCACTGTTAAGTCATAAAGAGACCTTATGCTCTTTTTAAACAAACAACATTTAAGCATACGAACGATTTATCACTCTGATGTTAACCAGTCCTACATATATATTTAGCTTCAGCTAATAGTGAAAATAGGGTTAAGCCACTCACCACAAGGAATGGTCAAGTCCTTAACTCCAAACTGCACAACATGAAAGATTAATGCAGTAAAAAATGAATTGAAAGTGTCTATGTGCCTTTTCAACCAGAGAGATGCAAATCTGTGAGCAGATTCAAATGACACATATTGGTAGGCCTTGTGTTTTCAGGCCAGAGGGAAGTGATTTATGAAGATGGAAATCGAGGTTGTTTTATTACAAGCATTTATTACTAATGTGTATTATCTCTTTTGGACTTTTTTTTAAAAATTGAGTTGGGTATTGTTTTGAAATGTGAATAATTAAATAGATTTTTATAGAAGTAGACAGTCCTACAATAATTACAAAAGAGCGATGCAGGGTTGAATAATAGCCTGTGTGAGAAAAAGCCACAGAAAAGCTGTAATCAACACTTGACTTCCTTTATTTTTGTTTCATAATGTGTTTCTGCAAACCTTTTAAACAACTATCTTTTTGCTATGCAGTTATGACAGAAAGCAGCGCTTGTTTTTGGAGATCCCTGATATGTCCATTCCAACTTTAGTTTCGTTGTAATTCATTTAATGCTTCAGAATAGCAATAATAACAAGACTGCATAATCTGCTCTATGGTTTACTTATCCTTAAATCTCACTCAGTGCTAATGCAAGCAGCAAGCACCCCCGTGCAGCATAAAGACATCACAGTATATTAAAAGGCGATTGCATATAATACTTAGGGTTCATTATACAGATTTTTGCTATAGTTTCACAGTAAGATATTCTCTGGAAGTCTTAAAGTTAGTATTATGACTGCTTCTCAATTCTTCTTTTGTTGACAGTGTGAGAATAAAAAAAAACCCCCAAAATGTTATGTCCAACTTCAACAGAAGTAGAAAGAAGAAGTAAGAAAAAGTGACAGAGAAGAAGACTAGAAAAGCAAACATCGGCAACACTGCGAACATGTGTTGATTCGTTTCAGCTTCTCATTGTGGTAATGCTGATTCACATTGTTTTCAAAGACTGTGTAAAATCAAATATATGGTTTAATGCTATTAGTATTTTTGTAATATTATGAGTTGGTAATAAAGACAAATATGGGCCGTGGCTTACTCTTCTACAGCCAGTGACAGGCTTTAGATCACTATATCTGTCCCTTGCAGCATGTCATACAGTTGAATTTGGATTTAGTTGACTTTTTTACTATACGTCATCATAAATGCCTTCATGTCTTTCTCCGGTCCAGTGATTTTATGTACTAGCAGTGGAGTTTCCCTGAGGGGAGCTGCACATGTCGGTATCTGATCCTCTTCCTGTTAGCCAGCTACAAGTACCAGGACGTAGGTGCAGGGTATTAAACAGAGTGGTCCTGAAGGACTTACAGAGAAAGAAGTAGATGAGAGGATCCAGGACAGAATTCAGGGATGAGAGGAAAAGTGTACTTTCCTTCAGCTGAAAGAAGAAGAGCTTGAGTTTGCAGTCAAAGCTTTTGGCTCGGGTCTGGCTTATTGTGTATGGCACTCGGGCAAAGTGAAATGGCACAAAGCACACAAAGAACACTGCCAGAACCAGGAACACATTTGCATTCATTTTTCTTTTGGCCTTGTGAGGCTTTCTAACTGTTCCCCGACTTGCAGCTTGAGATATCGAGCCTCCGGTGCTGTGAGACTTTGTGCGAGAGTAGGAACGGTACAGCTCGTTGGTGATTAGAGTGTAGCAAATTATCACAGTTAACAGGTTGCCCCAGAAAATCACTTGACAGACATGATTTACTATCTCATGCCAACGTAGCCCCCCCTCTGTCTTCAGTTTGCTGCACTGGAAATATCGAGAAGTCGGGGTTTTACTTGTTAGGATTACATTGGGAAGACAGAGAATTACGAGGAAAGTCCAGATGGCCCCCGAAAGGAGTTTTCGATGTTTCAGCCGAGTTGAATTAGTGCCCTTAAATGGGTTAAGGGTCTTTCTGCAGCGATCAATGCTGATCAGGCCAAAGAAGAGGATGCTGATATACATGCTGAGGTAGAAAAGCACGGAGGAAACTCGACACACAAATATCCGTAGGCCAATGGACGCCATGTTGGAGTCTGACAACACCTGCAGAAACACAAACATTTGTGCTGTCAAACACCTATTCCACATTCAAACCACAAATTCTATCTCTAAGTTTGATGGAACCTATTTTCATTGGATTACCCTGAAATTTATGGTTCATAAATTGTCTGTCTTTTAATTTTCTCTCACAGGAAACTCTCTTATTAAAAATCTGATCTTTAGAGTTAATAGATGTTTATTCATTAGGGGCTTACAATTTAAAACTAATCACTTCTTGCTTGATTTCTTTGTAGTTCAGAACTCATGATTCTGACTTACCAACAGCAAATTTGTTTGCTTAATTATATTTACAACTCAGGCTCATAATCATTTCTTAGAAATTAAAACGATGAGAAAAAACATTAAAATACTTACAAATAACCTATGAAATACCAAACCTTGAAAGGGAATGTGAAGGTCATGATGACATCTGCAACCACAATATTCTTCAGGTATATGATGAAGTGAGACTGCGAGGGGATGCGAAGAAATATCCACACTGCCAGACCATTGAGTGACATTCCCACCAGGAAAAGAAAGGAGTAGAGAATGGGAAAAACCACATTCTTCAAAACATTGTCACGGGAGCAAGTGCTGTTGGCGTGGCTGTGATTGCCAGCGAACAGGGGGAAAGCTGTATTTCTCTCCATGTTGCCTGAAAAAAAATGGGAGAGGAAGTTGTTTTTCTTTAAGTTGCTCAAGAATCTTAATCATGAAAAAGTGAATCTTTGTGTAGCCACATGCTGTATGGAGGAAGTGGCTAAAAACATCAGAAATAAACAGCGTTGTTTTGCTGATGCCATTTTGCACAATGTTCATGAAAACAAACACTGTGCAATACACCAGCACAATTTTTAACACCTGTTTTTTGTATATTTTAGCAAAGACTGCTACAGAATTATTTCAAAATTTGCTAAACATCAAATTAAACACCTTTATTAAAAATAGGCTGTAAGGTTCTGTTTTTCACCTGACAAGTTCTCCTGCATTCTGTCAGTGAATCCACATCAAGTCCCAGCGTGGTGTCTTTTGGGTTTAATGGTCCCTCGCTCTTTAATACTTCCAATTCTTACCAGATATAGACTGTCTGGTCCTCCTAGTTTCAAAGTTTTGAAAAACAGGGCGTGAGTTGCTAGTGATGTATAGGTCAGGAAGTTATCCTTGTTGCCTTCTTCTTTCACTTTCCTGTCATGTGTCATTTCCAGAGTTATGTAATCAGACACAAACATTCATTAAATTGAATATAAATCCATTTTTTAAAACTATAATACAAGTGAATCAGCTTCCCCCCGCCCCCCCCCCCCCCCCTTTTTTTTAGCTTCCTTTAATTTAAATTACAACTATTTTGTAACTTTCACTGCTTCTACTTTGTATAGGCATTTTTTCAGGCAGTAATTTTTATTTTTATTAAATTGTTCGCCCAAGTCTTTGCAGTCAGGGGACAAATAACACATTGTATTATAACCAACACATATTAATAGCTATTTACATTTCTCTATAAAACTATCCGGTCTTTAGCTGTGTCTGGGCCCAAACTCCGCTGCAGGTCCATAAGTCAAATGATCACTGCTTGATCACTGAGAGTTGAAAAACTGTCTAAATTCTTTCGTATGTAATAAAATGATCAGTGTGGCTGCTCTACCAGGTGTAACAATTATGGCATTTAACGGAGTTAGAAGTTAGCAGGGAGTTAGCTCGCTAGCTTCCACCTAAATATGATATAGCATGTTTACAGTTTTTCAGCAAACATTGAAAATATCTTGCGTTGCTTAGATTTTGATAATGGAAAATCTCTCTCTCTCTCTCTCTCTCTCTCTCTCTCTCTCTCTCTCACACACACACACACACACACACACACACACACACACACACACACACAGGAAAAAATAAAAAAGAACAACAAAAAAGAACGGCTGGGAGGCATATGGCAGTAATACCTTTTCTTCCATTGTGAAACAATATCAAGGGGTTTTTGGCAGCTGCTTCACTGATGTAAAACTTTTCCACCGCTCAGAGATCCATTCAGAATTTGAACTCAGTGCCTTCCCATGTCATTTTGATTGCAACGGTTATAACCGTGTTCCATGATGTGAAATAAACGTGTCCATTTAGACAGGCTCACCTTCTAACTTCCCTCTTCTGGAGTCAGTGTCACAGGCTGGGTCTCTGACCCAGCGCTCTGAGTTCATGTTTGTATTTGTCTCATTTTGTTATGTGATTTAGTTTGTGTTATTTCCTATCTGCCTTTAGTTTAGGCAGTTATTGTTCCTGGGTTTTCTATGTTTTGGGGTTTTGTATTTATTCATCACATATTAGGTCTGTTAAGTTGTGTTGTCATGTTTTAGTTTTAGTATTTCCTGTTTTATTCTGACAATGTCATGTGTTCTTTGTTTATTGTATTTAGCTTTCCTCTCCTGGTCCTGTCATTAGGTTTATGTCTGTCAGCTGTTTCCCCCATGTGTCTCCACCTCCCCTGATCACCTCATGTATGTATTTAAGCCCTTTGTTTTCTGCATGCCATTGTCAGGTCGTCTGCTCATCCATGTCTCATCTCCAGGTACCCATGTCAGTTCACTATGGTTAAGGTTTTTCATGTTTTGTTATTAGTTCACCCAGTTTAGGTTATTGTTTAGTTTTCACCGATGCCCTATTATTTTGTACCCTCGTTGCTAACCTCAATAAACGGCTTGTTTTGTTAATCCACACCACGTTTTGGTCTGCGTTTGAGTCCTCCTCTGCAACACATACGGTCTGCCCCAGTCAGACCGTGACAGTCAGAGCCTGAAGAAACACCAGCCATCTGTGATGAGATATTTTAAGTCTGGTCCAAATGCCTTTTAGAAAACAACGAATGAACGAACGAATAGTAGAACAAACCATTCTTCTTTTTTTTTTCCAATATATTTTTACTGATTTTATAATTGAGCAGTATACAACAATCACCTTCAAAAGAACACAATAGAAGGTGGACAGCAAGTCAACAAGGTGGTAATACAGCATACATGAATGTTAAGACAGAGTATATTTCACTTAAGTTTATCCATCAGGCTAATGAGTGGTACATGGGACTTCCTGCCACTGCTCCCTAAAAGTATTAGATGAAGGACTGTATATATCTAGTAAGGCCCTGTAAAAGCGAGACACAGCACCTCTAGTATAGGGCTCAACTGACATGAAGCTGTCAAGCACTGAGTTTCGAGGAATCAAATTGTATTGTGGAATAGATGCCTTGATGAAATGTCTTAACTGTAAAAATCTGAAAAAATGTGAATTAGGAAGATTAAATTTCACCCTCAATTGCTGAAAAGATGGAAAATGTCCAATGTAAATATCTTTGGGAGAACAAATCCCTCTTCCCTGCCATGTCACAAACGTGATGTCCTCCAGCCCGGGCCTGAAGCCATGATTGTTACATATTGGAGCATCCAAATACATTTTAGGAGCCTTTACTGTGCCCAATAGTTGGTTCCAGACCTTAACTGAATTTTGAATCACAGGATTTCTGCCATATAGTGTATTCTTCACTTTTATCGGGCTATTAAGCAGGGCTGGAAGACAAGTTTGTCTACAAGACAGGTGTTCCATCATCAACCATGAAGGTTGTCCTTCCAAATCAGCACCTGGAGTACACCTTCGCCAAAATGAAAAAATATTTAAGTGTGCAGCCATATAATATAATCTAAAATTTGGGAGTCCAAGGCCACCACAAGTCTTATGTTTAACAAGATGTTTTTTGGAAATTCTAGGAACCTTACCCGACCAAACAAAGGAGGATACAATAGATTCCAGCTTTTTAAAATATGACTGGGGAATGCACACTGGGATTGACTGAAAGATGTACAAAAATCTGGGCAAAACTACCATTTTGATGGCAATAATCCGCCCCAGAACAAACCATTCTCATCTCCGCCTTGCCATACTGTTTTGTGACCTGCATTTGTTTTCATGAAGGGTTTTGAAGACTTTAAAGGGTTCTAAGTTTAATAATCTTAATTATATGTCACATGCTCAACAACATTTTTAAAAGAAACATTTTCTGTACCTTAAAAACACAGTAAATAAGAAAATTACTCACTAAAACCTAAGCTGTAAATATTAGTATTTAAAAAATAATAAGCACAAGTAATGATGTTCAGTCCAGTTACAGTTTCAGAATATTGTGCTCGATATTTAGAAAGGTGTGTTTTATAATTTCATGAATGATTTGCTGATGAGCACTGGCTATAAAGGCCCATATTTACTTCTCTGTTTAGCACATTACTCTGATGCCTTCTGCCCTTCATTTTCCTGAATGCCAGAAGCTAGCATGGCAATGCTGCAACTTCCTGTGTCTGGAATAAGACTGGCATTATCAGCAGTATTCAGTTCCTAGAAATGCTTTTCTAAATTTGTTTTGCCTACATCTATTAGTCATGTGGAGTCAAATAAAACTTTCTAAACTCTCTATAAACTAAAATATTATATGTAAGGTCATTTTTCCAATCCGCCATATTTCTATCCAGTCATGTTTTCTGCAGCTATGTTCTCGTCACATCTGGGTTTGATCAGGACTGAATCAAGCATGCGTTCTCCTGGATTGGACCCAGGATCTACATATGCTTCTTTTCAGTTTAACACTAATCTGTCTGTCTCTTTGGTTTCCCCACTTTTTTCGGCTTTGGTTTTCATAGATATAAAATGTAAAATTTAGAACTCAGGTCTGACATAAGTTAGTCAGCACTACCCACTGCAGAGTTTTATTTAAAAGAATCACAGCTTACTTCCAAGAAAGGTCATTTTTGTAACCTTGTATGGGAACTGTATGGGCAAAATCACATGTTAAAGATGCAGACCAAAAATGGCAGTTATGCAAAAACACACCACAATTAAGAACAACTAGACTTTGCAGTATTTCCAGTTTTGGTTAACTTAACTTCACTGTCTCCGAATATTGGTCAAAACTATGTCTGAAAAATGTTTATTGGACAGTTTCAGATGCATAAACTATAAACAGAATCCAAATTATTTTGCCTCAAATCCTCATTCAGCAAACCCCTCAGCCTTGAGGAGAAAATCCCCACCGAACACAGCCACATGGTCCCAGGTACTCAACCCAGTTTTTGTGTTTGCTTTGGTTTATGTTCTAGTCTGTTTTTGTGTCTCTGGAGCTCAGTCTTCCTAGTCTCATATCGGTGTCTTTCAGCCTTCGCAGTCATGTACCCACGTCCTTCTGTTCTCTCCGGTCCCATGTCAAACCCACGTGTCTTAGTCTCAGTGGTTGTACTTCCTGTTTTATTTTGATAATCTCCTGCTTCCTGTGTATTATGTTCAGTTTTGCTTCCCCTGTCACATCACTCAGATTAGTGTCAGTTGTGCTCCCGCCTGTGACTGCTTCCCTCGTTATCCTCTTTGTGTACATATTGTCTGTGTTTCCCTTGTCTATGTTCGCTGTCATGTTCTCATGCATAGCAGGTGTTTGTTCTGTCCACCTGTTTTCCTTCCTGTCAGTGAATCAGTTTATTTTATGTTTTGTGCCTGTTTAGTTTGTCCTTTGCCTTTTATTTTTGGGTGGCCTGTTTTTCCAGCATTAAAGCTGCAATTTTTTAGTTCAGTCCAGCATTTTTGGGTCCAGAACTCTACCTGGCATGCACCTACACCTGCAGATATGACAGATCATGGCGACTTTTGTGTCTTTAGCATGTAGGTTGTGATCAACTGACAGTTTCTTATAAACTTTGTAGAATTTTATCAGAGGTTTGCTTCAAGTGACTATTCATTCAATTCCATTGAACAGACACTATTTCACGTCTTCAAATATATCAAGTAATTAATAGATAATTACAAAAGTTAAATATTTGAAAACAAAACCTAAAATAGAGGAAAAAGCATAACACAAAGCATAACACAAGACTTGAGCTTTTTGCAACACTATCCCCCTCTGTTCACTCGCATAGTCTTCCGATCAACCACAAACGTAAACACTGCTAACATACCAGCAGCGTCAAACTACTCTTTTCACCCTGTGGTAAAAACTTGAGAGCAGATAGAGAAAAACTGCTTTAGGCAAAAGCTTAAGACCTGTGAGGTTGTGGTAACTTTGAATGGAGTTGGACAGAATGGAAGAAAGTCTTGTTTTCAGGAAAATATCAAACTTTTAACAACGAGGTCTTAAAGCTGTGTGAAGATGCTCCCCTTGCCTGGTTGATGCACAGGCAAGTTGACGCTGAACTTTGACCTCTGACCTTTGCTAACAGTTTACTGTATGTTTGATCACTTTGTCATGATGACAGGTTTAAAGACGTTAGACAAAAACTTCTTACTACAGCGCGAGAGAAAGAAAAACAGTGGGGGTGGTCCTTGCTTGTGGTCTGTTTGACACAGTCTTTTGCCTTTATGTGCGCATGTGTATATGTATGCATTTTCTTTGGCTGGCTTTCAAATTGGTCTCTCTCCACAAAGTTGAAATGTGTGGGCTACAGTTTGTTTTGACAGTGTAAGGTTTTTCTTAGCTACCACTCCTACTTGTGTGCTGCTCTGTGTAGTTTCCCGTGGGTCTGCCTTCCATATGGTTATCCACCTTGACCAACTTGACACAGATCATATAGAGATCATATAGAGGTAGACTGGTCTAGCTAAAAATAGTGAGCTACAGCATATATAGCTTTTATCAAGGATGAAACAATATTTGCTGCCATTATATATTTATGATAAAACTCTTATGAAATGGTCTCAGAGTCATACTGCTAACTTAAGCACATTCTTCATTTCTCATTATCCCCATGTGTCCAGTACAGGTGTGCTGACTGTCTGCATTGAAATGGCATGAATACAAGACCATCAGTGGATCCAACTGGCTCCGAGTTTGTACCGGTGAATGATGTAGTTCATTCCATGTCAGGCTCCAGTTTGTTGCTCCTATGATGTTTTCCTAGCAACAGCATTTGTCTCTGCATTGCTACAAATCACTGTTCATGTCTGAGGTCTGGCATTTGCATCACTGAATGACCCAGAAACACTACTTGGCTTGCGCAACAGATTTTTCCACAAATCCATCCATTTGTCACAATTTAGTGGAAGTGTTGTTCTCCGTACGACTGCTTATAAATGAGGACTGATGCACCAACAGAAGTGCTGAACAAAAGTTTTTCCAGATTTTGAATACATATGTAATGACACTGTAACTATATATCTTAGAGTAAATGCAACATGATTGTAACTGTGCTCGGTGTCACATATAGAATTAATAACAATGTAAAGTTATACCTTTAAAAGTGCTTACATGCATATTTCAAACCATCAGTACAGCTGTTTACTTACACTGTGTATTACAGTTCTTACTTATGTGGCCTAGTTCATGCCTCCCATGACCACAAGTATAACCATTTATGAATTGTTACAATACCTATAATTGCAATGTGTTGTCTTGAATTGTTAAAACATTTTTTGTTTGTTTCTTCAATTAAGTTTTTTAAAATTCCAAGTAACTGTTGTCATTACTGATATAGGTGAGTATTTTTATGTAAAAACTACCCAGATTATTCATAATAATCAGCACAATCAGTGGTGGTTTAATGTGTGTTCCTGTGTTGATACTACTTGACATTGTGATTACACAGCAAGATGCATGGAGAAAGTCAAATGACAATTAGCTCAGCTGTTGTATGTAGCAGCCTCATCTCAAATCAAAACTGAATTTACCCAACATCACTAGCTATCACTTACGCAACCTCCTGATGATTCGGTTTAAGGAACCAATCTGCTTACATGTACTAATGAGGCAAGAAGGCCTGCTATAAGCCAGGTAATAGGAAAAAGCTGCTATGAATACAAAGTGGTAACACATATCTACATTTCTTGTTATGTGTTTTGCTGCTCGCACCTGTCAGCAGCAGTGTTGGTCAAGTTACTTGAAAAAAGTAATCAGTAACTAATTACTGATTACTTCCCCAAAAAGTAATCCCGTTACTTTACTTTACTTATTTTCAAAAGTAATTAATTACTTAGTTACTTAGTTACTTTTTAAAAACACGATTTACAACCTGAATAGGTGATAAAGCGATAGAGCTTTCAGCCCAATTCTACTTTTTCTACATAATCCATCATACAAAATGTAATAAAAAAGGAAAAGTCTCTTTTTTTAACTTGTTTTATTAGTTTTAACCTTTTAACTTTATGCATCAAGCAAACATTTTATTATATGCAACATTCTCTGACTTGAATAAATTAGTTTAACATTTAAACCTATTTTCTACACATTCCAGTGCATAAAATAAAATATTTTTTGTGTTTACACTCACTCTTTCAAATAGATGCAAGTAAAACACAGCAGAAAATAAATAAAGTCAAAGACTAGCGGTCCTGTTGCTCTATTTTCACCTGTAAAGCAGGACTGAGGGTAGGCGGAGGTTTACCTTGGTGCAGGTGTGCCGCGGTCAGTTGCGCATTACGTCGTAGCGCACTCGGTGCTTGCTCGGAAGTTTAGGGTTTTTTTTCGCTGTAAAAAGAAGTTTTCTTCCCACGCATGATGGACGCTAATGTTTTTGTCACTTTTTATAGAATCAAACTCAAAGGTAAGGTCAGTACTTCCACGCTTTAAACGCTGCATGCTCATACTCTCTCCCACAATCGATATGTGATCCACTGTTGATCTGCACACAGCTGTTGTCACTAACGGCGCACTCGCTTACGTCACTGTCATGAGACATTCTCGCAAAAAGAATCACGGTTTTAGTAACGCAGTAACGCAGCGTTCCTACGGGAAGTAACGGTAATCTAATTACCATTTTTGCAATAGTAATCCCTTACTTTACTCGTTACTTGAAAAAAGTAATCAGATTACAGTAACGCGCTACTTGTAACGCGTTACTGCCCATCTCTGGTCAGCAGTGGCATATTTTTTTACTTTTAAAGTCTCATGAGGGTGCTAAAGTTTGTTTGGTAATCTCCAAACCCACTGACCAGGAGAGCAGGGTGAATAGCATGAGATTTGAAAAATATGAACAACAGCTCTCTTTTAGAAGCTAGCCAGTGAGGGATACCAGGCATATTTGACAGAGTGTCTCTGTGTGCTCAGCACAGACCTGTGTGCACAAAGAATGCAGCAGGCAGGCCAAGGGGCAGGCCAGAGAGTGTCACATCTGGTCCCCACAAAGGTGGGGGCTAGATGTGCTAAAAGCCCAGTGTAACAAACAAACATGAATTAGTCAAAGGAGCTTGCAAAGAAAAGCGTCTGGACTTCTTTAAGTTGCTTGAAGACGTTTCACCTCTCATCCGAGAAGCTTCTTCAGTTCTAAGGTCAAAAGGTGGGGAGAGTTTTCTCCAAGCATGACATCCCAGTGTATTTCAGACCCAGCAACACACTAAGACAAAAACTGGTTCACCCGAAAGACAAAACGCCTAAACACAGACTTAACAATGTGGTGTATGCTGTACAGTGCAGCGAGGAATGCCCAGACCTCTACATTGGAGAGACCAAACAGCCACTTCACAAGCGCATGGCACAACATAGAAGAGCCACCTCCACAGGACAAGACTCAGCAGTCCATCTGCATCTTAAGGACAAAGGTCACTCTTTCGAGGATGCCAACGTTCACATTTTGGACAGAGAGGACAGATGGTTTGAAAGAGGAGTGAAAGAAGCCATCTATGTCCACTGTGAGCGACCATCTTTGAACAGAAGCGGGGGTTGACGAAACCAACTGTCTGCCACCTATAATCCAGTTTCGAGTTCCCTCCCCAGACGCCTTAACGCCCACTCACATCCTGGGCCATCTGACCTCAGGAAATTGCATGATAAGGTGGGGTCAGGTTTCACAATGAGCTCACCCGAAACTCTGGCTGATTGGGACCCACACCCGTTTTCACACATTGGCTCATGTGATTAGAGGATCATCAGGGGGTCCTTTTGTCCCTCTGTGGGGGGATACTCCCACTAGGTTTATATCTGGGACTCCCCACCATTTGACCTTAGAACTGAAGAAGCTTCTCGGATGAGAGGTGAAACGTCTCCAAGTAACTTAAAGAAGTCCAGACGCTTTTCTTTGCAAGCTCCTTTGACTACAATGACCTGGATGACTGAGAACCTTCACAGACAAACACGAATTAGATACTAATATGTTTTAAACCTTAAACAACACTTTACAAAGCCCATAGATTCCAGATATTTAAAGCAAACTAAATAGAAAGCAGATTTTCATCATTGTACTTGAAACAAAATCACCCCAACAAGTTTATCATTTATTTTCAACATGAGATATAAAGCAATAAAACGTTCAGAGAGTGTCCAAAGCAGCCTTTATGATGACTTTACCAGCGACTGCTGAACTCAGAGCTGTTGAGGGTTTGTTTTCCCTGTGATGTCATTGTGCTCTCTGAGGTTGCTAGGGTACCATTTATGTGAGGCAGACTAGCCACAGTAGGTGAAGTCATGTAAAATTGTTTATAACTAAACCTTGACATTTTGCATGTTTTATAAAAAGAACCCAATTTATTTCATTTTCTGGGACACTTATATTTGTTTTCAAAGGATTTTCAGATTTAAATCCTTTACATATTTTTACATGTATTTTCTCAGCACTATTTGGAACGACATAGATTTTCATAACTGGGTCTATTGATGCCATCTGTTGGTTGGTTGACAAAAGATAACATGTGGCTTAATCTTATTACAAGAAGAAGCCATGTCCATGTCCAAGCCATGTCAAAGATGAGATTCTGAAATTTTCAGCTTGGAGTTCACCAAAAACCTGACACTGAGCAAAGGGGAAAAAAGGAAATCACCTATGACTTCAGGAACAGCCCTGAGTTGAAGCTTTCTCAACATCAATTGTGGCAATGGCCACAAATTCCTGGGTACCATCATCTCTGTTGACCTATCCTGAACTCCAAATACCTCAGCAGTCACAAGAAAGACACAACAGAGACTTGCTCCTCCACAGAGAGTGTGCTGACATGCTGTATCACTGCATGGTACAGGGGCTGTACCGAAGCAGAGGGGAGCAGGATTCAGCAGATCATCAACACAGCTCAGAAGATTGTGGGAAGGGAAAACTCCCAATGAGCAATATCTTAAATTATTCGAATACTCTGTGTAATATTGTCCATTATTGATTAAATCACAGTGAAACTTCAAAATACATGCACCTGCTTTTTGTCACTATCCATAATCTCATCACCATACGTGGTATGTCTTTATATTTACTGTGTAAATTACTGTATGTTTTTTTCTTTGCTTTTCTCTTTTGTTTTTTTTTTGTTTGTTTTTTTTTGTTTTTTTGCAAGGTGTAGCCACTTTATCATTGTGTTGTACTTTGTATAATGACAGCAAAAGAATTCTAATTCACATTTAGAACTGAAGGTGAACTGGTCAGTGAAGGTGTAGTGTGTTTCTGGAAAATAAACCTTTTTTGTTCGTGTTCTCTAACAAAATCAAGGTTGTTTGAATCTGTAGCTAGTTAAAAAATTGACACCTTACATAACAGTGAAAATAGATGTTTATAGAAAACCATCAATGTCACAGTAAACTGGAGCAGGTTTCAGGTTTTGTAATGAGCTTCTGCTGGTGCTGTTCTTTTTTTAATTTATAGCTGTGTAATGTTTCCTCAGCTGTGTTCCAGCTCCTCCAGAGTGCATCTAAATTACACACTGGCTTTATTGGAGAGTGGTAAATTAAGCTTTAGCTCCAGAGGCACCGAGGAAATGCTGTCATGTGATGTGAGATGTGTCTAAGTAAAGGAACGTAATTTGCAAACATATGACTCTTTTACAGCAGTCCTCCAGCTTTGTCTTGGTCTTCTTCTACTGGAAATAATTAGGGTTCAAAAAGAATATGGGAAGCCAGTCAAACGGCAACATTCAGTAGGCTTAAAATTCAAGGAATGATTGAGCAACATAAGAAAATAATGAAAGAATTTAAAATAATACAGTTGGTATGGTTCAGTTAAGCTCTGTGTAGCATAATGACAGCACATTGATTAAAAATATGCTAATACCCCTATGCATTGTAAGACTTATGTAGCTGACCCACCCACCAGTTAAAAAAAAGCATCAGCCTAAGGCGTAAAGTGGCAGTGCCACACTGCTGATGCCGTCTAATTGGGTGAAAGAGCTCGTTTGAAAACATGTCCCCTTGGGGACCTAATAATTTAGAGGTACTTTGATGTTTTTAGTTGGGTGTTTGTATAACTGAAAGAAAAATGCTTAGGTAAACAGAAATAGGCTGCACTGGTCCATCTGATTATTCTCTGGGGACCAAAGTACCACATCTGCATCCATAATCAGATGTAAGAACCCAGAGTGAAGTACTTCCACCGCCCTCAAGATAAACACTGTGGAATATGGTCTCATTAAAATCTGTATACAAGTTCTTATATATAAAAACTGTACCACACCAGACACTTCTAAATTTGTTAGGACCCTCTTGCTTTCAACATTTCACTTTCTGAAAACTTCAGCCAGTTTATGGTTGAAGCTGATTTATGTACTTTCCCTGGTGCAAATACTTTGCTTCTAGGTAGTGACTAAAGGCTCACTTTAAAAAGAAAAAGAAAACTTTTAGGGCTTTTGAAAGTAGAGATGAATAATTATATGAGCTTTTCATCTGAATTACAGGTGCTTACCTTATTGTAATCTTTAATTACATATTAAATATTAACTCAAACTGAAAGATGATTAAACACAACACTGAAAAGCAATAACTCAGGGAACCACCATCCCAGAATGACAGATTGTACCTTGAAGAAAGGTGCAAAAATGGATGGTGTGGTGTGGATGTGTGGATTCTACTTTGCTGGTGTGAAATTCTAGTCGTAGCTCAGATACTGACAGAAACACCAATCGACTGTATGAGCAAGTGTGTGTGTGTGTGTGTGTATTCCCACAAGGCTAAAAAGGCTGTGTGTGTAACAGAATGAGAATTTTTTTTACATTTTTGTTTTGAAAGGGTTTTCCACCCATAGGCAGCAAAATATCAGCAGGAGTGTGACTACATTTTTTCTGGGGACTTTACTTGTTGCCAAGTTTGCAGCTTCAAAGAAGTGAAGCAGACTGTGAGCTAACAGAAGAGTACTGTCTGAAACCGCTGTTGGTCAGCACCCAGCAGGGCTCTCCAGACATCTCAGTTTCCATGTTCATGCTGCTAGCATTCTAGTTTAAGTATGGAATTCATACCACAGACCAAAACTATGTCTCACCCTTCTCTGGTTTCCCTCATCTACCCACTCTGTAAACATCCCGTTTCCTTCACACTTTTTTTCACTTGCTCCTTTTCTTGCTTTTAAATGTCAGTTCCTATTGCAGGGATTTCCCATACAGAAAGATGTGTAACGAGTTATTAAGCTTCTGGATTGCCACATGTTGCAAGACCAGCTTTAGAGCAATATAACAATTTTCCAAGTCTCTGCAACTATATTTGAGGAATGAAACATCATTCTTTTAAAATACATTCCTGTGTTGGATTGTGATGATGGTTGGAAACACCGTCTATTAGATCTCTTATCAAACCAATATCATATCATGTGAAAGTGATACGAGATGAGAGGAAATGCCACACTGTGAGAACGGGCAGCAGAGTCAGAGCATAGTTATTTATGGATTTAACAATATGAACAACAGCTTTCACATAAGGTGCAATTTGATTAAATATTAAGATGACAATACGGATTAACTACCACACAGATGTTGTGGTAGGATACTCATATGTACTGGTGGTTCTTGAAAAGAAAATGAATGGTGAAAATCCCAAAAGGAGATTCACTACATGTACAGAATAAGAAAAATGCTCTAGTTCACCTGTGAATGCATTAAATGGTAGTTAGCAAGTCCGTGACACTTTTAAATCTAACTGTGTATATTAATGTTGTGTATTATAAGTAGACTGTTACAAGTTGCCACAACATTTCTAGCAGGTCATTTGATTCTGAGTATATTCTGTTTTTCCACAGTCTTCAAGGTGGCCAAGCAGTGGCCATAAGTCCACCTACCCCACTGAGAGTAAAAACAGGCTCTACTTATCTTCTCGCAACACCGTAGTGTAGCGCTTCATGCTTGAAAAGTCTAGTTACAAAAGCTATGGCCAGCAATTGGGTCAAAAAGTGACTTTGACCTGGTGAAGGTGAATTTCACAAAAAACCCCAGTCCTCCTCTCAGTAGCTTCTCATAAAACCTTATTTTTAAATGATACTTGTTAGACTTCCACCCTCTTCCTTTAAATATCCAAGGGAAAAGGAGAAAATGAGAAAATCACATGTTCAAAATCCTCATAAATATCCAAGTCAGTGGAACATAAACTCCATCATTCCCTGAACATGAACTGCAAAACCAGAACTGAACAAATAAACTTTTCACCGTCCACATCTCAACAGGGCACCCGGTGTGAATGATGAACTGTCTTTTACATTGAGGTACCATATGTAAAGAATAGGTGGTCCTTCATAACTACTGTGATTTGTATCTGTTTGTCACCAAACTCACATATGAAAGCACTTTTCTCTCAAATCACACAGCGAGTACCTCACATTCCAGAGTTTATGGAGGACAATTCCGTTTTCCTCCATATCTGCCCGGGTTATATCACACTTGTGCAGACTGGCTTTAAACTTTGGAATTTTATTTTTTCCTTTTTTATTTCTCTGAAATCTAAAAACTGCATTTATTGGCAGGTACTGAACATTCCAATGTTGAAAGTGGTGTTTAACATTATCAGCCATGCTGGTATGGTATGGTATGGTATGGTATGGTATGGTATGGTATGGTATGGTATGGTATGGCCAGTAGCTGCATACAGCATTTCAAAACATGTTAGACTGATTCATAATTAACTTTGATGTCTTTGTTTTCTTTTTACTTTTACACAAATGGTGAAGTATACTTACTAGAAGATACAGCATTCTTTATGAGGTGTTGTATAGATTAAGATTTTCCTATTGAAAAGCATGCATCATTATGGGCAATTCAAAATTGGAGTAATTCACTGAGAAATTATTTCCAGTTGTTCCTAAGGTACAGGGCATGACTAAAATACCATGTATCTATTTCTTTAGAAAAAGGAGACGGTGTGAATCAGCTGACATTTGCCAAGTAAGTGTGGTTAGAGAGCAAGCATAATAAGCCTTGCATAAGGTGTATAGCATGTAATATATATTTTCAGATGGCAGGCTCAAGCAGCAGTACAAACTCATGTTAAGTTCACCTCCTCTGTCTTAACATTACTCATCACCTTCCAGTTTAATTTGCAGGAGCACAGTAAAATCAGAGTGCATGACAAGCAAATATCAATGGCTCCCCTGTGGATCCTGCCCACTGACAAAGAGAGTGAAGGATTATTTTCATAGCTGGCCTGCACTTAAAATTCCAGAGCTGAATATGCTTCTGTTTGTGACTTTTTGGTGCCCTATAATTTAATACCTTTTGTATTTCTTTTATCCCCAACTGAGAAAATAGTAGCATAAAAAGACATGAGCCATGTTTTACTTTGTAAGTTCATGTTTTTTCCCCATACTTTAATTAAGGAGATACTGCAAATAGATATACATGGACTTTATTATTGGCATAATGTATAACATTACTGTAAATTCTCATGTACAACACAACAGATTGGTAATATGTATTATATTCCATTGTGTTCCAAATAGACATATAGGAATCTATATAGACCTTAATTAACACACACACACACACACGCACGCACGCACGCACGCACGCACGCACGCACGCACGCACGCACGCAATATACCATGTCCAGTGTAAGACAAGTATCATATATATATTTGAATAAACCCTTTTTCCCACTTAAAAACACTGAATTACTTATAAAATACATTTTACTACATATTCTGTTGTTTTTTTTAAATTTGCTGTTATGTCCAAAGGGAATTATGACCTCTTGAGAAGACCAACCCCCCCCTTCTAATTTCTGTTTTCCTGTTTGGCTACTATGTCCAACAGCAGGTCAGAGAAATTACTTTAGGTTTGGCTCTATGATTTGGCTCTGTTGCTCTCGTTAGGACTACCCTAAATGAGTACTTTGATTTTCCAGACCCCAGCTTCCAATGTTACAAGCAAGCAGGAGTTTCTTTTTTTAAATTCCTTTTTTGTGCTTTGTTAATTACTCACATAATCAGCTTCTGTATTACACATGCCTTGATCTTCACTAATCCACAAGATGATAGGTAGTGTAGTGAGCAGACAATATGTGTCTGTTAATATTTACATTAGCATATACTGTCAACCTTCAGCTATTATTTTTAATCACAGCACAAGTACATATGTGACCTTTGAATCTGTACCTAAGTGGTTTTTCACAAGGCATTTGTATGTTCCAGAGTCTGAGGGTGTGGGCCTCTGGATGATTAGTGTACCCTGAGGGTGGAGCAGTTCACTACCCATAGGCCGCCCCTTTTCTGCTGCTGATAGAACTGAATGATCTGGAAGCTCCCATGTGATCTCTGGCTTGGGGATCCCAGTAGCAGCACAGTTGAGCTGAATAGGTCTCCCAGTCTCTGCCCTCACATTGGAGGGGGGCCCCATTGTGATCCGTGGAGGGTAGGCAATGACAATAACAGGGACAGTAAGTACAGCCTCACCAGCATCGTTTCGAGCTCTGCATATGTAGTTTCCGCGGTCATGGAGTGTAGTGTCCTGAATTATAAGAGTACCATTTTCTAGCAACTGGTAGCGTCCGAGGACTTGAGGCCGAGTAAGAGTGTGACCACCAGGAACGGTCCAGTAGATTCTTGGTCTGGGACTCCCATCAGATAGGCAGTGAATGAAGAGGGGCTCCCCTGATATGCTGCGTATGATACCCCTGGGCCTTGTCAGGATATAAGGCTTCTGCCCAATCTCCAAAATTATTAGCTTCTCTATGTAGCCCATGAGATTCTTGGCACCACAGCGGTATTTCCCAGCATCTTCTTTGTGAGTACTGCGGATGACCAAAGTCCCATCATTGTTTATTTGGTGGCGAGAACCATGATTGGTTCCACCAATAAACCGTGTTCCATTAGGCAAAGTCCATGATATCTCTGGCATTGGCTGCCCATCAGCAGAACAATTCAGAACTGTGGTTTTCCCATTCCCAGACACAATACGTTCATTGAAGGGATTATTGAAGATTGGCCTTCGAAGCATACTTGTAACCGTCAACTGCACCACCATTACTGCCTCTCCTCCATCATTTCTAGCTAAGCAAATAAACTCTGCTGTATCAGAAGGGCGGACATTACGTATCTCAAGTGTCCCATTCTGGTGGACTTTAATCCTACTTCCAAAGTAGGGTGCTGTTAGAAAGATGTTATCAGGCATAATCCAAGTGATAGTAGGTCTGGGAGTCCCCTCAGCCATACAATCTATAAGTTTCCTGGAATATGTAGACACTATTTCTTTAATGACTGTTCTGTTCTGATGGTAGCCATTGATCACTGGTGGATTCCCACCTATCTCAAGCTTGTAGACTTTTCTGGTTTCTCCGCCAGGGTTGCGAGCCATGCAAACATACTCCCCTGCATCAATTACCTTGACATCCCTAATATCCAGAGAACCATTGACATGCATTAAGTAGCGTTCATGTGATGCTGCTATTACATCGTTATTGGGAAGTATCCACAATATCTTAGGTTTAGGCTCTCCAACTGCCTCACAGTCAAAGAGGATGCTTCCTCCGGGCTTCACTCTAGCATAGGTCTGGCTGGATGGACGCATCCTAGGGGATGCTGTAACTACAGTGATATGTACATGCATCTCATCTTTGCCAACCTGGTTCTCAGCAAAGCAGGTATAATCGCCTTCCTCTGACATTCCAACCTGGAGAAACATGATATGAAAACACGATATATAAACATGATATATATGTATATATGTTTGTGCAGTTTGTGTTTGATCCAATTCAATACCTGGTTTAGATAAAGAGTTCCATTGTCAAACAGAGTGTAGCGACGTTCTCGTCCTCCTCTACTGCTGGCATCAGACTGCAAAGCACTGTTGACCATTGTACCATCTGGTAGACCCCAGGAGATATCTGGCTTTGGTGCCCCTGAGGCTTTACAGTCTACTTTTAAGTCCTTTCCATAGGGTACCTGCTTCTTGCTGTATACCTTAGTCTCTATCTTGGCTGGCTTCATTGATACACTGACTTTCATGAGTTGTAGAGCATCACCAATCTTGTTTCGGGCCACACAGAGATAATCTCCGGCATCTTTGTCACTCACAGTGTTAACAGTAAGAGTACCATTATCAAGGACCTGTATCCTGCTGTCCACCCTGGAGTAACAAATAAAAGAAAATTAGAGAGACAGTTACAAACCTGGCATTAAGATAATTTGCAGAATTCCTTGTCTATGCTTATTAAGAGCAAAACGCATAAATTTGTATGGTTTCATATATTTTTTCAAACAGCTAAAATCAAAACGGTAACAGTGGAAAAGTGTCTTATCTGCTTACATCAAACAAATGTGTACAGAATGCCACTGGGGAGATACAGCAATTAAATCAGTAGCTGTTTTACATTGCCTCAGTCTTTCTGTTCTCTCTGGTGTTAGACATTGCAAATGACAATGTACCGACACACAAAGTGTTTATATAAACAGGTATTGGGGGTATAAGAAATGTGGTTTAAACGTACAATGCTTTTTTAAAGACGTAAAATTAAGGTAAGACATGCTTGCATTATTATCACACTGAACAAGCTAACAATTAGGAAAAATATAAATGAAATACACTCCAATTCCCTTCGGTATGATGACTTTTGTGTCGGGTTTTTTTTTCAATCCTAATAGAAGCATAGAAAGAGAACCATTGTATTGAAAATATTTTCACTTCAGTCTTCATTTGACTGTGCTGAGTTATGCTCTGAATAAGTATAGTCAATATCTGCATCTCATTTCTTTACATTTAGAGAGAATTACATGTTTTTATGTGTACTTATGAGGGACATTCAATGAATCAGTGCAGGCAACAAAACCTATAAAAAATATAAATGCATGTACTCTATTCACAATCAGTGCTTACTTTGGTAAGCATAACAGTATGCCACTGAATTGTTTTCAACAGTTTAACTGTTTCATGAGAGGCTAAGGGCAAAAATAAGTCTGTTTTGGTGATTTTTATCCACTTTCTTCCATAGAATGTTCACTAAACCACTACAGTTTTTCTAAGCAATATTTATGCAAATCATGCACATTGAATTATTAGAATTTTGTAACTTTAATATAAAAGATAATACAATAAATACCTGTTCTACCAATGAACGTATTTTTACCTGTACCAATAGTCCACCACAGCTTTAGAAGGTAGTTTCCAGATTATCCTAGGTTTAGGGTTTCCAGTTGCCAAACAGTTTAGTCTTAACTGATCCCCATATGACAACTCAGTCAAGCGCTTGGATATCTCCAATATCTGAGGAGCAGATTCTTGTAGTATTACTGTCAGAGTCACGACTCTTCGTTCTGAACCAGTAGAGCTGGTAGCAATACATTCATATTTTCCACTGTCTGCTGGAGTCACATCCTTAATGTGAAGCGTCCCATTCTCATACATGGATATCCGTGTATCGATTACAGGCCTGTTAGATTGTATCATTGACCCATCATGGAGAACCCAGTGAACACTAGGCTGAGGTGTACCATGACCAGTGCAGGGTAACTGTAAACTGTGGCCAAGAATAGCTTGTAGCTGCTGCCGCTTCTCCTCCATGATACCTGGTGGAGCTGCCACCACCTGCAGTCGGACTGTAGCAGTATCAGCTCCAGCAGGATTACTGGCAATGCATTTATAATGACCTCTGTCATAAACAGACACATATTTAATAACCAGAGTCCCCACAGCAGATACTGATGCTCTTCCCTTCTCAGTGTTTTGACCCATGACTTGAGTACGGTTGGCCAAGATCCAAGATATCACAGGCATGGGCCGGCCCTCTGCTTTACATTTCAGTTCAACTGTGTTTCCTGCATAAGATTTTATCTCGCGCATCTTTGGCTCTAAAATGCGAGAGGGATAGGCTACCACTGAGAGGGTGATAATAAGTTTATCTGATCCATGGTCATTCTCAGCTAGACAGAAGTATTGGCCTCGATCTTTAATATTGGCATTTGGGATTGACAGCGTGCCGTTGCTCAACACCTCATACTTGCCCATCCTCTCTTTAATGGTAATGGTTCTTCCTGTGGGACAAAAGAAATACAGAGACAATGAAATATTTACCTTACAAACACTAAAACATTCTACACAAATCACTTAAAGCAACTGACAAAATTTATTATCGCAGCGTTTTCTATAAATGGCTTTTACTTGCACCTGACAACAAATTTTGTTTCTACATGATGCCAAAAATACTGTCACTCCCATATCTTAATATGTATCACATTTTGGTTCTGCTAATGATAAGAATGAATGAAATTATTTTTGTACCTGTGCTGGAGGAGAATCGTTTCCATGTTATAACTGGCTGTGGGTTTCCAACAGCCACGCATGGCAGGAAAGCATCAGAGTTAGACAGTACAGTAAAGCTAGCTGCATTTCCACCCACTATCTTGGGTTTGCTTGACATGACCTTTGTAGTGGGTTCAAAACCAGCATTACTGGCACTGGTAGCATCATATCCCGAGACTTGATTATAAATAGTAGAGGTGGCAGAATCCTTGTCTGTAATGTAAGGAACGGGGGTACTGATCATGTAGCCTTGCTGAGCTGTTAGAAGGATCAGTGTATCAGAGTTATCTACACTGCCTTTAGTACCACTGCTTTTTCGAGTACCGGTAGGTCTAATTCTCTCCAACACTAAACTGCGATTGGTGTCACCATTCCTTTGTGTTGGTGGTTTGATGTTGCTGTGGAATCTTGTCTGAGCAGTTGTGTAAAACCGCTTAGTTGTATGCGGTATCAGTGTAGTAGCAGGATCATAAGTGGCAGAGGAAAATAGAGGTGTCATGGTGGTAGGATAGCTGGATGAACCACTAGATGTCCAGTCAAAGTCCTCATATAGGTCACTCTCCTCAGATCTTTTTTCAGTGGTACCCAATACTGTGGTTCTGGCATCTTTTTGTGTGTAAATGGGATTATATTCTGAAACACTTTGTTGAAAAAGTGTGGTTGCCTCCATTGTGTATTCCATGGTTGTTGCCTCTGTAGTTATTGCCTCAGTTGTTGTAGTTTGTCGGACTTTGGGAATTCCAGGTTTCCTTAGGGGTCTTCTTCTCCTATTGGGCCTCCTTCTCCGCCCTAGCCTACCTCTTGTCTCACCAGGCCTCTGTCTGATTATAAGCAAATTGTCAGACAGTCTTCCAGACCCAGATGAGGTTACATCAAGATTTTCCTGCTGGGTGGGTTTGACAGTGGGTGGCGAGGGTAGAGTCTGTAATTCTGGTGGTGTTTCTGCAGTGGTATAAAACTGTGAGGAACCAGAATAACTAGTAACAGGTATAAAGTCCAAGCTGGGACCCAGTGTTGTGAACTGGAAATCAGCAGAGGATGCATCTCCATAATCATCATCTAATGAACTACTCGTTGTGTGTCTGGATGGTGACAAACTATCAACTTTAACTAATAAGTTTGCAGAGGTAATGGGCGTAGGAGCAATGGTTGTGGTTAGGGTGCCTCTTGTTTCAGTCGTAGTTGAAGTTTTATTCGCAGTTAATGGCTTCTTAAGCCTACTGAGCATCCTTTCCCTTCCTTTGTTTCCAAACAACTTGTTCCATGGAATTTTTCCCCGAATGATCTTAGAAGTAGATGTAGTAGTGGTTGTGGTTGGGACTTTAGTTGTAGGATCCAGTTCAGGGGCAACTGCAAACGTTATGTACTCATTGGAAGTCTCTGATCTAGACTCTGCTTTGTTGAATGTGGCATTTGAAGTCATGTAATGACTTGTGGTTTTTTGCATATAAGCAGGTTTCTCTGTTTTGTGTAAACATGGACTAGAAGATGCTGTTGGTGTGACCACTGCCAAATCAGTGGTTGCTGCCTTATTATAGTTACAGGCTGAGAAAAAAAGAACCATGTTAAAAACATACGTGTTGTTTCATGACTGATTATTTATGCAACACAGAAGTACAAAACAACAGGGTTTTTAAGAACATGGTTTCTTACCTGTGGTCAACTGAATTTGATATGGCACAGAGGCATTCCCTTCTTTATTCATGGTGGATTGTTTAAGTTTATTAATAAAGGACTGCATGTCATGGATCCTGTTTGGTTTAATGATTCTTCTGCGGCCTTGAAAGTTCCTCCTGCCAACCTTTCCTCTGTTACTTTGGCGTGGGATTATATGGATGTGCTGCCGGGAGATGATAGTAGATCCTGCAGGCAGGCGCGGGGATTTTATTGTCTGGGTTGTATGGAAAATGATCTTGTCTTGCTGTCTGTCTGTAGCTGTGATTGCTGTAAATGAGGTTTGGCTTTCAGGGTCTGTGTGAAGGACTAGCTCCACTGGGCCTGGTTCATCTCTCATTGGAGTAACATTAGGGTCTGTAGTTGAAGAAAAAGCACCCTCTGTCGAAGTCTCTGGTTCTGCAGGTGCTTCTCCTGATAACTCTAGTTGGGTTTCTTGTGAAGTGTCTGTCACAGTAGGTTGGAGAGTGACTGGTTGTAGGTTCGAAGGTGGCATGCTGGTTCTTTCAAGGGTGTAAAAGTTGTTTGTCTCAACTAACCTTGGATCTGTAGTGAATGTAGACTGCATATATGGCTCTGTTGTTGCCATGTCTCTATTTTCCATTATTTTAGTTGAATTAATATAATTGCTGAATCTATTTTCCATGCCATTTTCCTTTGTTGCTAAAATATGTCCCTCACCAATTTGTGTGGTTGTTACTGTCTCAGTCTGCCTGTCTTGAGCAAATATTCTTTGTGGATTATCTGTTGTTGGTTGGACTATTGTTGGGAGAACAATGAGATGGTCTTCATCTTGAGCTTCACCAGAGCCAATTTCATTGTCACCAGAATAACCAATATGTGTGTTTTCATATTTTACTTTCTCATTTTCTCTATCACTCTTTATTTTTGAGCCACCCTGAGCCTTTTTCATAAATTCTGCAAACTTCTGCGGGTCTACTTTCCTGGAAGCTTTATCAAAGACCCTACTACTCCAGATGTGGCTGTTGCGGACTGACCCCCTCCTTCTCTGTCCCAGTCTACCTCCAAAACCTACTCGGCCACGTGATCTGTGTCTGGGGTAAGGCCGATCTGAAGTAATGGTCCTGGACTCCTGGATAGTTCTGTCAGCATGCTGGGAGTGGTGTATCTCACTGAGTTTGACTGTGTTTTGTGTCAAGCTAGAATCCATTGCAAACTCCGTCACCATCCCTGATCCCTCACTGTTGAAAACACTTGCTGTCACGGACCCTTTGTCTGTTACTGTCACCTGAGAAACGAGTAGGTCAACTCCAACATGATTAGCAACTAAACACCTATAAAATCCTCGATCCCTTGCTGTGATACCCTGAATCAGCAATGTCCCATTCTTAAAAATGTTTCTGTTCCCATGAGGCTTGTCAAGCACTGAATGGTCAGGCAGAATCCAAGACACTGAGGCCTCAGGACTCCCCGAGGAGCTACAGTCAAAAACAAGCTTTTCACCCAGTGGCCTAGAGAGTTGAACACCATTGACCTCAGCCTCTTCCACATCAGTGGACAGAACTGTCACTCGAAAGATGAGGATATCTGCATCCAGGTAGTTTGTGGCAATGCACCAGTAGAGGCCTGTGTCAGAGGTATCTGCACCTCGAAGAGTGAGCTTTCCTTCAGCAGTAATTATTATTCTCCTGTCCTCACTGGAATAAGGAGCTCTGACCTTGCTTCCATCTGGTAAAATCCACTCCAAGAGAGGCTTTGGATCACCCTGGATATGGCAGCTCAACTGTACCACACCACCTAGGTCAGGAGGAAAACATTTGATAATATCATAACCGTTTTCATGCTAAAAAGAAAAGACTTTTTAGTCTTTGAAATTCTGAATTCATTTTTTTTAAATGCTTCCTATTTTATTAGTGCAATGATCAGTATAGTTTCATACATAAGTAAATAGTTCAGTTACTGGTATGTGCAGACCTAAGTAAAAGTCACATCTCTGAGCTAGTATATTAAGCGTTAATCTCTGACTCCCACCTGTAAGTACAGTGTGCTCAGTCTTAGTTTGATTATCTCGTTTGATCATGGCCCAGGAATACCGGTCCCTCTTAGATGGTGTGCCTTCCAAACGTAGGTTTACCACAGACTGGTACTTAATGTGCAGGGTAGAGAAGGTGGTAGCAGTGCGGTCTAGTTGGAAGCTCACTTCTCCCTGCATTAACCATGCAGGAGAGGCTTTAATCTCAGCCTTAATGTTTGTGTTTATTTCTTTATCTAGATCCTTTGTTTTCATCTGAGCATATCGGTACACCATTTCTGGGCTTGTGGCCAACATTAAACCTCTCTCTAGCCTCATAGGAGAGTCACTGTAGGTGGCTAAGATCTGCCACAGTTGCTGGATGTGTTCATGGTTAATATTACACACCAAATACGTAGTTATGCAAGTGGTAAGCATGGTGACATTGTTTCCTTCTCCTTCCTCCAGGGTTTGAGTCAGGTTCTCAAAAGAAGTGGGCCGCTGTACAGTGCAGGTTAGACTGGCATCATTGTAAAACTGGTCGGTCAGGTTCATTTGTATTGAGCCTAATGGGGCAATAAAGTCCTTGGGGGAAACAGGAAAGAAGTTCCCTTCATCCAGGCTGATGTTTTTCTGCTTTAGATGGGGTTGGATCAAAGGTTTGGTGCAAGTAAAAGCATTGTTGGGTAGAAGGGATAGAGGCCTTTTGTGGTAAAGCAAAGGATTTTCACAAACAGCACATAGGCCTCTGGGATATCTCCTGTCTCGCCAGCATTTCAGCACACCTGGAAAGAATTATTAAGCAGTGCAATGTTTAGATGGATTCATGGAAGAAAAAAAAAATCACACTTTCAAACTTATGTTCCAGCCAAACCAAAACTGGCTAATAAAACTTGTGAACCGCAAAAGGTCATAATCACAATACAGAATTGCGACATTTCGATTAACCTTCGTGCTTGCCAAGTCATAAATAAAATGTATAACTTTAGTTCTTCTATGTCTTCATTGTTTTCTATGGTCCTCATGATGAAAAGATTATATGATATCTGCTTCCTGTAATGTCTCTGCAAAGATTTATATGCTTCTCTTGGATATGCCTGTCTTGCTTGGGATACAATCCCATGCACTATTAGGTTTTAAGAGAAAAACATACTATGCTCAAACCTGAGTACAACCACAAATACTGCCAGCAGTTTTACCAGATGGGTCTTATTAAAGCTGGTAGCAAATATCGGCTTACAGAGGTTTAGAGAAAGTTTCTCTGGCATTAATGAAAAAGAAACTGTTTAGATTCAGTAAGTGACTTTCTTAGCTGTTAACCACGGTTCAATTTTATATGCCTCTAAGTACTTTGGGAATTGTCCAAAGCACAGATGCACTCCTTACCTGTATTTCTTTGTGCCCAAAGTGAGAACCACTTCATACGGCAATCACACTTCCAGGGGTTGCCATGGAGGAAGACATTTTCTAACTGACTGCAGCCTGAAAAAATGTCTGCTGGCAGAGTGGTCAGAAGGTTGTCTGACAGGTGGATGGTTCTTACTGATGATACCTTGAAAACCTGGCTGTGTCTCAGTGTGATAAATGTGTCCGGGTGGAGCTGCTGGAGGTAGTTACCCTCCAGATTAACCAATTCTAAGTTGGTAAGCCCAAAGAAAGCCTCAGGGTTTATAAATTCGATGTGGTTGTGGTCTATGTGGAGTCTCAGCAGACTATCCAAGCCTTTGAAAGTCTCTTTGTTGATAATCTTTAATTTATTGTATGACATCTTCAGGACCTTGGAAAACACAATTAGGAAGATAGAGATGGTGGTCAAAACAATGATAACTGAAAGCTATTATGTCAATACACAATTACATTGTTTTTATAGACATAACATGAATTATTGTCAGACTGTTTATTTAGTCTGAAAAAGTGCAAGGAATCAAGGACCATCCTTCACATAACACACACAGACATATAAAATTATTGTGAATCACTCAACATTCTTTGTGAAACATGAGGCATTTACTTTTTGGTGAACCACAAAAGAGTTGATACAACTCTGTTTTTACAAGTTTGGACTTGTGACACTGAAATTCTGTATTGAATTATACTGCCTGTTATTGGTTAAACACAGTTACTTGTGCCTGAGTTATTTTTTTTAATTTCATTACTTTATAATTAGATTTGCAAAAGCAAAGGTGATACTTCTTAATCAATTTTGCCATGGTGAAAACCCTGTGCTGTAATTGGACAACTCTTATTGTTTTCCCCTCGCATTTGTGTCGTCTTTTTATGCTTTTTGAAATTTTTTGTCATTTTGAACTAATTATGGATGGAAATGTGAGACAACAGTCATAGTAAAGAAAATCAGCTGTGAACTTTTCATCCCTCCAAGCAGATATTATCTAAAAACCAGAAAACAAACCAGAAAACAAACAAAAACATATTTATGTAGGCATGCTCTACTTACTGATGTGTGTATGTCATCACAGAAATACTGAATTAAAACTATATGATGTCAGCAGTAAGGCTATTTTTGTAAACTAAAACCAAACTAAAAACAACCTTTACTGCAATTTGCAACTACAACTGATGAGTCATGTCTATTGAAACTGTAGATGTCTTCAACTGCTTTCAAAAAATTCTTTATTTTTATTGCAGTACCATTATTGATTTTCTCCAATCTTGTGTTTGACATATGCCCTCCATTCAAAAATGAAAACGAACATGTAAACTAATTTATTTAAAAATAACTAAAACAACACATTTTCAAATTTAAAATATAAACTGAAATAAGAAAATCTACTCTAGAAAATAATAACAAGTCAAAATGAAATAAAAATTAGGGTTGTCACACAAAGATATATTTTGGATGTTGCAGTGAGGTTTGCGAGTAATTTGTTTACAAAGGATTTTACCTGTAATGACTTAAGGTCTTTGAAGGCTCTGTCTTCAGTAGTGTGTATCATGTTGCTGTGCAGCAACAACAGTTCCAAGTTTTCAAGCCCTGAAAGATCATTTTCTCTCAGGATAGTTATGCTGTTGTACCTAACGGCATAGAAATGAAAAAGCTTTGGTTACTGATCATCATTTTGAATGAGCCTTCAAATATACTTTGCAGAAATATTACTGAAATGCAACTGAAGTTCTGCACATATAACCTAAAAGGTGGGCAATGCTGGTGAAAGATCTCAGCGAAAAAAAGCATTCATTCTAATCCAGAACCTGTCTACTCGGACAAATAAGTGAAAACACCTCACTAGGTGAACTATAGGTATATATTGCCCTCAGTATTGACATACTGGACATTAGTATTGTGCTGACTATATTACCTGTTCCTCATTCAGGCAATTTAATTTAATAATTAATTTAATAATTTTAATTATATAATTGCTTTGGGATTAATAAATTATTCAGATTTTGATACCATATCCTGCCAAACAGAGGCTGTGTGCATACTAAAGCATCTCAGAGAAAGCTCTTGTAGCAGGAACCAGTATACATGAAATTTCAAGTACTTTTTAACTGTTTATAGGTGGTTTTTGCATGTGTCTGTGTTTGGGGGTTGGGGTAAGGGACCTTGGCTCTTTCTCATGTTACACTACTTCAAACACATGATGGATGGTAGTACTAGCCATGCTAGGTCAGGGCCACATTTTACCATGTTGAAACATACATGCATGTGAAGACAAGTTTAAAACAATGCCAGTAAAGGTTGTTGATTACTAATATTGTGATACATATTAATGAAAACAATTTATAGTGTGTACAGAGTAATGTTTGAGTTCACTCTGTATGTGTCAGCAGGCAACATGACGTGCCCTTGGAGATGACACTTGTAGAGGAAATTAGGACTACATAATTAACTGTTAATTCTGCCTGTATTAATCCTGCCACGACATCTCAGGATGTCTGCAGTAAATACTCTGCTCCGGCCTGGTCACATTCTGAAATGAGGTCTAATTACGTACAATAATTGAATGCACTTGTGTGTCATTTGATTGACAAATAGCTTTCCAAGCAGGCTGAAGTAGCACCAGGGCACCACAGACAGGATAGAGGTAAGGCAGCTCTGTTTATGCATCATGTAACAGCCAGAGGCATTAATAGACGATTTGGTGATGAATGATGATTAATTTTATGATAAATTCATTTAGTGGCTGTGGTAACAGCTACTAGCTGGATGACAATGGCAATGGGATGCCGACTAGAGTGGTGATTTACTTCTTTGCTGTTTTTTTTTTTTGTTGGTTATTTTTTGAGAAACTAAGCCTCTCAAAGCACATAAAACTAAACACTGCTAAAGTTCTCCGGTTAAGATTGTTGATGGCTAATGCTTGCTAGCTATTGCTTGTTAGCTAATGGCAAGATTGGCTTTGTCACCTAACCTGAGCTAATATTTGCTTGTTGATTAACCAGCTTCACAAATTGAAGCTATAAAGTTGTGTTTTCTTGAGTCAATGACATTTTAAATAAACATTTTTTATCTCAATTCTGAAAGGTTATTTCTTTTCCAGACAGTAATTATATGTGGTCTAGTTATTAGACTAAACCTGTTTGACTTGTAGAAATACTTTTTGTAATGCTATTCTTTTACAAAGTCTGCAGTTTAAATCACTCAGTAATTCTTCACCAAGAGTATGTGTACTTCAACTCTTACCCGAGGTTAATTTTTTCAACAGCTGGCAGGATGTGGTCAGGTATTAAAGTCAGGTATCTGAAGGTGCAGTGCACTTCAGTGGTAACATCGCAGGCGCATGGTTTGGGACAGTCAGCACTTGAAGGCAGCGCAGCAGCCAGGAACAACAAAGTCTTTAGCAACCACCTCTGCAGGTATGAAGAGCTGCACACACACTCAGTCATTGTGCACAGAGTTGGGGGCTTCAGTTGCACAGGAAATTAGAGCAAAACTTTGTCGTGAACCATTAATGAAAACCACCTGAAGAGAGAATGATGAAGATATACAGATAGAAAAAAATAGCTTTAATTTCCAAGCCATTTCCTTCATTCGTTCCATTCTATTCTTGTATATTTTAATTTCCGTCTTTGCTATTCGTTGCTATCAAAGAAGAAAACTTAGGGAAGGATACGCATTCAAGTCAAAATGTGTCCATGCAGTTGCAAAATAAAATAAAAACAATGAGAAAAATAACTCTGCAGAAGTAAAATATCTGCAGACAGAAGAATTTAAACCATGAAAAAAAGATAGCCTGTATACAGTTTCTCTCACCGCACTAAAACATCTGTAGAAACCGGAATTGCTGCAGAAGCACGAATTAGAAATTCCTAGTCAAACTGTTTAAAGTCCACATTCAGTTTTAGTAGTTCTCCAGTTTGAGTTCTTAGATGAGCACACTCTGTAAGCACAGAGGGACTAGAGTCATTTCTCTGCGAGCGCCTGCAGCAGAGCACACGCTTCAGTCTCCTCCTTCTCCTCCTCCTTTATAAACTGCAGTAATGCAGTTCTAGACAAACTACAAATAAAAATGCAGGGAGTTGCTTTGTTTGAAAGATCTCATAGACAGTTAAAGGCCAACAAAATTCTTCCTCATCTTGAGTTACTCGGGATGATATTGGAAATATTAACTGCTGCCAAGACAATAATTTTTGACTCATATGACCAAGCTTAGAAGGAGGTCATATGTCTTTTTGAAGAATCTGAAACTTTCCTGATATGATTTATTGTATATTTCTTTCATATTTTCATTGAATCCTGCTTTTCTGTGATTACATTTGGACCAAACGTACCCCAAGCTTGTCCACACATACTCCACAAACTCTTTTCTGTGAAAGTCTTTCTGTCAGATTAAAACACATTTGAGCCACAATGTGTTACACATTATAGCAGCAGCCGGTTCGCTTCCCCCTCTCCTATCAAATGGGTCATTTGAATAAATTGGTTTTGTGTGTGTTTTTGGGGGGTTTTCTTATGATAAATTCCACACATAAATCACTATTCTGACACGCAAAGGCAAAAAAAAAAACAAAAAAACCCCCCATACCATTCATTTAACTAGTGTGTTTTATCACAAAAGTCACTGAAGTTATACACAATGCACACAAACTGTCATTCATTTACTGTTATAATCTGTTCTCTTGTTAAGATAAAGTGGATATATTGTGCTTTTTTGCCACTTTTTTATCTCTGTAGCCACTGCTCAGAAACCACCAGGTATCAGATACCATCTTTTCTCATAGGGCAAACAAAATGAATTAATGACCGGATAATAAAAATGTAATAAAATATATTATCATACTAATAAAATAATGATGAATGGCTTAAGATCTTGAGCAATAAAAGAAGCTTTTATGGTTGTGACACTCAGCAGCTGGCTCAGTTTATCAGAAACTACTCACACAAAGTGGACTGGTTTTCGTTTTCAGATACTTGTGAACTAACTAATGAGTCACTGCACTGTGTAACCTTTTAGATTCATTTAGAACCACAGAGGACGAAGAGATGATTGTGTGTTTGTGGATTAGTTATTTGTGTAGATATAGGGCTTCCCATTCATTGGTCACAGGCAAGGTTGGCATATTCCATCGGTGTTGTTTTTTAACTTGTACATCTGGATAACACACCATCACACATGGACACAAACACCTCCTCTTCTCTTCTCTTCTCTTCTCTTCTCTTCTCTTCTCTTCTCTTCTCTTCTCTTCTCTTCTCTTCTCTTCTCTTCTCTTCTCTTCTCTTCTCTTCTCTTCTCTTCTCTTCTCTCTGTGATATCTAACTTAAATGAAGTAAATAAAGTGCCGAGCAACTGTCACTATGTGATAGATGTAAGTGTGCGTTTGATTTACTAACTGGTTAGATTGTACTGATATTGTGTTCTCCCACTCTGTTGACCCCTACACTTTTGATTTACTTCCCTACTGCTGTAACGATTGGAGTTAGTGAGCCTCTCTTCTCGTCTTTCACAAGTAATCTTATACAAACACGACTTAATTAAATTATGTCGAGTTTCATGTCCAACCCAGTTAAAGTGTGTTTAATCTGCTAACAGAACAGATTTCTTATTCTCTCTTTTGGGCAGACACATATTTGAGCTAATTATGTCTTGATCCAAGTCATCATTAGAACTGAGAAGTTAAGCCTCTTCTGAGACATGGAAAAGGATAGTGGTAAGAGGCTTAGTGGGCTGAATAGGGGAGATGATGGGAAGAGCATAGTTTACAACAGCCTGTGCTTGCATGTGGACAGCCATGTGGCCAGTACAACAGGATTTGTTTGTTTGTGATTCTACTGATCAGAAAGTTGAGCTTACTCCATCCTTCTTCTGGCTGAGGAAACCGTTTCTCTTGAGCTTTAATTCACTCCAGATGAGGAGCACTGCAAGGGCAGCTGTATTGTTCTCCAAGCGAAGTGCTTAAAATGAGAGGCTAAGTAAGATTTAAAGGTGGTTTTTTTGAGACTATGTTTTTTTTAAATTAATAATGTTCAGCTAATGGAAAATTTCCGTTTATACACACAGAAGCACCATGGTTAATGACATATTGCTGTCTTTTCTCAATATTCAGTGTAGGCTAAAGGGAATGTGGAGAAATGTTGTGGTAGCTGGTGGCTGAGAAATCTCTGGAAACACACAGCATTGGTTTTAGTCCTTCTCATTCAATGCTTGGTTTTGACTGGGGGCCCTCCTCTGAGGGGGTGAATGACAGGAATAGTGTGGTTTGAAAACAATATCGCCTGACATGAGACACTCTCTACACCCCTGACATGTTTTTCCTCATAACAACTCAGCATATTTTCTGTTTTTCTGTATCAAGAAATGTTTACTTTAGATACATCTGTGCATGTAGTTTGCTTTAAAAATGAAACTCTCTCTAATCATCTGGTCTATCTGTGTGTCTGTGATATGCAAATTAACTGATGTTTATGTGTCCACACATCTATCTGCAGGTGTGCTTTATAGAGCAGTAAACACACCGAGAGGTCTTGAAAAGCTTTAGTGTCAAACAGGCTTTGTATATTAGGGAGACCGGAAAGATTGATCGTTGCATAAACCTAGAGTTTAGCAAAAGGAGGGATTACAAAATCCAGGCCATGCAGACATAAGAACAGATAGCCAGTTATTTTTCTTACTTTGATGGAGCAATGCAGGAGAACATTTTCTTTTTTTTCTCATCTGTTCATCTGACCCTTCCAGACCAGTGTGGGTTGGGAGGCATCCATCCCCATGTCATTTAAGTTTATTTGGATACTGTCAACAAATTGCTACATAAATTTACAAGGAAAATGATTTGAAATGGGTGACATTTCACTTTTGTGGAGTCCTTGACTGTCTTTGTCAGATGTAAGCTATCTACTATTTTAAGTCATTTTCAGTCTGTTACTCTGGCATTCCTCATACACTTTGTTCAATCTTATCCTTTAGCTACTTGACATGACGTTCCAGCCTTATTTAAGCTATGGAAAAGTCTAGATATATGTTTATATTTGTAGCAGTAGGTAACAGTGAAATTCTAATTCCAGTTCCATTAGCTGATAAATGTGTTTATGTATGTAAGAAAATGAAATATATCCTGTTTGAGAACAAAAACAGTGTGTGGTGTAGAGTGCATTAGTTTGTGTGTTGTCTGAGTTTTCGGAAAATCTGTTGCACTGGAATTCAGTTCTGTGTTTCACTCCTGGACAAGGTCTTTACTCAGGTTTCACAAATTCTCAACAACACTGATGAAAGCGAGCCCAGTTCTCCTGACATGCCTGACCAATGTAACATTTGTCAGACTGTTAACAGCTGTCTGCTGTGAAGCTGACGTGACATTTGGCATTTATGGGTCATGACATGGAAGGTTTGAAGATATTTGGCTCAGTCGGAGAGCCCTATCGTTTCCCATATCTTGTTGTTGTTTTGTAAAAGTCTCTTGTTGTATAGCAACTTTATTAATCAAGTTTGCATATCATCTGCATAGATAACATGAAGGTTATTTGCTACATTTGCTACTGTAATGAGGTTTTCTGGAACAGTTTAAGTGCAGTGGTCTGATGAAAGATACCTCAGCAGTAGCATTTTTAAAAAAACCAAAACAAAGAAACAACCATTCTTTCCTGTCAGCATTGTACATTTTACACTCAGTACTTGTGATTGTACCGCACCCTTTTATTAGATAATGATGAATGAATTCTTTTGCAAAAAATGACTGTGTTATTTTAAAGCTAAAACATCTGCTCACAGATTTATTCAGTATGTTACCCTTTGTGAGTCAAGATGTGCTAAATGAAATCCTCCCTGAAATAGAAAGCAAACGTTGGCTTGATATGCTTTAACAGATAAGTGCAGGATTTGATAGTTCTCAATGTTTTGTATTTTACAATTTCCAAACATAAGTTGAGATTTCTGGCTATTCTTAGCATCTTTACCGTCTGCTTTATCTGTAAAGATAAAGTAGGTAAAGGTAAAGTAGGGCCTTTTGTTGATGGTTTAATCCTCTGTTTATTGTAAGTTCATGCGGCTGATATATAATGAGTGAAGAAACATGCTCTCTGTTGCCATTCAGACTCTGACACTGTTAACACATTAGTCTTCTTGTGCACATGCACGCTTACCTTGAGCCTTTGACTCCAGGCCAGGGTCAGGTAGCTAAAGTTAGCTCTGAAGTGTCAGTCACACTCTAGCACTGAGGAAATCACATGACCTTATGGTATGAGAGCAACAGAATTTCCAAACAGTCTCTTTGACAGGTATTTCACGCTCTCTCACACACAGAGATAAATTAGAATGACTTGTTTGACTAAATTTGGAGATTTTAAATTTCAGTTTAATGCATAGTTTTGTTTACAAAAACTCATAAATCTGAGATTTGTACACCTGATGTGTTTGATGGATATACATTTGCAGCTTATGTATCTCTGACATTTTTGCTCAGCTATCACTTTTTTAAAATAATTTGGTGGTATTTCTTTACTAATCACTGATACGCTTAGAATCCTGCTTTGTTTGGCATTGAACTAGCCAGCTCTGATCTACACTAAGCAATTACATCTCAGCGATAATGAAAAGCGTTTTAGCCGCAGCAGGATGCTTGCGATAGCAAGAAAATGCTGGAGTTTCTTAGCAGGCTGCTCAATAAATTCCTAATGGATCTGTGTTTTACTGCTTTACGATCAGCAGTATATTCTCGTTTCACAACTGCACTGTGATTGTTTGATTACTGTTAGTGAGTATTTTAGTCTTTGTGACCACAGCAAAACAAAGACAGAAGGATTTTGGCCTCATGAGTAAAAACAGATTTTAGAATAATGAGGCACAACAATTCAACAATAATTTTTTACTCAGATCCTTTTGTCTTAAATTCAATATTGCAAAAGCCTGTTTGGGACTGGCTTCTGCTGTCAGAATCATTTTTTGTACTCCTGATTAGGATGTTTTTGAACTCTGCTGGACTTTATCCTGTTTCTAATACTCCTTTTTGTGTTATGTGCACATCTGTATTCGTCTGTCCACTACTATCTTATTCCTGCTGAGGGGAATCAAAACGAGTAAAACTGCAAAAGTGAACAGGGAACAGATGTGAAACTTAAATTCCTTCTGAAAAATTGGTTTATGGAGGATTTCACCGTCAAATTCGATGATTTTGCAGCACTGCTTTTATCATGGGATTGTATCCTCATGGACTATCATGATTATTTGAAAATGGACTTTGCTGAAATAATGCTTTGATGAGCATTTATAGTACCATGAACACACGTGGCTGTTTTTGATTATTTTCAGCTTTATCAGTCATCAGTTTGTTAATGTTGGCTAGTCAACAACTATTTGTTCCTCATAGTAATGTTTATCCGTACTTGTCTCAGACTAGCGGCTAATTAGCTTTAAATTGCTTTTTCCGTAAGACAGAAATCTGTAAACAATATTTTACCAGAGACGTAATTCTAATCTATCAGGCTGACCTTTTGTATCTTCTGTCAGCATCCCTTTATTATAAACCGTGACCTCTTGCTGGGTTTTTAAAAAAAATTAAAATCCATTATTATTATTGAATATGACAACAGTTTTGTGTAGCTCAGACTTCCGCTCTGGACTAACTTCATTAGTCATGTTATAAATGATTAGGATCTTTCACATATTGTTACTATTGTTTTTTCCATGTGTCGTTTTTTGCTGAAGCTCAGACGGAGCATGAGAATGGGGAAGAAAGGTGATTTAAGTGATTTTCAACATGGCATGGTTGTTGGTGCCAGATGGACTGGTTTAAGTGTTTCAGAAACTGTCGATCTGCTGGGATTTTCCCATACAACCATCTCTAGGATTTACAAGGAAATAAGAGAAAATCCACTGGATAAAAATACATTGTTTGATGCCAGACGTTGGAGGAGAATAGCCGGTCTGATTTGAGCTGAGAGAAAGGCAGCAGTGACTCAAACAATCCCTTAAGACCAAAGTGTGCAGAAGACCATCTCTGAAATACACACTGAGCCTTGAAGCACATGGACTACAGTAGCTGAAGACCACACCAGATGGCACACCTGTCAGGCTACAGTTCACATTTGTTCATCCATAATTGGACTGGAAAAACATTGTGTGGTCTGATGACAACAGTTTACCCGTCTTCTGATGGCTGCTTCCAACAGGACAAGGCGCCATGTTATGAATCTCAGATCATCTGGACCTTGTTTCTTAAATATGACAATGAAATTTGTTGCCTGCCTTTCAGCCAACAAATCTCATACAGCACATGTGTGATGCTACATGGACCAAAATCTCTGAGGAACGAATCTATGCTGCAAAGACTTAGTTCTGAAGGCAAAACAGGGTCTAACCTGGTACTAGTAAGGTTTACCTGATAAAGTGTAGGTTATATATGTGGGAGTTTATATATGCTATACATGGCAGGAACTTCAGGAGCTGATCACATATTAACTTAATAGTAATTCGATTCTCCTTCTTCTTCTTAGTCAGGATCTAATAATCTGCAAGTTATTTGTTACTGAAGGGAAAAGAAGAATAATCGGCAATAATTAGCTCTTTGATATTTTCCATTTACCTTTATCACTTTACTTTGTTTTCAAGGTAAAACTCATTTAGTCAAAATGTTACATCATCCCTTGAATCATTTTGAGGTTTGATGTTGGAAACTTGTGAAAAATGCCTGTTATGTTTGTGCTTGTGCTGTGTGTATGTGGCCAGCAATTGATGGTCAGTATGTCCAAGCATATGAATGTGCTTGACATCATTGATATATAGACGCCCAAGCATGTTAGCATGTGTGAATGTGTGTGACCTTATTGTGATATATAGAAGGATGCAAGCAATACAAACTGCTATTTGACAGACTTGTAAAGTTCTGTGTTTCAGGTTTTGATTATCTTTCTGACTGCAGTGATCAGTTGTCCTTAGCGATCCTATTTAAATGAAGTATTTCTTTTGTATTGCACGCCATGAGTTCTGCAGCTTAATCATTGTAGCATGCCATATTTCTTACTCTTGGTCACACAGACAAGCAAAAAAAACTACACAGCCTGTGCTGGTGTAGCAGGACCCAGTGGTGCACACATCCTGCCTTCTTTTGTTTGCGTGTAGTAATTCTAATGTACAATGTTTTGCTACTAACTAAACCAATCGTGAAGCAAGTGTAACAACATGTGTTTTTCTATCTAATGCCCCAGGACTATGAAAACAAAAACAACCCCCGCTACCTTACTTATCCCACTATATTTCCATACCTAGTGGTCCTTTGGGCTCTAGTGGCCCCAATAAAACCACTGCATTCCATTGGAGCCATTAAAGGATATCAAGGGCCAAGCTGTTAGGTATGGATCACATTTCTTTTTTTTATCTGCATATATTGAGAAGCATCACACTGAACACATGTGTGAGTTAATTCACTGAATAAGAATGCTATTAATGGAAAACAGCTTGCAGTTTGTCAGTTGCATAAAATTAAAACCATTTGCATTCATCTTCCCTGTTTGCTTTGTTCACCGTAACATCTGCAGTTTCCCCACTTTGTCCTTTTTTATCTTTATTCACTCAGTTCAATAGCTAATTACTGTTTGCTGTGTACTGCCTTACTGTACCTGTCCTGCCTCCACAATAAGTTTACATTTAAGATAACACTTAACTAGCCACTAAAGATAACGACACAAACACTTTCCTGAATATATAATGATGCCCTATAACAATCTGTATCGATAAACCCATCACAAATACTGGGAAGGTTCAGAAGTTAAGTCTGTAAAGAGACATAGATGTATCATTGATGAGTTTGCAAGATTAGAGCTCTACAGCTGAATCAAAACAGTCTGAGACACTACAAAATAAAGCTGTAATGTAGGTTCTGGATACCTTACAAAACTCTGAAAGAACAATACTAAAAATATTGTCTGTGTTTGAGGGGCATGTAAATTATATCACGCATCCACAGTTAAAGGCCTTATTGTGTCTCCAAGGATGCCAAAAGGACATAAAAATTGAACATGTGGCTTATTGATCCTCCAGACCCTGTAGTTCTTCCAATATCTCTTTGTCCTCACTGATGGCCAAGTTTTCTCTCACAAGAACAGGAATATCCAGAAACATCCAGGAATCCTGACATTTAAAAGGCACCGAGGTCCAAAGGAAGAAGAGATGAGCCAACCTCTTATCCTGCATGACCTTATACTTTACTAAACAGAATTTCAGTTAATGGGATTAGTCACAGGATCATATTATTCACTTTCAGGCAGCGGTAAAAGCATGGTCCTATCTTTCCATCTGCCTTGGAGAACGACAGAAAATCCAGTTTGTTGACTTAGTAAAAGTTTGGAAACTACTAAGATGATTGAAACGGGGGATTTTATGTGACACTGCACCTGTTTAACCCTGTTTAAACCCTGTTTTATCCAACCGAATGGGGTCCATGCAGAGATATCTCACAGGTATTTTTTTTAATCATTTCAATTTTGTATGACTTTGTCAATCAGTTTGTTCCTAATGATATTACATCATTGTGATAGCATGTGTTGATATCATCGCATTTCAACCATTTCAGATGCCATTGTTACCTTCATCATCTGAATGGTAACATCCAGACAGGAAATATTATTATTATTTTTAATATTGTTGTATTATTAAAATAATAAGAGTATTATTACTTTTATTTTGCTAGTCTGATTGCTTCTTACAGTTAATTATTCATGTGGTCTCCTAGGAGCCCATTCAGTAGTGTTAAATATGTTGACAAAGAGGTGACAGTGCCTTTAGCAGCAGATGTGTTTGCACATTGCACAGACACCTCCCTGTGGCTGTTTGCACATTGAAAGTGCTTTTTTTTCACTCTTTAACCAGTTCAGGGTCGCAGGCTGGGTGAAGTCTTTCCCAAACGTTATACGGTGAGAAGTGAGCTACACTCTGGACACGCTTTACCTCCTGCAGAAGTTTTAAAAGTTTTTCCTCATAAAACACTTTTGGGGAATAGCTGATTTTGACTCAAGCAAAGCAAAATGTTACTCAGTGAATGTGTTGAAGCCTGGCAGTAGTTGATTTAGGACAGAGCACCCTCTGCTGGAGAGTAAAAGTCAATAATCAAGCAGGGCTTATACCTTAAGTATTACAGTTTTTACCGAATGCCTAAACACTAACTGTGATTCCTGTAGCACAATTTCTAAAACTAGTCAGACGTATAGCAAAACTACTCACTGAGTGTGCAAAACTAAAAGCACAAAAACTGCTTTGCACTCAGTTTGCAATTTTGTAACACACACTTTGCAAGACTGTAGGCACAATTCACTGCACAACACTCAATTACCAAATTTCCAACACACTCCTAGCAAAAGTATACACATGTATGGCTATCATTAACACTAATTTGCCAACTGTCTGGCACACTTTCACATGTGAAAACTTTCTTAGATAATTCGTTCACTTTGCAATCAGCCTAAGCACTATAATACAGGTAAGCTGTGTGTGCGGAGTACAATGGTGGGAGCAGAAAGAGTGAGAAGTAGAGGAGGCCGAGGAAGAGGACGTGGAGGTGAAGAAGTAGGATGAAGAGGACGACAAGGACAAGGAGGAGCAAGAGGAAGACGAGGAGGGGGCAGAGGAAGCATGTTCACTGCAGACCACGTAACCCATATAGTCATTATGGCGATTGCAAATAATCCTATACTTGGAAATAAACACTTGTGTTTGTTTTGATGTGTTTGACTAAACACCAGTACTTGAAGTTTGGATCCCTCCATGCTTATGGATCTATGACAGAAGTATGAGCTCAAACTGACATAGCCTACCTTGTGCACGGGGAAGGCAAACGCCAGATGTGTTTTGTATTCATACCATCGGTGTGCAGTTGGCGCATTGTGTGCTTAGTAGATGATGGCTTGTGTGTACTGTTTGATACGGAAACACCATTTTTACAAAGGTGTGAAGAGTTAATCTAGCTGTGTTCGCTTTTGCAAGAGAACTAAAATGTTTGGATAATTGGGTGACAGGTTGTTTTATTTGTGTGTAGAGTTTTGCTAAATTAGCCAATAGTTACATAACATGTGCTTAAGCAATCAGAAAAAACTGTAAGCACATGTTATGTAACTATTGGCTAATTTAGCAAAACTCTACACACAAATAAAACAACCTGTCACCCAATTATCCAAACATTTTAGTTCTCTTGTCCTTGTCGTCCTCTTCATCCTACTTCTTCACCTCCACGTCCTCTTCCTCGGCCTCCTCTACTTCTCACTCTTTCTGCTCCCACCATTGTACTCCGCACACACAGCTTACCTGTATTATAGTGCTTAGGCTGATTGCAAAGTGAACGAATTATCTAAGAAAGTTTTCACATGTGAAAGTGTGCCAGACAGTTGGCAAATTAGTGTTAATGATAGCCATACATGTGTATACTTTTGCTAGGAGTGTGTTGGAAATTTGGAAATTGAGTGTTGTGCAGTGAATTGTGCCTACAGTCTTGCAAAGTGTGTGTTACAAAATTGCAAACTGAGTGCAAAGCAGTTTTTGTGCTTTTAGTTTTGCACACTCAGTGAGTGGTTTTGCTATACGTCTGACTAGTTTTAGAAATTGTGCTACAGGAATCACAGTTAGTGTTTAGGCATTCGGTAAAAACTGTAAGCAATCAGAAAAAACTGTAATGCACTGCAGCTATTTGTAATTTTCCTGTAAAAGTTCATTTAAGAAGTATTGCTTGAGTAGTCATGACCATCATTTATGTAGTGCGATACATGGAATAAAATATTTTTATAAATAGGCTTTTGTCCAATGTTGTACAAAGATAGCTGATAGCAGATGGTGCTTTGTATTTTATGTGACAGCTACCAGGAAATTAGTTGTTTGTTTTTTTTAGACATTTCTTTTCTTTCCTACTTTTTTTCTCTGATGACTACAATCTATACTGGATGTTTTCACACTAACAGTATATTTTAAGCAACATCATCTGTCTTTTTTCTGGAGTTGCGATTTAAATGATTTATATGATTTATATGATTCCTCAACCTTCCCTCTAGCTCCATTGGGTCTACATTTGTGCCTTTGAATGTGACTTTCCTACAGGTACTGGATGTATTGTCATTCATTTTAGTGTATTTATGCCTTGCTTGAGATGAATTCTAATCAATTTTGCGATCTTTGACTTGTCACTTGGTGGAATCAACAACTCGAGTTTTGTTATATTTTAGCTTAATCACCAAATGCTTGTGGATAAGGTTCTTCCATCGTCCTCAGCAAAGTACTTTGTGCTTAGTCCTGCTCATATTCTAACATACACAGATAAGATGGAGAAAATGGAAGACAGAAATGTGTTACGCATTCAAATATTATCATTATCAGTGTGTGCATGTTAGTGTGCTGACATTAGCAGGGCTTAGATAGTGCTTAAGTACAGCCTCATAAAGCTGCTGATGTAGATGTAGACTCCAGTTTTAATATGTCAGACATGATGTAAACTCCAAACCTTTTATGTTCCGCCATGTTTGGGCTGTAGTTCAAATAACTTGTCAAAACTGGTTAAAACAGGCAATGGCTGAGTTATTCTGTTTTCCAGAGTGTTACGTGGGCCTAGGTTGAGTTTTGTTTGTTGTGTTGGCCTTAGCTCACCCCAAATTATACACTCCCACTACCGTGAGTGCCATTGTTGTGAATAAACTATTGTTAAAAGTCCGATGCTGTGGCTGTGTCTGTTTGGGCGTGGGAAGTCACGGGACGCCCCGCTCTTGTTACGGTCATTTCGAGCCGGGTTGTAATACAGAGCTTTTTATCTATGTTTTGAGTTGTTTAGTCAATGTGTAGCTGAATGCAACCCCCCTTGGATATCCTTGTGTCTGGTGATAACAGGAGAAATTCACGTGGAATTGAGGTTAGAGGCCAACATTCCTGAAGATAGAAGTGTTGCATAGGTAAGCACTGATAAAGAGCTTATCCACTGGTCTCTCCTACACCCAGTCCAATGATCATGAGGCGCAGTGTGGAAATAATAAACTGCAGCGTTGGTCGATATAGACAAAGGGAGGATCTGGTGAAAAGTGATGAAAACTAAAGTTCAACATTTTAGGTAAACAGCTCATTTACAGTCACTGTACAGTCCCCAAAGACCATGTGTATCAGGGACCTCAGAGAAAACTAAAAGAAAGACCCCACCTTACGCATTGTTGTTACGACCCGGCTCTGCTAGGCGACAGGGGATGTAACATAAATGAGCCCAGAGACAGGAGGGTTACATAAAAAGAAAAACATAAGGTTTATTAACACAACTGAAAACAGTTAGTGAAACAACTCACTAGGCAATAGGGTGATTTAAACGAACATAACAACTCATATATTCAAATAACACTAATAACAACAGTAGAACACTAATCACCTAAACATCTCACAGGCAGTTACTCAACACAAAGGTTGCAAAGTGCAAAGGCAAAGGCAGGAGGGACAGTCTACGGAGTCTGTTCACATCAACAAGTCCCCCACAAATAAAGACTCCTCAGCCTTTTATACTCCCAGGTAAATGCAGGCAGCCGCGTCATTGGTCCGTCGTATTCAAGGTTCCTGCAGCAGCCAATGGTGTGAGTGGTCTGGCACACTCTAATCTGCATGAACTTCCGGAAGTCTGTAATAAAAAGGGGCGAGCCATCTGGCTTAGACTCCACTATACAAGGTTAGCTCCAGGGGCTTTGACTGGGCTTCGCTAAGCCATGTTGCAGCAAATAGTCAGCCTCCTGTCTCTTGAGCAAGCGTTTATGAGCTCGATAAGGATGCTGCTTAATAGGTTTAGCTTCCTGGACATCAATATCATGCTCTAGCACTGTAGTGCGAGTTGGCACATCCCCGAATAAACAGGTGTATTCATTAATCAAGACAGTTATGTCTTCTTGCTGCTCTGAAGACAGATGCTCAAGCAAACTCGGCAATGCTGAAAGCATTTCTGAGTTAGACAGACGGGGTCTAGAACAGGTGGGATAACTTAGTTTTAAACCATCAACCTCGTCCACCCCTCCTTCCTCTAGGTGACTTGAGGCTACAACAGGTGCACAGATGCCATCAGGCTCTGGTGTCGACCGAGGATGGTATAATTTCAACATGTTTATGTGGCAGACACGTGTTTTGCGTCTGCGGTCGGGAGTGCAAATTACATAATCAGTCTCCCTCTCTCTTTTCACAGACTTTAAAGGGGCCACTATACCTAGCAGACAAGGCTGAGCCCGGAACAGGCAAGAGTACAAGAACCTGGTCACCCACTTGAAAGCTTCTTTTAACAGAAGCCTTATCATAATGGCGTTTCATTTTCCTCTGTGAAACAGCAAGGTGCTGTTTAGCCAGAGCGTTGGCTTGGTTCAAACGCTCACGGAAGTGTTTTACATACCTGCTTGCATTTACGTTGGACGCCCCGTGTGGGCTCAAAAATGCCTCTTTCAGAGCTTTGAGGGGTCCGCGTGGCCTATGGCCAAATACCAGCTCAGAAGGACTAAAACCAAGTGACTCCTGAACAGCGTCACAGGCAGCAAATAACACAAATGGAACTCCCTCATCCCAGCTCTTTTCAGACTTATTTGCGTAGCATCACCTTTAAGGTCTGATGCCACCGCTCTAATGCACGTTGCGATTCAGGATGATAAGCAGAGAACACGATATGTTTGACACCTAGAGTGCTAGCCACTTGTTTGAATAACTTAGATTGAAAGTTTGAGCCCTGGTCAGTCTGTATGACCTTTGGCAGGCCAAACACGGAAAAGAATGTTGTCAACGCCTTAACAACTGATTTTGCTGTAACCTTATGTAATGGGACAGCCTCGGGGAAACGGGTAGCTGCACACATGATCGTATTGCTTTCCTGATTTTGTTCTAGGTAGTGGACCCACACAGTCTACTATGACATGGTCAAATGGCTGATCCACTACAGGAATGGGACAAAACGGAGCTGGGGGTATGACCTGATTAGGTTTACCTGCAATCTGACATACATGGCATGCTGATCTTAAAACTGTTCTCCCAAAGTTTCATCAGCATGTACATTTTCCAACAAGGGGAGACAACATATTGGACTTGGTCTACACACAGGAAAAAGGAGCATACAAAGCCATCCCCCTCCCCCACATCGGCACCTCTGATCACCTCACTGTTATGCTAATGCCAGCATACAGACAGAGAGTGAAGGTCATCAAACCTGTTATGAAAGAGGTAAGAGTGTGGCCACAGGAGGCCACCTCTGCTCTTCAAGACTGCTTTGGGTCAACTGATTGGGACATATTCAAGGAAGCAGCCACCTACAATAACATCATAGACATCGAGGAGTACACAGACACGGTGAGCTCATACATCACCAAATGCATTGATGATGTAACACAGGTGAAAAGTATCACAACTCGAGCCAACCGGAAGCCATGGCTAACAGGAGATGTCCACAGGCTGCTGAAGGCCAGAGACAAGGCCTTCAGAGCTGGGGATGAAATAGGCCTGAGAACAGCGAGAGCCAACCTGTCCCGTGGCATCAGGAAAGCGAAACAGGACTACACACACAAGATAACCTCCCACTTCAATGATAGCAAGGATGCAAGAAGCCTATGGCAAGGCATCCAGACTATTACAGACTACAAGCCTGTAGCGCGTAGCTGTGAGAGCGACACCACTCTGCTCAACAACCTGAACAGCTTCTTTGCACGATTTGAAGCACAGAACAACACACGCCCACAGAAAACACCACCACCTCCACACGACCAGCCTCTGTGCCTGTCTGCTGCCAGCGTGAAGAGGACACTCATCACCATCAACGCCCGGAAAGCAGCGGGTCCAGATAACATCCCTGGTAGTGTGCTGAAAGACTGCGCAGAGGAGCTGAAGAATGTCTTCACAGACATCTTTAACACCTCCCTGAGGCAAGCCACTGTCCCATCATGCTTCAAGACTGCCACCATCATACCTGTGCCAAAGAAACCATCCCCAGCCTGTTTCAATGACTACCGCCCCGTGGCACTGACACCCATTATTATGAAGTGCTTTGAACGACTAGTCATGTCACACATCAAATCCACCCTACCTCCCACCCTGGACCCACACCAGTTCGCATACAGAGCGAAACGATCCACAGAGGATGCAATCTGCTCTGCCCTCCACCCAGCCCTAACTCATCTGGACAAGAAAGACTCATATGTGAGAATGCTGTTCATAGACTTTAGCTCAGCATTCAACACCATAATACCACAACAACTCATCTGTAAACTGGACAGACTGGGCCTCAGCACCTCCCTCTGCAACTGGCTGCTGGATTTCCTCAGCCAGAGGCCTCAAGCGGTGCGTGTGGGCAACAAGGTCTCAAACAGCATCACCCTGAGCACGGGGGCTCCACAAGGCTGTGTGCTCAGTCCTCTGCTCTTCACCCTGTTGACACATGACTGCACACCAACCTACAGCTCCAACCACCTTGTGAAGTTTGCGGACGACACAACGCTGGTGGGGCTCATCATCAAGGGCGATGAGACCCACTACAGGAAAGAGGTTGAGCTCCTGACCACGTGGTGCAGAGACAACAACCTCCTGCTAAATGTCAGTAAGACCAAGGAGATTATTGTCAACTTCCAGAGAGGCCACACCTGTCACCCCCCATTGACCATCGACGGCGCTGCGGTGGAGAGGGTGAGCAGCACCAAGTTCCTGGGGGTGCACATCAGTGAGGACCTCTCTTGGACCACCAGCACAGCATCACTGGCCAAGAAAGCACAACAGCGCCTCTACTTCCTGCGCAAACTCAAGCGGGCAAGTGCTCCACCACCCATCCTGACTACATTCTACAGAGGCACTATTGAAAGTATCCTCTCCAGCTGCATCACTGTGTGGGGCGGTAGCTGCACTGACTATAACAGAAAAGCTCTACAACGCATTGTGAGAACAGCTGAGAGGATAGTTGGTGTACCACTCCCCTCCCTGCAAGACATTTACACCACTCGCCTCACCCGCAAAGCCATCACAATTGTCAACGATGCAACCCACCCCGCGCACTGTCTGTTCAGCCTCCTGCCCTCTGGAAAGAGATACAGAAGTCTCCACTCCCGCACTACCAGGCTCACCAACAGCTTCATCCACCAGGCTGTGAGACTGCTGAACTCTCTTCCCTCCCGACTCCCAGCCAGCAGAATCACCAGATTGGCAGAAGTATAGGAAGACAGATTGGACTCTACTCCCCCTCACCCACGCACACTCTCCAACAAAGAAACACTCTCTGAACCAAGAACTGAAAACATTCCTGACTTGCATTGCAATTGCACACACCTGCAACTATATATATATTTTTAGTATTTCTTTTAGCACTATTTATATTATTATATTACTATTTATTACTTTATTGTTAGGGCTGTTTTTGTTGTGCATCTGCACCTTATTGTTGTCAATGTCTACGCATGGGACAGTGTGAAACGTAATTTCAATTCCTTTGTATGGCAAGTACATTTGAAGAAATTGACAAATAAAAGTATTCTATTCTATTCTATTCTAACTGCGGCAAAATTTAGAAACATCACACTTCATACCAGGCCAAAAGAAGTGCTTTAATAGTAGCTGGTATGTTTTTGTGATGCCCAAGTGTCCTGACCACTGGCTTTCATGGGCAAGAGCCAGGATTTTCTGCCGGTACACAGAGGGCACGACAATCTGCTCGACTTTACTCCGTTCTGCACCTTCTGCACCTGGTGGAGACCACTGATACATTAGAACATCATGTTCTACAAAATAGGCTTGTTGCTCTTTATTGACTTGCTCATCACTTACCGTACATTTGAAACAGCTCTGCAGTGTTTCATCAGCTAATTGAGCTGCTGACAGCTGGTCTCTAGTCAAGGGTAGCGAAGAGACCTTTGGAAATGGATCAGGCTCCTCAGGTTTCACTGAGTCTGGGGCTGACAGAACATTGTTTCTTTTAGTTGGTACATCATTCTCCTCGCAAAATGAGGACATCAACACCGAATCAGAGAGGGCAACATCAGTATCTTTACGAGCTTGTGCTCGAGTAATCGCACAGGCTGGATACAGCCCAGGGTGCACGGAAACATCAGAAGTCTTCTGATTTAGGGGGTTGTCTAAAACCTCCCGACAAGGGAGCACTAACCCTCCTGCAATATCATTGCCCAACAACATGGCCACACCCTCTATTGGCAAGGCCGGGCAAACAGCAACGGGGAAAAAATCCTGTAACAAGTTTTGATTTGATAAAAACTCTGTGAACTGGTCTGGGAGCGTAACCCATCTCTATCCCCCGTAGAACAGAATTAAAACCACATTCACTTTCAGCATAAAATGGTAAAACACTCGAGAGGATGACAGTCTGAGAAGCTCCAGTGTCCCTTAAAATACGCACAGGTTTTAAATCAGAGGGATTGTCGGTTAGCGATACTGAGCCATCAAAAATGAATGGTTCGAAACAGGGGTCCGGCACCTTACCACCACAACCATGGACCTCATTACAGGCCTCAGCTTTCACAAAACCCACCCCTTTGGGTTGCTGAGCATTTGATGGTTGATGATGCTCCTGCAGCAGCCAATGGTGTGAGTGGTCTGGCACACTGATCTGCATGAAGTTGGGCGGGCATAGGTCCCTGACCAGCCAATCACCCGTGAGTCCTGGAACGCTTTGATTTCCATAGAGGAAGGCGGGGCCACCTGAGGCCAGGGGCCGTAACAATTGTATTAAATTAAATGTCATTGTTCATGTTTACTGTAATGACAGAAAATTGCTTAGGGAAGTTTTTAGTTGTAACTGTTTTAGTAACTTTTTTCTTTTTGGCAGCAATAGAGGTCTGCTCGTCAGGAGGATAATTCTGTTCCCGATTTTGATCCTTTCTCTGGATTTGTTTAAAATAAGAAATATTTCAAATATTGCCATGCAAGGATTTAGTAAGAAAGTGTTTGTGTAGATGCTGCTTCCCCAAAAAACAAAACAAAAGAAAACCATAGTGGAACTGTGTATTATGGTGCAAACAAAATGAGCTTTGGAAAAAAACAATGAGTTTGTTTTGGAATGCACTGTTTATTATTTCTAATGTGAAACAGGGGCAAACGTTTAACTCCTCACAACCTTTGACAGAGCATACGTTCCATGTAAATATTATCGTTTTATTCACTTCACTCAAGTCAGATGCTGATTATCTTATTCACTCTGTGGCAAAATACTTCTTCCATTCCTCTAGATAGATTATGCAAGCATGGCTTTTGTAGGTCAGTCTTTACTGACAAGTTACAGCTCTTTCAGCCCTTCACATATGAAGCCAGCAATCCATAAATGATAACTATGTGACTAGGGTGGATCAACAACACAAAGCAACCTCCCAAGGTTGTGCCTCTGCTTTTGGCCTAAAGCTTGAAATCAGAGACAGTTATTTGACCCTGTTGAGCCTGTTGGCTAAGAATAGATGCATTTTAGATGTGTATAGACGAATACACATAATGAAAAAACACAATTTTATTGTACGTTACTCCAGACACTAACAAATATTTAAGATATTGCCCAGACATGTAGTGCCTAGTACCACTGCTCTACTTGTACAAGCAGATACTATTTATTTTGTTTTATGTGTTGATGAATACACTCATACAAATGATACTTAATGATATATGCATCAAAACAAATGATCAGTCAAATGTTCAGTTTCCTAGCTAAAATAAATGTTTAGCAAAGCCACATTTTGAAGAAAGAAAAATCTTGGTTTAAAATTGGCCATCGTTTCTTTCAAGATTGCCTCCAACTTCTGTTCTGTCCAACTTCAATTCAGTCTTCCATGGAAAAACATTCATGACACGTATGAACCTGAATAAGACACATTTGGTGAAATGAACAATAAAAATCAAAGTTTATTGGGTACAGTTTAACTACATATGACAGCTGTGTGTGTGTGTGTGTGTGTGTGTGTGTGTGTGTGTGTGTGTGTGTGTGTGTGTGTGTGTGTGTAAAATAATATATGCAGTAAAACTAACTGCAAGAAAACAAAATCAAGAGCACAGTCCAAAAAGCTTTTTGTGTTTTTCTGGGCATTACATTTCTAAGTAACACACTTTGAAAACAATTGTTTTGCATGAAAACAACTTTGGAAGCTCGAATTAAGAGTTAGCAGAGCCCAAGTTTAATATCTGTGTTTAATATTTGTGTTCAGGTATGTTTATATATGATGATTTCATTTAATGAGATTGGAAAAATCTTGTGGATTTGGGTTTTGTTTAAGGTTAGTTGCTTAAAGTTGGCCATGCAACCTGACCTATTTTTTGATTATTATATCAAATAAATGTTCCTTCCACTCATCTCACTCTGGACTCTGGAATGAAGTGCCTTCAGACGCCTCTTGTCATGCAGGGCAGCTGCTTTGCCTCAGCAGGGGCTCTGCAATTTAAAAAGTTACAAAGTTTGCCACTCATACTTATAAGCAGGGGAGGTCTGGATTGAGTTCCTTAATTATAACTATTTGAAGTGCCTCTGTAGATTTGGTAATCCCAAGAATGTGCCCATCTGTGTGTGTACACACATTCATATGTATTTATGTGAGTTTACACTGATTACACCAGCAAGCACATGAACACATATTCCTACACTTCAGTACATATCTGCTTAAGCTACCCATACACGCAGCAGGGTGTTGGAGAGTCACGTGGCATAGCACTGCACAGCATGACTATACGTAGATGAAGACAACATACCCACCCCCACATCATCTGACACCCATCCTCCCCATTAACAAGATGCAAAGAGTGGAGAGAGCTCCATGAAAGATTTACAAGTGATCTGAGGTGGTCTCCATCAGAAGCAGAGATGAGGCCAGTTGTTGGAGGCGAACGAGAGGGAGGGAATTCCAGGGAGAATCCCTGAGTGTCTGAAGTGTGATTTTGTATTCAGAGAAGAGATTTAGTATTCCACTGCTCAGCAGTGAGCGGTCTCATGGATGCTTTCACCCACTGTCACGCCCTGCATCGTGCAGATTCTATCTCAATTGAGTTTGACGGCTGATGGAAGGAGACACATACCTGCACCTTAACACCAGCCAACTTTAAATTCCAGTTCAACTAAAAGAAATGAAAAAGATCATAACAGAGAGGTCAACTCTAAGTCATGGGGAGGTATATAGTTCATAATTTCTCAGATGAACCCTATAGAGAAATCAAACTATTTCAGACCAAGGCTTTAGGATATGGATTTATTATATGGATCATTTCATTTAAAAACATAAACAGCTAGAGTTTGCAACTTTGACAGCAAAGGGGCTCCTCATTATTTACTGACCTCAGCTTCCCCGTGTCTCTTATTTGACCAAATGCAATGAAGTAATGTAATGAAGGCTGGCCCTCATCTTCTTTTTCTCATCTTGATCCAGGATGATCCAGCTGGCATCAGCCTTCTTTTGTGTTCAGAAAACTTGACAGTGCACATGCTAGGGTAGCCTTCACTACTGGCATTGCTCCAGTGTTGGTTTGAACGGTTTTGTTTTAATAAATTCCATCTGTCTCGAGTACATCTCTTGTGACGCCCCACTTCTGTTGAACCAGTTTGTCACTTTTTCTACACAAAGATATACCCATGAAAATAAGATAAACTAAACCAAAAAGTCCTGCATCTGCACATTTTTCTTCCCATTGCTGCAGCAAGCACCAAATCGTCCCTCCTGCAGCGTTTGCAAACGTGAGTGCATCAGAGAGTCATGTTGCTTTTGACAGTCCTACCAAGAAAGCAGACATCAGAGTTGGCTCCGTCACCAATTATATAATTAGCTTGGACAGCCTTGCAACCAAATCTGCAACAGACTTTAGCTGTGTCCATATAGAAGCTACACAGACTTTCTCCTCATATAAAGTCAACTGGAAAACTTGTAGCCGGGGAATGGAAAGAGTGAAAGGGAAAATGAAAAAAAAAGGGGAAATCTGAATCCACCAGCCATGTTTGAGGTACAAGCCACGACATTCGTGCATCAGGTGCATCTTAGCATAAAGTTTAGTCGCGCGCCCCGTGTAATCTAGCGATTAGAAGGCACCTGAGGAATTTGAGTTGTAGGCCAAGGTGGGAACGGTTCCTGCCTCGTGAGCACACAGCGTGCGCGCTCCTGTCTCCATATCACTGACACTTCAATTAATTCTGCTGCTCCACGAGACAGACACGCACTAAGGAGCCCACTGGAGCATCGAGAAAAGCTCAGAATTTGCGCACAGATGACCACAAAATGACACCGAGCGCTCGCTGTAGAATTTAGCTCGCGTGGATCCAAGAATTGATTCCGTGAGTAAGCTTAGTCGCGAAGCGAAGTGACTTAAAACAAGCGCAACAGCCCGTTTGTTTTGCACCCCGCAGTTTGTGGCCAGGGACCCACGCTGGAAAATGAGGCTGGGAAGCATAATTTTATTCGTCGCTTTCTGCTCTTTCACCGCTTATTACGTTTACGAGCCCATTCCCGAGGAGATAGAAGAGAGATGGAAACTCATGCTGACCAACTCTTTCTTTAGAAGTCTCAGCCATCTGGTAAGAAAAATAAAAAATAAAAGAACTATTCTTGCCGTCTATCTTGATAATCTGCTCTGCTGTTACTGAAATACAAGCCCAAAGAGTGTAGGCTCTTCAGTATTGTGGATGTATGAACACACCTTTCTGATCACTTTAATGCACTGTATGTATGTCATGTAGCCATAAGCTGAGAAACGGTAGGTTAACTGCCTTTGTTCTCTGAGCAGCTAAGGTGGCAGGTTAAACGTTTTGTTTTTTTGCTGATGTAGATGCACATGCTGGTTACACCAGATTATGTCAGATGCTAATCCATGTTTTGTATAGTCCTGCTCACCTGTTCTAATAATAGAACCTATCAAGGGAACCCGCCTGCGTTTATGACGGATAAGACGCCCGTGGTTTACTGTAGCCCATTGTGCTACGGCTAATAGAGGTGGATTTTTTTTTATTGTCTTCAAATGCGGTTTGCATAGATTAGTGTTGCACCATATCATCAGTAGTAGTGTAGTTTTAATATAATGGTTAGTGGATTTATTTTGGAACACCTTTTTTTCTTATTAACATCCTAGGTATTAAGTAAATCTTAGTGCTGCACTTGTTTTTAATATTGATTATTATGCAGTTAGAAAAAAGGTGCAGTCTACTACCTCGAACACCACAGGACAATTCTGTTATTAAACTAGAGATAGTGGTATCTCATTTTTCCCTTTTAACATGAGAACATGAGAGTTACAAAAAATCATCTGTTTTGGAGATGTAATGACCATTTTGTAACAAAATCCTGAATTTTGATTTAATACTAAAATGTTTAGTACACATCACTTTGGTCTTTGTAATGTCAAGAAAGGGACCCCTCTTGTGTTTTTTTTTCTTTCTTTTTTTTTCTTTCTTTTTTTTAATAAAACTACTGCCTGACAGGAGCTCCTGATGGTACTCGTCCTAGATGACTCTGATTAGGTTATTGTGGGCACATCAGCTGATTACCCTGAAGCCAGCTTTCTACTGCTTCAGCAAGCAGACATAATGGAGTACCAGTCATGCTTTTATTTCATTTAGATATGACTTCTTTCAACGGTTAACTTTAGGGGACTTGACATTTTGCCAGACAGCGTTCTTGTGACTCCTTGTTTCTCTCGCTTCCTCCTTATCATGGTCACAAGTTTGGCATATTTGACCTTTTCTGTTTTGAATATTATGGATGTTAGGCTGGCATAAGTGTACATAGTATAAGCCTGTTTATCCTAACATTATCATTTGTACAAAAGGTAGTAGAGATGGGTCATGTTTCACAAACACTAACAAATTATGTGATGTGTTTTTCTCTACACCTTACATTTGCCTTTCTCCATTTCCAGGCAGACATAAGCGAATTACTGGGCCTGAAGGACTACATGGGGGTAATGTACTTCATTACTCTTTTAGAGAAGATTGCACCTGTTTCTGATGAGCATGTCAAGGTGACAGAAGAAAAGTTTGATGGAGTAGAGGTGGTGTTATATCAGCCAAAGCACCGAGGTAGTGACACAGACCTCAGGAGAGCGATCATATACCTGCACGGTGGAGGATGGTGTCTGGGGAGTTCCAGTAAGTAGTTGGGCTGGGCTCTGTTCTCCTTTATCACACTGAATAATGACTCTGTGGCTTTTAAAGGTGAACTGAAAGATGAACACATTGTGTGTTCATCTCAGAATATTACCATTGTTATTTCAAGAGAGTAGTGGTGATATTCTCTGATTGATTGATTGCGGTTCATGACATTACAGCTTCATATCGACTCCCAGTGGCTGAACTGTGACAGGATCATAAATAATGAACAAACTGTGAATCACAAATCACAAAGCTTTCAGTTTCCTGAGGAAATAACATGCCTTCTGCAAGATCGGTGGGGACCTCAGGGGGTGGTTACCCTTGCTAATCCAAAGACGAGACATGCAGTTTGACACATCTCACGCTGCTCGTGCAATCTGTTAAAGGCCTTTCACAATTACAGTAACATGAATCTTTCCAGGAAGTATTGCTAAGCTGAATGCCAGGTTCATCTCTCTTACTGTAGCATCAAATTTATGAAATTTAATGCGATGTATTGTATTACTTAAGTCTTTTTCATCCTGCTTTTCTACTATCTACTTAGGAATGAGTCCATATGATCTCCTGGCCAGAAAAGTCGTCACTGAGCTCGATGCTGTGGTTCTTTCAGTGGAGTAAGTATTTCGTATTTTATAGTCATGTATATTGTTGTGAAAAAAGAGGTATTGCTGAAGCAGTATTTTTTGTTTTTTATGGCATTATTTAAATTCTTTTTTGTTTGTGGTATTAATAGATCTCATCCTCTTCCCCCGACTTTTCCCCTGTTGCTCATACACAATTTTCTTTTGTCACGTCCCCGTCATCCCTCATTAGTCACAGGCTAGATTGAAGTGATGATGCTGTTAAGCTCTCCATTTTTCTTTTTGTTTGGGACTCTGTAAGCCTTTTCCCCATCATAGCACTTCCACTGCTATTCTTTGGCACACCCGGCTCCTTGTCTGTGTGTGTGTTTGCTAATACTAACATTATCCGCTAAATAATTTTTTTCACCTTTTAAACATCTTTTTAGATATGGGTATTTCTACCTCTTAAAATGTAGATTTTCATAGTCATGAAACCAACCCACTGTGTAGTAAAGTGGACAGCGTATGGGTTTGGGGTGTGTAGGGTATTTCCTTATCTGGCTCATCTGAATTCCTTTCTGCTTTTTGCCAGTGGTTCAATGCGTAATTGAAGCATTAGTGAGTCTCAGGGTCAGCCATGCGTAACATTTGGCAAATAGATTAAAATACTTGTAGAGATGACACCAGCACTGCAAAGGTCAGAGCAAAACAAAACCGTTTATTGTGTCAACCATATTTCAGCATCGTAGAAGCAGTTTGCAGCAGCTGTAGTTGTGAAGTGATTGTTTGATTCTGGACATGGGCTATTTATAGCTGGCTGTTGTCGCGAAATCAATCAATGTAGAGCAGTGTCACAAACCACGGAGGCCCCAGAAAAGTGCAATCAAACGTTGAGTTTATTAACAGCCCGGAGAAAACATCAACATATGTCTTCTGACCAAAATACATGTTGTGGGTACACGCCCCCCCATGGCGTCAATGACAGATTAAAATAGGTTCCAGACATTAGTCACAGTTAATCGTACATTTTTAATAGCTATAAGCAGACATAGAACTTCTCTTTTCTATAACACCTTCCATACAAGGTAATAAACTTCAAGCCCTCAGGGTCTCTGAGGCTAATTATCGACTCTGATCATCTGTTACCAAGTAGAATAAAATATAGTAAGACACCAAATGAGTTAAGGCCTCAGGCCGGACACATTCCTAGATTATATGTATTATATGTACTGTAAGCATGCATTGCAGTTATCCTTCTATGTTCTAGTTTCCCTCAGCATGTATCACCTGGACAGTCACGCCAGTGAAGCTTAAGAGCCTTAATGAACCGAACATCAACTCAAAATAAGCACAGATATGCAATGTGTATAAAATACTTCTAACCGTACTTGTAATAAAAGTTAACACAATGGAAGGATCCTCAAATGGACATCTTCAATAAACAACTGTAATGCAGTATCAATACTGTCAGAAATATTAGATGAAATAATGCTGTAAAGAATGTTATTAATGCAATTATAATGATGCAGATTATATGGCAGCAATAAAAGAATTTCTGTATCTCCACACTGTGCACGCTTATGCAACCAGATATATACTTTTTTTATTATTATTTTTCCTTTTCCTTGAGTTTTTCATTACATAAATATTATATCCATTGCACATTATGTAAGTTATAGTTCAAGTTAATAACTAAATGGCAATAAGTTCGTTTCATTTTTATAACCTTTCTATACTCTGTCTCTTTATTGCCTATTCAGTTTAAAAGATGTCTGTTTGTCTTAAAAAAATAATTAAATTTTTTTTCCAACGTGTTTTGTTTGCTCAAATATTGTCTGTAAACATGACTTAAATAGTTAACTCTGCTCAGGTATCGCCTTGCTCCAGCGCACCACTTCCCAATCCCCTATGAGGATGTTTACCGTGTGGTCAAACATTTCCTCCAGAAGGGGGTGCTGGCCCAGTATTATGTGCACCCTGGACGCATTGCTGTGTCTGGGGATAGTGCTGGGGGGAACCTGGCAGCTGCAGTCACCCAACAGGTACTGTTTTTTTTTTTACTTTTGTTTCTAACATCGAATCTGTTTTCCTGTTCATGAAGTGGCAGAAGAATAGGTTATTGAGTGACTGTGTGATAAATAGTATTCTCTTACCCTGAAACAGAAGACTGTTCCTGTCTTCGATCTAAGTATTGGCATCTTTATATTCAATTCAAGTTTTTCAATTCTATATATATATATATATATATATATATATATATATATATATATATATATATATGTGTGTGTATATATATATATATATATGTGTGTGTATATATATATATATATATATATATATATATATATGTGTGTGTGTGTGTGTGTATATATATATGTGTGTGTGTATATATATATATATATATATATATATATATATATATATATATATATATACACACACACATATATATATACACACACACACACACACATACACATATATATATATATATATATATATATATATATATATATATATGTGTATGTGTGTATATATATATATATATATATATATATATATATATATATGTATGTGTGTGTGTGTGTGTGTGTGTGTGTGTGTGTGTGTGTGTGTGTATATATATATATATATATATATATATATATATATTAGGGGTGCAACGATATTCGTATCGATATTGAACCGTTCGATACAGTGCTTTCGGTTCGGTACGCATATGTATCGAACAATACAACATTTGTAATTTATTTTATCAACTTTCCTTCCGACGATGCTGTCTGTGTTGAGCGCTCAGTGAATCTGCGTTCGACTACTCCGCCTAGGCTGCACTGTCGAGCGCAGATCCACTGAGCGCTCAACACAGACAGCATAGTCAGAAGGAAGAGCGCAGGGCAAGCTAGCAAGACACATGGACCTCCCCCACCCTCATTCAGATCTGGCGTTTGGAATTATTATGGTTTTCATGTGACGTATGACCCTGAAGGTAAGCGAGTCATGGACTAAAGTAAAACAGTATGTTGGATGTGCCATGCAATGCTCAATTACATGGGTGGGAACTAGTGTGTTAGCGCAGTTAGCTCGTTAATGTGTTAGCTGTCTAGCCCCACACACGGGGCGATCAGCGGTAGCTCGTTAACGGAGATTTGCCGTGTTGTGGCGTTAAGGTCATTTCAACGAGATTAACCTGAAAGCACTAGTGGGAACACAACGAATATGACTGCACATTTACACCGACATCATCCTAGTGCAAAGACCAAAACAACAAGCATGCTACTAACTTTAGCCGAGTCATTTAGACAGCTGTTAGCACATGATTCTCCTTATGCTGCTGAGAATATAGCCCAGAAGAAGCGGATAGTATAGCTTTTATTTTGGAAAGAGACATTTCTCTGTAATAAACTCTCTTTTCCAAAGATGAGTGATTCCTCAATCAGATACAGGGCTTGCAATATCGCTAGCCCGACGTCCTGGAGCTAGTGATTTTTTTCCAGTCGGGCTACCAAAATCTATCTCTGCCCTGCCCGTCGGGTTATTGTAGGAGGGAAAAATATATGTCAATGCTTTTGCATTCTTTCAGAAATGTAGCTGGGTAATTATGTCATTGGCATCTGTGAGCCACTGTCAATATGTGACATATTGAAATCGCATTTGAATTTGCGCTTGTTTTTTTGCTTTCACTTTGCAATCGTGCGGACTGTGTATAGAGAGCGACAGCACTGATCTGTGAGTGATGATAATTTGTGCACCAATTCCTCTGACATCGTCTTATTAATCGTTAGCTTACTATGCAAACATGACAAGTGAAATCTCCCGCAGCAAGCTTAAACATGTGAGAGGTTGATTGCGCAGAGAATCGCTGAGCTTATGTGAGTGCGTGTGTAAAAGCAGCAGGATTTATATTTTAGTTCTGCTGAGCCAAATAAGACAGGTCAGGGTGAAGAAGTGACAGCCAAAGAAAAGCTTACCACAAAACGGAGAAGTTATGACAAATCAGACTATAAGGCAAAAAGAAAGTGCAGCTTTATGGTTTCATGGACAAAATAATTTCTGTGGCTGCAATATGACGAACTATATAACCAGGGCTGCACATAAGTGGTCCGCAGGTGTGCATTCGCTGTCAAAATAAAAAACACGCACAAGGGTTAGGGTTAAATTTAAAAACTGTACTTTTGAGTTAAAATATAAATTTATAATTTTAATAAATGAAAAATTAAAAAGGCATGAACATTTTTTTTGTATCGAAAAAATATCGAACCGAACCGAACCGTGAATTTTGTGTATCGTTGCACCCCTAATAAATTAAAAAAAAAAAAAAAAAAAAAATATATATATATATATATATATATATATATATATATATATATATATATATATATATATATATATATATATATATATATAGTGCCAAATCACAACAAGGAGCTTTATATTGTAAGGTAAGTTCACTAATACAAAGAAAACAGAGAATAACTCAGCAATCATATAACCCCCTACGAGCAAGCACTTTGGCAACAGTGGGAAGAAAAAGAAAACTTTTAACAGAAAGAAACCTCCAGCACAAATGAGCCTTATATCAAGAACCTACATCTGAACACAGCCAAGACCAAGGAGATGGTAATCGACTTCAGAAGAACAAAGCGATCTGAGATCTTCTACCGCTCACCATCGAGAGCCTTCTGACCTACTGCTGTACTGTGGAGGATAAGAGGAAACTGCAGCAGGTGGTGATGGCGGAAGAGCGGGCAATTGGCACTTCACTAACCCCCCTCAGAGAAATTTATACTGGCAGACTTCAGTGAAAGCCAGTATCATCATCAAGGACCCCTCGCACCCTGGACACTCACGTTTTTTTCCATCCTCCCCTCTGGTAAACACTACAGGTCGATCAGATCAAAGGCAAACAGACTCAAAGGTTTCTACCCACAGGCTGTCACATGCTCTACCTCCAACCTGATTGAAGGTTAACTGTGCTGTTAACATTTATGGGAATTTCAACTGTTTTAAAAACTGTATTTATTTACTGTCTCGGAGGCCACACCGAGACAGCACCGGTGGGCGGCCACGTGGCCCGTGGCCGAGACGAGACAGTTCAGATGGGCGGCCACGTGGAAGGCGGCAGCGACCACTAAGCCGGTCCGGTGGGTGGCCGCGGCGGGTGGCCGCGGCGGTCGAGATGAGACTGTTCCGGTGGGTGGCCGCGGCGGTCGAGATGAGACTGTTCCGGTGGGCGGCCGCGAGGAAGACGCCAGCGATGACGGCCACTGAGCAGGTCCGGTGGGCGGCCGCAAGGAAGACGCCGGCGATGACGTCCAGAACATGGCTGGCGCGACGACGCGGCAGCCGCAGGACCAGGCAAAGCAGAAGCCGAGGCCGGACCGGGCGAAGCAGAAGCCGAGGCTGAGGCCGGACCAGGCGAGGCAGCGGCTGAGTCTGATGCCGGACCAGGCGGCGCAGAAGCCTCTGGCTGAGGAGCGGCCGGGCCAGCGGGCGCGGAAACCCCTGGCTGAAGAGCGGGAGAGCTCACAGCTGGCTCTGGGTGCTGTGGCTGCAGGTCCGGGAACTGAACGGGATGGTGGACGGGCGACTGGGAGACAGGAGGCGACTGGACTACAGACTGGACAGGAGCAGACTGGACTGACTGGACTACAGACTGGACAGGAGCAGACTGGAGGACAGGAGGAGACTGAACTACAGGGGACTGGAGGGCAGGTGAGTGAACTGACTGGACTGAGGAGACTAACGGATAAACAGAGGTCGGTGAGGCTAATGGCTGAGCTGAGGTTGGTACAGCTGATGGCTGAGCTATAGACTGAGCTAATGAGGGAGATAAAGCTATAGCCTGGGCTAGTAAAGCTGGTGCCTGAGCAGGGGACACTTCAGCCAGCCTAACCAGGGATAAAGCTAGTGCGTGAAAGGCTGGATCAGGTGGTGGATCAAGTGGTGGGCTGATGAGTAAGCAGGCTAGCTCTTCCGAGCCTCCGGAGCATGAGGGCACTGGCTGGAGAGCTTCGGCTGGGCCTCTGGGATGGTCAGGTTGGATTCGGGCTGCCCTCAGCCTGGGTGCTGGGACAGGCACGGGAGGTGGCTGGACACCACTCATCCCCACCTGAGAAACAGAAGCGGGTGTGGAGGTAGACTGGGTCGCAGCTGCCCTCCTCCTGGGAGCTGGCACTGGTGTGGGTGTAGACTGGGCCCTAGCCATCAGAGGAGGTGAAACGGCTGAAGGGGAAGGCCGAATCTGGGCCGCCATGCTGGTGGGAAATGGCTGAGTAACGGGTGTGGAAATAGTGACGGTGTGTGTGTTACTGGCAGGTTTATTGGGGATTGTTCTGGTTTTTCTGCCACCACTATTTACAGTCTTTGGAGCAGAGCAGAAAAACTCTTCCCAGTCCACGTCCTCGTCTAGGAGGGAGACTCCCCATGAATCAGAAGTGAGTCTATTGTGTGTTTTAAGTGAATAATCAGATGGTGAGTGCGAAAAACAGGCACTGGAGCTCACCATCGGGAGTGGCTGAAAGTAGTCAGTTTTATGGCGGCGTGTGCGCCGCTTTCTCCGGGAAGAGGAAGCGGCCGGGGTAAACAGCAGAGCCTCTGGCGCGGTAGCCTCCGTTGACCCAAGGTGGGAGGCGTAGCCGCTGTGCCGTGGCGATGGTGGAGGTCCGGCAAATGAGGAGGCGGGTGTGTGAACGAGGAGCGGAGTGGCGAGAGAGGGAGCGGCCGAAGCGCGGCGTGAAACGCCCACACTCCGCGGCAGATGCTCCGGTGCATGGGAGGTAGCAGGTGGGTGAACGCGGCGTCTCCGAGGCCCGCCCAGAGCCAAGCGAGTACCCTCGAAGACGTGCTCTCGCTCCGCGAAGAGCCGCTGTCTCTCCTTGAGCTTTTCCGCCCACAAGGAGAGCGATACCTCCTGCCGCTCGTAGAGGTCCGAGTCCGCTGGGTTCCAATCGTGTCTTCATGGCACGGGTCGTGTCATTCTGTCAGGCGTTGCGTGGAGGCGAGGAAGAAGGAACCCAAATGCAGGACTGGCAGGTAGGTGAGGTTTATTATAAGGAGTGGGTGAACGGACACTGACTGGCTGGACAACTGAATGGCGGACTGAACTGAGGGAACACACAGGAAGGACAACATAACATCAATGACACGACAGTGAACGAGTAGAAACAGAGGGCTTAAATACACAGACTGATGAGGATGATAATGAGAGACCAATGAGTACACAGCTGAACATAATCTGGCTAATGACACTAGACGAGCTGACACAGGAAAAGCAGGAAGTGAGCACATGGAAGTGGCAAAATAAACTGAACATGAACAAAACTGAAAACACTGGGTCACCGACCCAGGAACCCTGACAATTGCGAATCAATTCTTAGATACTTTATTTCAACTTTCGTACAGTTCACATACCTTACAAATACCATCACTGTTTTGTTTTTAGGAAAAAACAACCAAGGAACCTTGGTTCTTAAAAACCCCTAAAATACAACCATCATACGACCTGTACCCTGTATATCATTTGGCCTTTAAAAACAATTGAAGTGGTTAACTGATAAATAAGAACTGTTACATCTAATGCGTCCGCTGCAAAGCAGTGTCTTTTGGGCGGCTGTAGCGTGGTGGCTCAATACCAAGTTACTTTGAAATGCCACTCAAAGTATCTCCGGGCAAGAAACTGAACCCTGAGTGAGTGTGTATGCGAAGGTGCTTAAGTATAGAAAAAGCACTGAGTGTGAAACTGTATTATCAAAAATGGCTCTTAGGCTTATAAATAACAGAAGTGTTATTTCTTTGAAAGGCATGAAGGCTGGTCAAGGACCTGTTTTTGTGGGCAGCTGTGTTAGTCCAACATGCTTGCTACTTCCGCTATTTAGGTTTGTAGGTATTACAACACTGAAGTTAACAGGTCATTACACTTGAAGCCCAACAGAAAATACTGAAGTGAACTGAGTCAACCACAATGACACATGCATTTCTGGGCTAACATTTTAATCCTTTTTTCGTTCTCTCTTTCTGTCAAAACAGTTACAAAAGGAGCCGACTCAGCAGATTCAGTTAAAGGCCCAAGCACTCATCTATCCTGTGCTGCAGGCTCTGGACCTTTACACACCTTCATATCAGCAGAATCAGTACATGCCCATTCTGCCCCGCACTCTTATGGTGCGTTTCTGGAGTGAGTACTTCACCAGCGACAAAGCTTTTTTTAGAGCAATGATGGCCAACACCCACAACAACCCAGAGTCTTCAAGCCTGCTGAAGTTTGTCAACTGGAGTGCTTTTCTGCCAGAAACGTATCATAGGAAGTACAACTACAGTGCTCCCGCAGTTACCGAGGGAACAGTTGCAATGGATGGACCATCTCGATCTCTTGCTGATCCGAGGGCGTCGCCTCTGCTTGTTCCTGACGCAGCTTTACGCTCTTTGCCGAAGGCCTACATTCTGACGTGCGAGTATGATGTTCTCCGAGATGATGGGATCATGTATGCCACACGGCTCCGTGCTGCTGGCGTTGAGGTGACACATGAACATTATGACACAGGATTTCACGGAGCATTGATGTTCACCGTGTGGCCAACTGACTTCCTGATTGCACGTCGCATGACAGACAACTATATTAAATGGCTCAAGGAAAATTTGTAAAAGGTTGAGGATCAGTAGTAGTTATTCCAGCATTTCTTCACAATGCAAGAATGTTTTGATTGGGTGTAGACTTTTGTTTCTTGGCCGTGTCTCCTTTTCTGTTTTTGTGTGTATTTATTGAGAAACTTGTACGTTTTGTTGCAATTGATAGGAGTAGGGAGCAAAATTTTGAGAGGATAGAACATTTTCTTTCCAAATAGGGTGGCTTGAATGCAGCACAACACATGACGGCATCACAAAAGTACAATAATAGTGTTGTGTTTGGCTCAACAGGCAAATATGAGGGTAAAAATATCTGTGGACTTTCTTTGGCCTGTTATGGTTTTCCATCCACAGCACCTCATATCTAGTTTGATCTTATGGCTTTAATTAGTAATGCATACCACTGAGAATTCTGAAATATGTTTAAAGAATCCAGTGTAAGTTTTGACACAGCAGAAAAGAATTTTCACAACAGTCTGTTTAGCCAAAGTTAACATTTATCCAAGCTGCAGGTCACTGAAGCCTGAGGTGATGTTAGAAAATATCAAAAACACTGGCTTGCATAATCGCAACATGTTTAAAACAAAAAAGAATGACTCCTTTTGTTGTGTATCCCTTACATGTAAATGGTGCACATAGAGTTGCTTATGGCAATACCCTTAATTTAAACTGCAGAATGAATGGCATTTTAATCTAATAAAAGGGGGAAAAAAACAACTTCAAATCCTCACCAGAAACTCATCTACTTGCTTTGTGCTTTAAAATATTTTCATTTCAAGGCTACAGGCAGTGAAATAAAATAATCCACATTCCATGAAGAATATTGGCATCTGTATATAAAGAGCATGCTGCAAAGAAAAGCTTCGCCATACGCATAAACACATTTTTGCTATAAAGCTTAGCTCAGTGTAAAGAAGCAATATGGCAAAAAAAGAGGAAAAATATCTGGAGCCTTAACCTTTACCGATTATTACAAGTCTCACTTCCTATAATATGAGCTGATAATTTTTTATGGTAGTACATTATGTAAATAAACTACTTTACATTTGGAAAACCAGAAAGTGCTCTCATTTGGGAACATAGAGTCATAAATATAAAGTCGCCATATCAGGAATGTAGCATGTAGAGTTGTTTTTGCTTCATACGCAATAAGCAATGGTTCAAAGGCTAGGGCACTTAGCTGGAGTTGTAAGTACAAGACCATTTGCCAGTTTGGTGAACAGTATGTAGGTGCGATTAAAGAGTTGGTAATTTGGCTTTCTATGCACGTCTGATTGTGTTTTTATGACAGTTGTTTGTTTGTCTTTGACTTTTGTTTTTATCTCTAACATACACAAGAAGTTGAGTTGCTTTTTCTTTTAGCAATGGTGAGGTGACTTTAGACTGATCACCTGTCATTAGAGCATTACTGTTTCCTCTCTCTTGAGTGACACCACCTCTGTGACTTCTGTACATATGGGAGATATCCAAATAACAAGCTGAAGTTAACACTATGCCTTTCTGGTCTGAAAGTTTTGAAATGTGTATGAAACTGGGCACAGTATGTCTTCATTGATTTTTAGCTTCTTTTTTTTTTTCTTACCAACATTGTTGGTAAAAAAAAAACCACATTGCAACATTTCAAGTTAACAGACAAAGCTAGCTTATTTCCTCAAACAGCTCCACTTGCTCAATTGTCAATATAACAGTTTCTATTATTTGTCCTGGGTTTCCTTTGTTAGGTGCATTTTTTTTTTAAAGCTATATGACAATAAATTTACTTGATCCTTACTTTGGCTCCTGGTTAATTGTACTTGATTTGCTAGCACTAACACCATCTTCACCAATGACAAAATGTTCCAGTAATTAAATGTTGCAAGAATCAAACTTTCATGAAGCTTAATAGCTTAATCTGTAATTTCAAATGTCAAATACAACATTGATTTTAGGATTTTGAGAGTAAATGTTTGAAATGCATTCCGGCATTTAAATTAAATAACTGTACTCAACATACAGAAATCAGGATAAAACCTTTGTAAATGATACCCATGATGCCTCTGTGACGTTGGTGGTCTGAAATGTAATATTCCCAGAGAATTTACTGTTTTAGTATATCACCAAATCATATTATAAGTAATATAGAGCTTCAGGCGTTATATTTGTCCTGGCATACTTTCATCTCTTTTTTTCCTGTTTGCTCTGTCTCAATATCAGGAAGGTAGTCCAGGCTAAATAAAATGATAGGTCAAGCATGGTGTGGTTAGTCGTGATGGGCATAAAATCCTTGCATGAGACGCCTCTATGATTCAATTTTTCTAGTTGGATTTTATCGTGTTAGGTTTGATAATCAAGTTACCGAACATGCATTTCTTTGGCACATGGAGAACATGCAGCATTTACATGGGAAAGACCAACTTGACCAGACCAAAATTGTTCGAATTTAAATCATTCTTGTTGATTTAGACTATGTCAGCCAGATGTTTACATACTATGGTTTATTAAGTGAATACAGGAACTGAAACTGTGTAATTGATACTCATTGTGTCATTCCACACCCAGCTCATCTCAGACTACGGCATTTGCTTCTAGTAGATCGTGCAAATTTTTTTTTCCTTTTTGTAACTTTTGTCCAGTTATTTAATCAAAATTCATTTAAATATATATTAATTTAACCAATACTCCCTTTAATGATTTGTGGAGAAAATGTTGAAGTCTAGGTAATAATAAAAGAGCAGACAGTTTTTAATAGTCTTTATTAGCTTAAGAAGCTATATGGCACTATAATGTGCAAACATTCCCAAATAAGACGTAACAATGATGAAGCAATGCAAAGTTAAGAGTTTCAGCAAATGTGACAAACTTTCATTCATACTTTTACTTCAAGAATATGCTATTACAACTTTTTATTACTTAATAATAATATAATATATATATGTGTGTACACACACACACACACACACACACACACACACACACATATATATATATATATATATATATATATATATATATATATATATGTGTGTGTGTGTGTGTGTACGTATATATATATATATTTGTGCATCACTAAAGGAAGCAGTGATATGAGGAAAATACAAAAAGAAATATAGAAAATAAAATAAAGAAACTACAAAGTAGGTCTCATTGATGTACATGGATGCTATGCTGATATTCTTTTTTTTTTTTTTTTTTACGTACAGTAAGTTTGTAGTTTACTCATGAAGGGTTTTTTTGCACCACTGTTTTGCTGACTATATTTCTAATCTTAGATTCTAGGAGGTCTCTGAACTTGTCACCCATGAGGAAGTAGAAGATGGGGTTGATTACGCTGTGAAAAAAGGCTATAGGTCGGGTCAAGATATAGATACTCTTTATGTGCATCCGTGTGCAAATCTCCAGTCCTGCCCAGTCTTGCATAGTTGCTATTGACACATTTCTAAGCACATGGTAGGGAGTGTAGAGAACCAGAAATAGCGCTGCCGCTGATGCAACCACCTTTAGAGGCCGCTTGTATGATGATGCCGTGCTGCGCTGCAGAGCCCTTTCCTGGACACGCAGTAGGTGTGCTATTTGGTAGGAAAAAACACAAAGTCCAAACAGAGGGAGAATATAACCTGTCACTGTCAGCCCCAAGCTGTAGCCAAGCACACTGATATCTCCCTTCAGACTGCCAAAATCTCGGCACATGGTCCAATTTTTTTCTTTTAGGTCCTGCACCATCAGCGTTATCATTGGGGCAACTTCAATGCTGACAGCTATCCAGCTCAACCCTGTAACAATCAGAGCTGTTCGTGGCCTGAGCAGATAATGGTTCCTCATTGGATACTTTATGAGCAGGAAGCGGTCCATGCTGAGCCAAACCATAAAGAGTATGGAGGAGTAAAGATTTACATGCAGGACGTAGCGGTTGATAACACAAACATAGAGATTGCTCTCTTCCTTGTGATTTGAATAAAGGTAGCAGAGGCGTGGCAATGTGGAGAGGAAAATAAGGTCTGAAACCGCAAGACTGAAGAGGTAAATATTGCAGCTCTGCCACTGTTGTAAACAAAATATATAACCAAGTACAACCAGCAGGTTGCCAAGGAAACCAACAGAGAACTCAATTCCATAAAATGTTGTCAGGTAATAGGTCTCCAGTGCCTCAACTATCTGCGTACAATTAAGCACCTGTAGCAAAAGAGGAATACAGAGAAGACAGGAGTGAAAGAAGGAGAAAGGAAGAGGACAAAGGCGAGGATTGGGGCAAAATGAGAGAAAAAACAAAGTAAATTATTTATTCAAACTAATTTATCCAGTCAGTTATATCAAAGTCTTACATTCTGGAAAAGAAAACTTTAAGGAGATCTCCTTAACTCAAACTGAACACATTGAGCACAATACACATTATATTTGTAAAGATAAGACTTACCATGGTGTAGTTGTTTTGAAAGCTGCTGTTAGCGAGGATATGATGTGCGGTAGTGAGCAGGTGCAACCTCCCTCTGTACACTGGAAACAGTAAACACAGAGTAGTCAGGGTACTGGTGCCACGAATATGACATAAATAGCCATTTCATTTATGGTTTAAGTACACAAACACTTTGCGAGTTATTTGCATTTACAGCGTGGAAATATGATGGACGCCCAAGAAAACATGACTATATAGAATATAATTTTCTTATCAAAAGCTCAGATGAGCTCGCCTCCATTATTACCAGCATGATATTGAAACAAGGGTTGGAAAAAACGAATTTTTTAAATTTTATTTTTCAAATTTTCAACCAAATCGAGTGTTTAAATTCTTCTGAATTTTCGAAAAAAATGTAAACATTTGCATTCAATTGATGAAGACTCGTATAGTTTTATTTGAAATCTTTCCTAATCTGAATAATAAAATAAACATATTTGAGTCTATTTTGTCAACACATATTTCTGCTTGAATATTTATATTGTCTGATTACAATGCACGACTGCTTGCATCACTGTAATATATTCAATATTATTATTATCTATGAATTGATCCCATAGGCTGCCTTTACAAACATTTGTAAAATAATAAGTTGTTCTGAAGAGCTCACTGAACTCAAGTGTGGGAAAAGGAAACCACTGTTGCAACATGTCAGTTTGTGCAACTGTTTTTTTTCCCTTTCCGACATTCGTAATGATAATTTCTAAATAAAATTATTGCAAAGTGAATCATTTATGACCCACAGTGACTCAGCCATGATGTGACAGACCGCATACAGTTACAGAGCAGGTTCACTGAGTGCTGTTTCAAGATAAAACCTCCATGTCAGTTCCACCGGATTATCCGACAGTACATTCTCCAATGTTATTGATGCTCAAAAGTTAGTTACTGAAGGTCTTATTTTCCCATATTGAAAAATTATAATTTTAGAACACATCATGTGTGTGTGTCTTGGTTAAACCACAATATCAATAGAAGTGTGAAAATAAGATTTTTTTCGCCCTTTCTCAGCCACGCCTAACTAAAGTTGAGACTGTCTTCTTTATATGTAAACAAAGCAACAATGTGTTTAAATCTGAAAAACACATCATCAGTGGATTTGGTTAAAGCACAGCATCAGTGTATAAAGAAGATATTTTCATCCATTTAATAAAAGTTGAAGCTATATGCATTTTATGTTAAAACAGCAACAATGTGTTAAAATGTGAAATCACACTCATTGCATGATTCTATAATTTTACTTACAGTCTCCTTTGAGCTGATGGTCTTGCTTGGTGGCTTCTGGCAGTCCTGACTAAAATGGCAAAATTCATAAAAAATTAATCAAAAATGTTTTTATTTCATTGTTTTTTGTCTAGTCATCCAATGCTACTTTATTTTAGTATACAGAGCTATTTCCCTGGAATTTGTTGTTCAAACGTTAAAGGCGTAAGTTCTAAGAGCACTGAAATGTTTTCTAGAAGGTATTTTTGAGTCACTGTATGGCTATACTTGTTCATAAGAAGCTGCAAAAATTTCAGTCACGTACATCTTGCATCAACCAATAGTTGAGTTCCTTTTTAGTTAGAGCATGATTTTCAAAAGAACTCTTTACTCACTTCAGAGTAAACTCACACTTCCTCTTTCTGTATTATAAATAATGTTGTCACTTCTACCTCTTCTTAAAGTCAATAAAGAGTTCTTTTACTGATGGCATGAAGTTGGCTTTAATGTTAGTTGTAAGATCTTGGGGTTGTTACAGCTTCACCTTGATCACAAACTACGCCACCGTCGAACTAAAACATAACATAAAATCCAATGAGATAGTAAGACGAGTGAATTAAAGACATAAAATGATCTATATAACATACAAACATACCTCGCTGGCTGACCCATGCTTTGAGGCAGAAATGAGCACTTTACAGATACTTTTAGGAAACAACTTTCTCTGAATTAAATTGGCTTCTCTTGCTTCAACTTGCCATACTCACACATCAACATGGGCGTGCATCTCCCTCAGGTGCACCAGTGGAACCAAAATGCAGTACAATAGTTCCTACATGAGAATTTTCACAATAAATGACCTAATGGCATATAAAATATGCATAGTGCAAAACAAAATACATTAACTGAAAGTAAGGCAGTAAAAAATGTGTTATGTAGAACCCAAAATAATTTTTCTTCTCCACTATCAGTCACTCAATCAGTAGTGTGGATAATTTTAGCATGACATCCTCAAGCACTTTATTAATAAAGTGGCATGGTTTTGCACATGTTGAAAATGCCACATTCTCACTTCTAAATAAATTGTATGCAGTTTGAGCAAGTGTGCTACTTGAGTAGGCCATGTTGGAGGCATGAATTCATGGGACTATTACCTGTGCTAATACAATATTGGCTCAAATTCTTGCTAGTGGGCATCACAACGATTTTCTACAAGGCAGCTGGTAGACTATGCAATGTCTGTCACTGCAAATGCATTTGTATGTAGGTGTAGTGAAGCATGGCTGTTTCTTACAACGGCCTCTAATTATCAGCTGGGGAGGAGTGGATGTTCGCGCTATCCTCCTTCATGCCACCACAATCTGGAAGAGCTCACACAGCTAAAGGACTTGGTTGCTCAGCTGCAAGCAGAAAATCGGCAGATGCGGCAAAAGCGAGAATCGGAGCAACCTGGAACCAGTGCTGCTTCTACGGGTTCATTAACCCATGGGTATTCTGCTATATTTAAGCTCCCGTGACTGAGAGACTGATTTATCTTCCTCGGGAGAGGTAGTGCCCATGGTTCAACGGTAAGACTGGAATAGGTATTGCCGAGTGGGTGGAAGAGGTGCAGGCCTGTTTGAGGGTACGACATCTTTCACCAGCCGACCAAACCCTGTTTATCTATGATCACCTGGAAGGCGAGCCCAGAGAAGAGATTAAATATCAGCTTCCAGAGGAGAAAGATGGTCGTGAAAAGATTTTGACTATTTTACAGGAACTGTATGGGTGTACTAAGTCATATGTTTCTCTGCAGGAGGATTTCTTTTCAAGATGACAGCAGGAGGGAGAGACATTACAGGAATTTTCACATGTTCTTATGTGTCTCATGCATAGGGTTGTGAAACAGTCCCCTCGTGATCTGCTGAACAAAGATGTCTTGCTTAAAGATCAGTTTGTTGAAAATGATTGTTTCTTACAAAGAGAATTAAAGCAGTATGTCCGCGGCCACCCTACTGCCACCTTGATGGATGTTCGTCGGGAGGCTATATTATGGGAGCGTGGAGGTATGCCAAGGGGCAGTAGGAATAGAAGTTACTCGGTTCCCCCGGTGTTAGGATTTCAGCACAGTGTCCAGGAGGTCCCTTTTAGAGGTAGTCTGGCAGGTATTGCACCCTATGAATCTAAAATACAGGAGTTGAAAGAGATTCTTAAAAGTCAGCAAGAGCAGTTGAATCAGCTCGCAAGGGGTCTTGCTGCTTTGAATAGTGCTTCCAAACCATATCCTGCCTCACGTAATAAGGCCATAATTTGCAGACAGTGCCAGAAGGTTGAGCATTTTGCCAGAGAGTGCCCTGGTGAGCCCACAGTCATGCCTGCTCAGTCAGCTGGTACAGCACCGCAAGCCAGTTCAAGTAATGTTGTTTGTTCTTCCATTCAGGAAAACTTCCGCCCCCTGAACCATTGAGCCGAGGTTAAGGTTAATGTTTAACCTGAGTCATGTGAAACATGTTCGCCGTTCACTTAGGCTCAGAGTCTGTAGTACCTGACCCTTTGCCCCAGGTTATTGGTAGGAAACCAGTAACACCCGTTGTCCAAGCCACTACCTCAGTCTTCCCTGGGTATGCATTGTCTGACCTTCATGTTTTGCAGGTGACTGACCCCATGATCTGGGAGTTTCTGCAGTTTTGGAGACAGGGGCCTGATGCCAAGGAATGTGGTTGCACTTCAAGGCTGACCCTTGGGTTGGTCAGGCAATGGCATAGGTTAGTGGAGCGGGATGACATGTTATATTGGATGGTCTGTCATCCTGGGAGAGAAGAGACGCTGCAGGTATTGTTACCCAAGTCCCATCAGGGTCAGGTTTTGCAGCAGCTGCACCAGGAGCATGGTTATCAGGGTGTTCGGAGAACAGTAGATGTGGTTTCTCAATGGTGCTCAATGGCCTGTCATTTTCTCAATGGATAGGGATGTATGGAAACACCCAACAGTGGTGCCAGGAGTGTGAGCGATGACGGTCGGCTAAAGATGCGCAAACCCATCCTAATGTTTATATGGGTCATTTGCCCGCAAATCCCTGAAGCTAATTGGTGTAAGACATGCCACGACCAGCGTGTAAAGGAAGTTCCCCTGCGAGAAGGTCAGTTGGTTTATCTGAAGGAAGTTGGGCTTAGAGGCCGTCATAAAATTCAGGATGTTTGGAGAACCCTCAATGTCCCCTGTGGTTTGCACAGATCCGCTGCCAGGTATTGCTGATGTCCAGAATGGTGTGGCCCCTTTACATAGGACTACTCGGGCTAATGCTGGGATGCCCTCAAATCCACATCATCTTCCCCAGGTCGCAGGAAGCACTGCAGGAAAGCTGCTCATTTAGTAACACCCTTAGAGAGTGGTAACAAGACTCTTACTGTCACGGTGTGGCATGGCACACCGTGGAAGGAGTGGGGAAGGAGGACCCAGGCGCGGTGCTCTATGTATAGACAGTGTTTATTTACAAAGTGAAACAACGTAACAATAAATCCCCGTGTTCTCCCAGACTCCAGTGTCGTGTCTCCCCGTGAATAGTCCGTGTTTCTGTGCTCTCTCCGCTCCCGTGTCAGCACCCCCCGGTGCTCGCTGCTCTCGTGTCTTCCACGCTGCTCCTGCGGGAAACATAAGACGCAGCCGTCAGGACACATACAACTGCGGGCATGCACACACACTAACTCAATAACAGGACGACTAACGTGGAGTCTCATGCAATGATCCCGCGTCGGTGGGAGCTCCAAGACTCTCCTAAGTAGCTCCCCCGACGAGCCCTGATCAGCGGCAGGTGTGTGGCTTCGGGTGTGGCCAGTCCTTCCACAGGGCCACACCCCTCAGGCCTGCAGGTGGCTGAGCTCCATCCTCCAAGCATACCCGCAGACGTACACACACACGCACACACACACACACACACATCTACAAGCATGGAGAAGAGCAGCAGCAACACCAAAATACATATAATAATGATAATAATAATATAATACATAACTGCTCAGGGATCCTGGGTCGCCCAGTCCCAGGACCCTGACAGTACCCCCCCTCTAAGGGTCGGCTCCCGACGACCCCAAAACCAAAACAAAAAACAGCACAACCAACCCAGGGCGGGCGGCGGGGGGAACCAGGACGGAGGGCCAGAACCAAAACAAGCAAAAACAACCAAAGAAAACAACCCCCCCAAGGTCACAGTCCCAGAGTCCAACCGCGCATCCAGCAGCGGAGCAACAAAACGAAAAAAAAAATGCCACAAAACAGTCACAGGCGGCCCATCAACATAACAAAAAGAGTTCAGGGGGCCTACCTCGAGTCCAAAGGCGGCGACATTGCAACTCCGGCGGACGGCCACGGGTCCGGCAACAGCAGAAAAACAGTTCTGGGGGCCTGCCACTGCTCCAGTAGCGGCGGCACTGCTGCCCCTCCGGTGGCAAGCCCTGGGCCCAGTAGCGGCGGCGCTGCTTCCCAGGCGGCCAGCCCGGGATCCAGTGGTGGTGGCGGCGCTGCAGCTCCTCCGGCAGCCTGCCCCGGGTCCGACGGCGGCGGCGCTGCTCCCCAGGCGGCCTGCCACGGGTCCGACGGCGGCGACGAAGCAGCTCCGGCGGACGGCCACGGGTCCGGTGGCGGCGGCGTTGCAGCACCCGCCTCAGCACAACCCACGATTCCCGATGTACCGGCCGGGCTGCAGGACGTGGCGGCCGGGCTGCAGGACGTGGCGGCCGGGCTGCAGGACGTGGCGGCCCCTCCGGCACGCCGACCTCCAGCTCTGGCCCAGCGGATCCCTCCGGCACGCCGAGCTGCTCCTCCGGCACGCCGGGCTGCTCCCGGGCTGCTCCTCCGGCACGCCGGGCTGCTCCTCCGGCTCGCCGAGCTGCTCCTCCGGCTCGCCGAGCTGCTCCTCCGGCACGCCGAGCTGCTCCTCCGGCTCGCTGAGCACCCGCTCGGGCACGCTGAGCTCCTCCGGCTCGCTGAGCTGCTCCGGCACGCTGAGCTCCTCCGGCTCGCTGAGCTCCTCCGGCTCGCCGAGCACCTCAGCTGGCGGTGCGGGCTCCTCCGGCTCGCCGAGCTCCTCAGCTGGCGGTGCGGGCTCCTCCGGCTCGCCGAGCTCCTCAGCTGGCGGTGCGGGCTCCTCCGGCTCGCCGGCTGGCAGTGAAAAAGATGTTGAAATGGTGGCTTCAGGCAGATGAAACGATGGCGGTGCTACAGCTGCAGATGGTGAAGCAGCGAGTGGCGTGGAGCCTTCTGACCGAGGTGATGTTGCTTGCACCGTCGGAAGGCTTACGGCAGCGTCATCGTCCACTGCAGAAAAACAAACAGATGGTGAGGGAAATGGAAAAGTGTCCTTATTACTCACCTCAGCCGGCTCTTGAGAAGTCGGCTGCGGTGAGGAACGCTGACGGCGCGAACGTCGTTTCCGTGTTGACGTCGGGGCCGGCGTCTCAGGCAGTGAATCCACCAGCTGTCCGAGCAGGTGAGCAGCCTGAGGAGGAGAGTCGAGGTGGAGGGTGGAAAGCAGAAAGTCCAGGACTACTGAATTAAGAGAGTCCACCAGCCAGGGGAATTTAAAAAGCATCTCCTGCAGCCGCCTCTCCACGGCGCGACGCAAATCTTCCGCAGGCTTCTCCCACCATAACTCACACATGCGGTAAATCTTGTCCATCACCAGTCCTTCCACAGGGCCACACCCCTCAGGCCTGCAGGTGGCTGAGCTCCATCCTCCAAGCATACCCACAGACGTACACACACACGCACACACACACACACATCTACAAGCATGGAGAAGAGCAGCAGCAACACCAAAATACATATAATAATGATAATAATAATATAATACATAACTGCTCAGGGATCCTGGGTCGCCCAGTCCCAGGACCCTGACACTTACGGGCTTGTTATAATGTGGCATAGTAGGGTGGACCCTGACTACTGCTTCTCTCTGTTTCATTACAGGATCATGCTAAACCACTGCTGTCTTGTCTTATGGTCTTGTTTACTTGTTGTCCTGTTTCTACTTTTAATTCGGTTTATTCCAACTAGGGTCGGCATTTATTTGCCCCTTGTGTGATGGTATTTTACGCTTGATGGTGATGTTTTAAAGTGTGTTTAAAGGAGACTCTAGGATAGAATCTGTATTTGTTGTTTATTTTAGTTGTTTACTTTGTGTAACTCTTCTGTCCTTTTCTTTTGAGAAGGTCCGGCCGTTTGTGGGAGACTAGGCACGTGTGGTGGTTTCCCTTCCTCCAAAGAATGCATGTGTGTACACTGGGGTATAGGTATAACACACCGGTTAGATTGCAGTGAGGATTGCGGTGAGGTCGCACGGGTGAGTAGCGGGTGGCACACTGGGCACTCCTCCCTGTAGTCTGCCTCCAAGTGGGCAGTATTCCCCCTTTATATTTAGTTTACCTGTTTGTCAGGCTGTTACTGTACAAAGGCAGTCCTTTTAATTAACCTTTTTACTTCTATTGATGATTATCAAATAAAGTATTTTTAGTAATTTTGTTTGTTTCTTTGCCCCACCGGTGCTCCAGATAACAAACCTGCGTGATTGTGAAAATTGGTACATCTATTAATCATCTTTTTTTACACCCCACGAAAACAATAGCATTTAGGTTGGTGGTGTTTCGCTCCTCTGCAATCCCTTGCGCCACTACATTTGGTGTGTGTCGACGGGATGTAAGTTCGGCTTTAACCTGCCTCAGCCAAATCCTTTCCTCCCCTCCTGGCGCCGCTACATAGGCAATATCAAGAAAGCTTCAGGGCTGCAGTGCATGAGAAATTAAGTCTTGTTTTTTCATTGCAGTGTGGGTACACTGGACAGGCCACCAGTCTGATGCAGGGCTCCATTCCAACACCTTGATACTTTTCTTTTTTTCAGCCATTCTGTTGTAGATTTGCTGTTGTGGGATCAATGCCTGCTGCATGACACAATTTGGGCCAAACTTCAGCTGTTGGCTTAACATCTGACTTGAGATTACTTTGGTGACAAGCGGCACCTCTCCTTGGGGCCAGAGGCCAGTGGGGTTGCCCGAGCACTGCCTGATTGAAATGAATTCAGAGTTTATTCGCGAAGACCTCAGTACTCAGTACAAAGTTGCAAAGACAGTAAGAGAGGAGCTCCACCTGACTCACACTTGTGCTCACACTTGCTCACAAGTGCATTTCATTAGCAGCTACTCAGACTCTTAATTCACAAGGAAGCAGTATAGGTATACTTTCATGTGATAATGTTCTTTTTCATTGCGTGGCACATATGCAGTGTTTAAAAATGTTTTCATCCAGAACAACAACACATCAAAAACTAAAACAAACAAAAAACAAATAGTGAAGTTATATTATTTTTGTCCATAAAAACTCAGACTTGGCCTCCAATACTGCTGTGTGTGTCTTTTTGATTAGAATATGTCCTATAATCTGCACATTAAACAAATCTAGGGCTTCCTTCTTTCATCTGCACAGTATTGCCATAATTAGAAACATCGTGTCTCAGACTGATGCTGAAAACTAGTTCATTCATTTGTTCTATGCAGGACTATTGTAGCTTGATAAGTCATTAGCTGATCCAAAACGCTGCAGCAAAAGTGCTTAGCAGGGTCTAAAAAGGGAGATCCTGTTTCTCACAGTTTTCTTTACTGGCAAGATCCGTCTCCCAAAAAATCAGCTTCTTTCATATCTTAAAGACTTCATAGTATGATATTATCCCAGCAGAGCACGTCATAGTTTTCAGTTCACAGGCTCTTTTCCTGTGGAACCAGTTTTCAGTTTGAGTTCAGTTAGGTCTGGATCAGCTAACGCTTAAAGATTAAGCTGCTAGGGGACTTCTCCAATCCATTCGTCTGTCTATGTCTAATATTGTAGTTTATTAATCTTACTATATAAAGTGCTTTAAGATGACTGTTTTTGTGACTTGGCACAATGTAAATAAGCCTATATGAAAATGCTGTCTACACATCAAGAAAAACACTTCTCATCATCAGTAAGAGTAAATCAAATGGCTAATATGTTAATGCGACATTGTTGGTTTGTTCATTTTCCAGCATATTGTATTCAACACCTGTCCTGTGGTTACATAACACACTAATCGTGATTATGTTGAGCCTGATGGTGAGTCTACAGTATATTTTGGCAACAGAGCTTACAATGTTTAGCAGCCTTTTGAAAGCACATGACATAGTGCTGAGAGATCATAAGACACATTCGTGTGAGACAAAGTCAGGTTGGGCCTTTATTGAAAACCTTTAACTCCAGATAAAGCAAGCCAGACATAATACAGCTGGCATGTCCTTATGAAACCCAGGCAGGGACTGTGAGGGGTTTGTTTGGTTACGGGATCAAAAGTAATCTTTCAGCATTCCTGTCTTTAATAGTGTTCAGTTTGTTCTAGCGGAGGCCAGCGCTAGGGCAAAGATGTAAGTCTGTTTTAATTCTCACGTGAGAAAAATCACGTTATGTTTTGCCTATATTTACAGTGGCTATATAATCATCTTTGAATTATGAATTCATTTTTATTCTCCAGATTACAAGACCCCCCCCCCCCCCCCCCCGCTTGCTTTTCTTTTTAGTTTAATTTATTTAAATTATTTATTTCTTTAAATAATGATACGCATAAAATATGCTTTACTTAGTTTTCTTAAAGTTAATTAAGTCATATTAATGAAAATAATTTTTCCCCTTCTCATCTCTTTTACATTGTTGCGTGCAAGCCTTTGTTTAAATAGCATAATGAAACAGTCACATTATTATTTTTACAATAATGCCTTTCTTATATTTAATATAGTTCAAGATCTTTTTATTTGCTGTTTTGTGTAGGAGAAGAGTGCTCTCTGGTGGCAGGCCTAAGCAAACGTAAGTCTTGCGTATCTTCATGACAGCATGTGCAGCTGAAGGGTTTTTGACATCTCATGCAAATGCAGTCTGTATGACAAACTTTTTGTGTTTTTACGTTGACCACGAATTGGGATTTTTGTGATTTGAACAGTTCAAAGTGACTCTCCAATGCACAACTTGGTGCTCTGTAGTATCCTGGAGTGAAATAAGACATTTTGCTACAAGAAACGGGAAAAAGAGAAACAATTTAATTGAATTTCTTGTAGCATAATTGTTTTATATGGTTTACATTAGTTTTATTGTTGTTTGCCCCTCTTGTTGGCCTGCCAACTCTGTGCAGCTGCTGCACTAACTGGATGTTATTGAATGCTGAATGCAGTTACAACAAAATGCATCTGTCCCCTTCAGACCTGCCGTGTACGTGCTTTTGAAGCAGAGTAAAATGAAACCATGAAAGTGTAAATATGTGCTTCATGTTGTGTTTGTTGTTTACAGGACATCAAAAGACAAGCTGCATGTTGTAAGTTATATAAATGAGATCCACTGATAAGCAGACTGTGTTCATATTCACAGGAACTGTGTACAAACCATAACATTGTTTAATTACATTTGTAAATTTTGTGTACCAGCCTCAGCAAACATTGTATGATGCCAATTTTTTGCAGCAGAGGGCAGCATTAAGTCAATACTCATATATCAGGCTGAAATTCCAAGTGTCCTACCTTAGTTTATAAAGAAATACATAGATAGAATTGTGTAGATAGAACAACAATGAAATAGACAAAGAACTTAGTTTTAAAAAAGTATCAACATTTGTAGCTAAAAATGAACAAGTTAAGAATCATAAAGATGCGTTTTTGTGGGATAGTGAATGACAGTAAAATAATGCAGAAGGAGACAGAATGAGAGTCAGTAAGAATATAGATAACAGAGCAGAGGGTGCATCTGCCTGCAATGTCATAGCGCTCTCATAATTTGTATTTGTGTGTATGCTTGTGTTAGTTGATCTCTGTTTGAGACAAACTTAATCTGCTTAGACGAACGCTCTCCACCTGAGACGACCAATTAGTCCCAAATGTACCCTGAGGTATTTGTGTGTACACAAAGAAACACAAAGATGAAGAAAACAAGAATGACTAAAGGGAAGAGAAAGGAGTGGGTGGCCCAAAAGGAAAAAAAAAATCACATCTGTTGATAGAATAAGGCCATATTGTTTGGTCTGACAACAATTGGTATAATTTTAAGGACATTTTCACGGTGCAGTAAAACATGAGTGAGGTGAGTGAATGTCTGCTTCATGCAGGCTGATTCTCAGTGAGTGTTCCCATTAGTCTCTGCAACTTACACGGCTGTCCTAGTTCTGGAAGGTGACACACTTAGAGCTTTATCACTACAAGTCTGCACTAATTATCGACATGGTTCACATTTGACAGTGGGTTAATTGGATCACAATTCGACACAGCAAATTGTCTCGTAAAGGTTTAACATGTATGAAATTACAGAGGTGAGGATGAGAGATAAATTACCTCAATTCTTGAAATATGTCCAAAACCTTTGAGTTTGTCATAAACTTTTCTCTACATAAATGCACTTTTGAATCCTTTTTGTCTTATTTCAATGTTTCTCCTCTATCATCATTTCAGCCTTACCTAACTCTTTTTTAAAATAATGTCCTTCATTTTCTTCCAGTCCTCAATTTCCAAAATGTTCTCAGAGGCACGATCAGGCCGTGTTTCAGTAATTCATTCAGTGTTTGTCTGAGCAGCACACAAATTGGCCTTCACAGACAGAGGGGAGATTGGGGGCTTCACCTGCTCCTGTCCCCTTGTTGGGGTCACAGGCAGGTCCAGCTACGCAAGCTGATTTAAAAAATGTTCAAAGCCTCCAAACACTTCTTGTTTTCATTGTTCAAGTGGGAATCCACAGCGACAGAATGGGGGCAGTTTCAGAGCTGTTTAGACTCAGGATGTTTTATCCATGTCAGACGCTTACCATTTATTAATGTAATTTATTAGCCCACCACCCAATGTAAGCTTTATGCCACAGCTGCTCTAAATGAACACTTTTAAAAAAATGTTTCTGTAATGGATAATCCAGCTCTATGCACAAGCTGTTTAATCAAAATGATATTTTTGAAAATTATAGTTTTACGCATAAGCAGTAAAAAAAAAGTAATTTAACGCACATTTTTATTTTTTGTATAAGAAGCCATATTGATGCCACAACTGGACAGCTTTCTCTTAGATATAGATCACTATTACTTTTTATGCTTTTTTATGTTTAAAATCTGTATGAAAATGTGTAATAATATGCTATGCTAATAAGCTAATATGCTAATTACTTTTGTAGGTTTGCTTTCACACAGAACATAATTAAATAAGCACGATTGCCATATCTATCTTTATGAGACCTGCAGACGCTCTTAGTGCGAACCGCGATCTTTGATAACGTTTGGCATTCTTTGCTGTGCTGTGCATCTATTTCATTTTCAGTCACTGCAGTTCCAGAAGCTTGTTTTACACACGCTGGTGGTGTATGCTGTGTAAGGCTTTCTCAGCGTTACTGATATGATTGCCTCTTCTGTCTACTGGGACTCATAAATTCAAAACCACCATCAGGTCAGCTAACTGTCTGCTAATCGCTTCGCTAGTCACTGAAAACGTTGCTGAAAGCTAAATTTCTCAGCCTCAGCTAAGTGCTGCGTATAACCTTTACACGTTTTCACTTCAATCTCTTATCGGCAGCCCTTAGAGTTAGTCAAGCACAAGGTTAAGTTGTGGCTATATCCAGACGCTTTATGGTTGTATGCTGTTACGGTCATGCGAGCTCTCCGCTTTAATGCTGTCCTGCTGTGCTCATGGCCTACAGTACAGCTTCAGATAACATTTGGTTAGGTTGTACATATGTTCTCTGACGGTGAACTGTCAGGACTGTCAGCAGCAACCTGCTTTCAATTATCCTCAACAGTAGCTTGTAGATTTTTCACTAGCTACGAAACTTGTTCCCCATATTAAACTGCCAGTTACTGTGACACACACACAGGGGTGCACTCTAAATGGCAGCATCTGTCTATGATTTGCCTCCTCGTGCTCAGAGTCCACATGAATTGTTATCATTCATTTGGCAGGTGTGAGTTTTCTGTGGAGGATTTCCAAGCACATGCACACACACACTCTTAAGGATCTTCTCTTGTTTCATTACTGGCATCGCAAGTTTTACTGATGTGAACATATCCACAGTGCACACAAAATAATGGTCCTCCTGTTATGCATCTTGACTGGTGGTGATGGGGAACCTGGGAGCTGTGAAACAGGTTACATTATGTAAAGCCCACTGTAATGGTTTAGAACAGCGAGTGTCTTGTAAACTGCTGTGATGACTCTGAAGCCATGTACATTGCTCTAGACAGCAGGTGCTCATAACAGGAGTATTCAATGAGCACACCAGCTCTCTTATCACTCTTTCACTGGAGACCAGTGTCTCTGTCAGCTGACAGTCAAGTGGGCCGACAAAAAAACCAAAAAAAACCACGTCTATTTCCGAAAATGACATCAGAAGTTTTTAACTTTCAGCTTGTTTCCTTTTTCCTCCTGTCTGGATTCTTCTTGTTTCTCTGTCGTCATCATTGCAACGGTCTTTACTTTTGTTCTTTCGTTCCCTCACTATGCTATAGTATAAAATCAATCATAGCTCACATAAACACAGCTAGAGAGGGTTTTTTGTCAGTGGACCAATGGCTTGTCATACCAGCAACCTCCTAATTGGTGTCACAAAGTGTCAGGGGATGAGGAAATTTTTAGGCTCCACAGAGAACTTCACTGAAATCTGTCTCCACGCTTAAGAACACAGAGCTCGCAACAGGCGCTTGGAGGAAAATATTGCATTGAGCAGAAGGTGGATGGTATTCTCACATCAGTTTGACAAGCTAAAAAGTAACATGAGGAACTAAGGTTTCACACTTAGCCGAATTCACAATATGAAGCCTGACAGCTTAAAGTCTAAATATCTTACTATAAAAGGCATCCGTGTCAGAGGTGAAGAATTACGACTTTCCTCTGTGGGGTCTTTGACTTCCTGGTTTGTATGTGTTGGCACTTGATGACGGGGCTCACTTTGCCAGCCATTGTTGAAGTGGTCAAAAGTTCTCCTAAATAGCACACCCACAGGAATTTCTCTTGGTCTGCTTGGCTCTAAGAAAATAAATACAGGAAATATGGAGAGAGATGATGTTTGGAGGTGCTCACCAGGAGAAACGAAACCATTAAGATTTTCAATGGTTGTGCTGTGGTCAGGAACAGTTATTCGGTTTCTTTTATTATACTTAGATATGTATAAAAGAAATACAGAAAAATCCATAACAGATGCATATTTGTATGTGCTCGTCATTGTTAGTGCACGTGGTCTGTTTATCTAAGCAGTCTATCTAGTGTTTCTACCTTCATGGTCGTTATTGGTCAGTAACGCTGCCTTCTTCTCTTTTCTCTCCCCAGGTGGCAATTATGCACGGCAGTGTCTCATCTCTGTGCTTTGGTGCACACATACATAGAAAAAATGGTAACAGAACAAACGGAAGCCATCTCTCCCATTTCTGCTCGTGCGCCCTCTGTCATTGCCTCTGTCAGCAGGTAGATGGGGCGAAGGTCTTGCCCTGTGACATCCCAACTCTCTGCTAGTCTCACGGTGGCTCACATTTCGGGACCGTGGATTTGATTAGGCTCATATTGGCCGGCTGACTCACTGTCCTTGAGTTATGTTGCACTGTGAAGAGAGAGTCTGCATGGGTATGTGGTCAAGGAGAGATGGAGCTAAATTAGATTTTTGCTCAGATGGAAAACTAAAATAACCCCGCGCAGAATCTCTGCTCTGTCAGTGCCACAATTCCTCACTCGATTTGTAATTCAAAACACGACCTTGTCTTTAGAAAAATCATACAAACAGTACTTTTGTTTTAAATTTTCCACACGCCGCACCTCTCTGTGAATGGCAACGTTGGGTACGTCTGTCAGCACGCATTTCTATTCATAACTGAAATATTTATATTGCCATTTCAGATGAACTGCAAGGTTCCTTGACTCTCATACAAATATCAGGTCAAAACAGTTCACGAGTAAATACCTAGAAAATAAAGGAAAAAATAGAAGTCAGTAAAGTTTACCTAAGGGCACATTTGCAATATTAGCTTGCTGCTAACAGATGGGGGACATGGCAAACACTGACTGCTTAAATCTTCCAGCGTGGAACTTTTGTCTCTGCTTGTAATGAAAATAATTACACAAACATTGTATACAGATGGTTATGATACATACCCCCAATGTCTCCAATGGGGAAAAGTGGCATTGGGATAATTTTATGTTGCTTACATTTCACATAAACGCTTACATTTTAAGTCTTTAATCCTTTGAATGAATTCTTTATTTTTATTGTTTTGTTTTTTTTTATCTTGAGATGAAAAACTTACTAGGTTTTGTTGACATAGACTTAGCCAGACTAGTCTTTGTCAACACTACAGTAGCTGTGACATTTGTCCCGGTGGAGCTTTAGTCCCTGCGTTTTGTTAAAGTGAGACAATTTGGAATAAAGAGCAAAGTTTTACTGCAAAAAATATGCAAAACTGAAATATTTTTGGTTGTCTGACTGATGAGAAGCAACATCATAGATCACATATCTCACTGCGAGATAGTGACTGCATCCTGTCAGAGTTGGTTTAGACAGTCGTGATCGTGGAGCAGAATAAACCAGACATAAAGTAAACTTGAAGAAAAACCCTGGACAATCCTCAAAAGGTGAAGATATAGGGGAGAAGCAATGCATGACTGCCTGAAATGTCTGAAAGACCTGAAAGTTAGGGTATTGAGCAGATTCAAAAGATGCAAAAGTCTTGAGTCACCCCTCACCCCTTTATGCTTTTCTAGGAAAATGTAAAATAGAGTAGTCTTTGGGAATAGATCTCCAGGCTGGTATAAAGCTGGTGCCAATCCAGATGGTATTTCATGGTGCATCAAAGTATGAATGTGTTCATGTATTATACAGATAACTTTAGACACTCACTGTTGTATCTCTCTCCTGACTTTGTCCATACATATTGATGACGATGAATTGAATCAAAATTTTCAATTTCAAATGTTATTGTTATTGTTAATCTCTGCCTCGCTTGTCTTTCTGCCATCAACCCCAACTGTTTGTTTCAGATGGCTGCCCCTCCCTGGTTCTGCCAAAGGTTCCTTCATGTTAAAAGAGTTTTTCCTCCCCACTGTCGCCGAGGGCTCGCTCAAAGGGGTTTGTTTGATTGTTGGTGTTTTCTCTGCATGATATTTACAATGGAAAGTGCCTTGAGGCAACAGCTGTTGCGCAAGTAAAATCTTACTATATAAACTTAATCTATATAAATAAAAGAAAATTGAACTGAAACGTGCATAGTGCCCATAGTTGTATGTTGTTGGTAGCCTTTGTGTTCTGTGTTAAGTGCCTTTTTATGCTTTATAAAGTACCTTAACAAAAAGGAAAAAGGAACCTCTGATAATGAACAGGAGAAAGCCAACTGGCCAATGTCCAATGTACAAACGTTCAGAAAGCCTGGTGAACAAATCGTTCAAGACCATTTTAAAAAAATACAAGTTTGGAAACAAAATAAAGAAATGAAGTGTGGCTGAAGATTTCTGCACACTACTGTACATCTGTAGATAACAGTACAACTGTAGACTCACTTTAGGTTTAATGTTCAGTCTATCTGTATAGGGAGCAGTATTTTTTCCTAAAACCTGGCTCTGTTTAAAGGTTGCAAACCTTCAAACGTCAACTTCAGATTATTAGATTTTGGATAGCGTGCTTTTACCACAGTGGCACTGCACTCATTTTTCTTCACAAGCACAATTTGTACGATATATATATATGCTCTGTCCCTTTGCCTCTGTAGTGGAACACCAGCACAGTTTCATGGCAGTTTTATGAAATAGTCATGAAATTCAATCTGTTAATTCAAGATAATGGACATTTTGCTCTTTTGTGTTTGCAGACACAAAAACCAGCTACATGCAGTATTGCTTCCAGTGAAAAAATCCAAAGATATGAAATATATTTCCTATTAAAACGAGTTTCTTTACCATGAAAAAGCCAGTTTGTTTACCTGTATCACCTGTATATTACCACATTCACACATTACTTAGCTTTGTGTATTTTTTTAAAAACCAAATTCTCCTTAGACCTTGGTCACAGGAGAAGAAAATCCACTAATATGAACTGAGGGGTGAAACTTTCACAAAAACACAAGACCTCCCTATGTCAGAGGTTTGCTCTGGCTCCTCGGGTATCGTTAAGCTTGGGTTAGTAAGCCACTGTAGCTATGGTACAAGGAAATAACATTACTCATGGCCCTCTGGTAGCAGAGCCCACCTCCACTTTCTACTACAAGACGCACACTGTCAAAGTGCTTTAGCTTATGTCACAGAAATACAGTAACCTAAAAAAAAAATAAGTTTGCAGAGTTCATCGTTTCTCACATCTGTATCCAATTTTATCTCCTTTTTCCAGTCTTGCATCTTATGAAATGCTAGTTATGGGTTCATTACCCTGTTGGTAGCACATCCAACCAGGTTTTAGGCTTTTTCAATTATTTATTTATTTTTGCTAACAAGCTGAGCTGAGAAGGAGAAGAATTCAAGCAATAAAAAGTCAGGGGAGAGCCATAAATTGTGTCCCCCTCCAGTGTGTGCATGACTTAATTGCTCTCTGTCTTTGTGATATTGGGCCAGGAGACGCACATACATACATCCACGAGCACACACACACACACACACACACACACACACACACACACACACACACACACACACACACACACACACACACACACACAAACCTGGCTCTGAAAGATATAGTAAATTTGCTCTGGAATCACATGACATGTGAAACAGATGTGCTGCTGATAAGCACACTGAAACAAAGACTATTGAACGGGTAGAAATGGCGCAGTAGGGCAGGAGGAGGTTTACATGTCATTCTAAAGAAAGCTTCCCAGATTCCACTAATCTGAGCCTGGATTCTCGCTGAGTTAAAAACTCTCTCTGACTTATAACATGACATATTTCTCTCTATAGATCCTTTATTTTTCTTTTATTCAATTCCCACAATTTCTTTTGCGTTTGCTCTCTTTTTTTTGCCAACGTTCTGTACAAAAAAGCTTCAACACCTAGGCTGGGCTGGCCTGCTGACTATACAAACAGCTTTATAGCATTCTTGAGCATGAACTATGTCTTCTCTTCACCTCTGTGTACACACTACACATTTCCTTTTCCAAATCTGTTATACCCTTTGCAGAGAGACCTCCCTGGAACATCCTCACCCCTGCGCTGCTTCCTCTTTGTTCCATATTTAACCAAATCGCCACAGATTGCAGCCTTGCCTCCTCTACCCGCACTCCCCACTCTGGTTTTTATTTCTTTATCTGTTTTGTGTAAACGCTGTATACACATGGTACGCAAGCGGGCACATGGTCAGCCGCATTCTGTGTTTACACGAGCAGGGACAGAGGCATGCCAATGGTTTAAGCACGGTAAACATATCTTAAATGGATGTCTGCTCCACAGTGTGGGTGATGTCATCACGTGTGCTCCCTGAGCCAAGTTCAACATTCTACACATGCAAGTGGCGAAGAGGGATGCCACACGCAGGAAAACATATGACCAAAAAAGACAATCCACCATTGGCTCTTGCATCAGTAGTCTGCAGCAAACATCATTAAGCTAAGAACTGTGACTAGCAGAGCAAAGAATTGAGTTAGCTCAGACAGTCAGCTTTCATTTAGACTCATTAGGTTACAGCTCATTCTTAGGCCTGACACACAACCCTCGTTTTTTTCCCAATCTTTCTTTCATTTCTAACCCCTTTGTAGCTTCCGTGTTCCCTTCCCATATCTGCTTAGTTTTCTTTATCCTTCCTTGGACACATGCAAAAAAAAAGTAAGAAAGAACACTTATAAACACCAATATTTACACTGCACAGTAGAATGATTACTTATGAGCTGATGCCGTGGCAGACTGCAGCCTGTTTTTAAGTCAATGACTCACTGTGAGCAATGGTTAAGGACTGAGAGATGGAGCTGCAGTCAAGAAGCTGAGAGCTGGCTTACAGAGGCTGGGATGAAGGAAGACAAGTTCTCTGCTGTTTGGCTTGGTGCTGCTCTGCCTTAGATGGCTGTGTCTGGGAACAGGGTTTGTTTTCAGCATCCTCTCCTATTTGTCTGCTTTTATTTTCTCTTAGCACAAAAAAGAGCACTTGTGAGTAAAAGTATGTCTGCGCAGAAATGTGCTTTGTGTTGTTTGCGTGCACATGAATAATTCAGGAATGATGCTGTTGTTAATGCCGGTCTGGAATTTTATATTCAAATTATTTCATACCATTTGTTCATTCAAAACACATGAATATGCAAGGCGTGTTTTTCATAATCTTTTTTAAAAAATCTGGTCTGTCATGCATGCGAAATCAAATAAATATGTATATGTAATAATATGTGAGTTGCTTACAAATAAGACCCCATACTAACAATTAGTTTGATTAGACAAAGAACCGTAATTTAAAAATCTCGGTGCTAAATCCATGAGAGTTTAAACTTGTCTCACTGGAAAATGATCATGTCCAAAAGGGCTCTCTTGCTCTTTCTTACACACATTTTCCAACCCTTTATATTAGCTCCAGTCATACCAGCCAGGAGACCAGCCCATGACCCCCTAGTAGCCACCAGTGGATACAGAAAAAAAATTATTTTCTCCAGCTAGCTGGTGAGTGTCGCTTGCTGTCGCTGCATGTAATGGCTTGCAAATGGGAAATATGTTGTTGAACTAAAAAGCTCCTTGAGATTGCCTTGGATTCTAGCAGATTGCCACAGTCACCTGTTGTTTATATGTAACATGCTGATTTGCTACTTCCCAAGTGGTTGCAAAACTAAGAGGAGTGCACCACAAATGAGAAAAGGAGATCATTCAATGTTAAAGTAAAAGCTGTGCTTCACTGCTGCAGCAAACATGTCTCAAATGATGCAACTGTATTGCTTATGAGTAATAATAGGGATTGGATCCATAAATGTGCAAAATGTTGTACCGGTGTTAAAATTGTTGAGATTCTTTAGCCTTAAGCAGCTTTTTGACTGTTCCATCCCTGGACCTACATTTAAAAAAACACTGATTGATTTTAACGCGCTGCAGCCTTTCAGTATCATTTTTCACACAGCTGCATAATGACTAAACTTAAACATGTAGGGCTTACCTTATTTTACACTTAGCCCTCTTTATCCTGTGCTGTCTTTTTCCATAGTGTTCCTAACTTGTGACAACTGCAGTAACTGTGTGATAATAAAGCTGGTGCTCTGTGCCTCTGTGGTAGAACTGAGAGTAGACAGTAGCTTGTATAAAATGCCTTCTACTTTGTGTTTAATATTTGTCTTAGTTTACAAACCAAACTGGACTAGGTAACCAGGTAACTCCTGAGGAGTATGGGTAATGTAGTCTCGCAGAGTGTCTGTCTCAGGGTAGGTCTGAGCTCCCTGGCAGAGTACTATAAGGGGATTGGATATGCTCTGCTAATGCTATTAGTGCTGCAGCTGGGGATTACTGTCTCCAAAGGAAAGGGGAAAAGGGTGTGAAAAGTGAGAAATCATTCCGTCAGGGAATGTGTGTGCGACAGAAATTTGCATGTTTGGATCCATGTTGAAAGAATTTTTTTTTTTTTTTAAGGAAATCCACATAAACCGATGCACACCATCAAAGACAGCAAGTCCATGGTTTCAATGCAAAGTGTTGTGTGATTTATTTATTTATTTTTACATTTCTTTTGACTATCAAAGTACTCCAGAGATTTGAGTTAATTAGTCTATTAGGCTGGCCAGCACCTCTGAGAAGCAGACTTATTTTTAGCTAAAAGAGACATATATACATGTTGTGACTGTATTGCACACAGATTATTGGCTTTTCACCTATTTGTCTGTTAGAATATTTTGCAGGATGCCAAGAAAGAAAGCATTGCTTTCACACACACACACACACACACACACACACACACACACACACACACACACACACACACACACCTATCTATCTATCTATCTATCTATCTATCTATCTATCTATCTATCTATCTATCTATCTATCTATCTAATGTGCCTGTGCTCCTCTGGTAGCAGGCATACACTACAGTGCATACATGAGAATGTTTAAATATGCATGATGTTCAAAGGGATGATAAAACAGTCTTTCTCAGAGACCCTAAAGGCAACAGTAAATCACTACTGAAAAAGAACATGTGGAAGATCAGCGGATTTCAGTATACAGTACATGTTACACAAAGGAGGCATGCTCTTGATTGTCCATCAGGCTTTCCCCATAGTTATAAACCAGCTGTTAACTAAGAATGCATGCCTTCCGGGTAAGCTGCTCGGATTGAGTAATGTAAAATAAATGCAAAAATAAAAAAATAATAAGTGTTCTAAATCACTAATCACCTCATTTGGTAAATATCATAGCATTACAAATGTGTGCAGTGTGTATCAAGAACTCACAATTATCCATGGCAAAATTATTTCACAACACATTTGTTTGTCCAATAAAACAGAACATCTTTTATACTGCCTGCTGCTGCTGGAGATGATTTTCTTAGGTTTTTCTGATTACAACAGAGCTAACAGTTTAACTCTTACATACAGTTTAAGTCAAATTTGGCCTGTTTTGACAATAAAATCTTATTCTTTTAGCCTCAAATTAGATGAATTATCCTGAAGTTACCCAAAACACAGAAATAAATGAAAATTTTGAAACAAATTGGACATAGTTGTACAGTTGCTACTAATTTTTATAAACCAAGACTGTTCTGGGTCAAATTGAACCCATATCTGTTCAGATTCATTTTAGATCCACCTGTGTAAGTCAGTTCAAGGACAATGGTGATTTTTGAGAAGCTTGAATCAGTGCCATTTCAATGAGTGTGGAAAACACAAATGCAACACAGCTTTCCTACCAATTACCTTATAATTTTTATGCTTTGTATTCTAAATATTAATTAATGTTGAATTAGTATTAATAATTATAGTTGGTAGTTATGACATTTTTTTATGGTGAGATTCTATGACGAGTGTTTCACTGCTGTAATGTTTACACAAGATTTTATAATAAATCCCATCAGCTCCAGTATGTTCCTGCCATTTTCACTTTTTGTAGAATATACTTAAACTCATTGTGCCTGTTGGGTTTTTATCTCATATTAAATAGGTGGTATTGCAAACAGAATCCCAAATCCCCCCCCCACCCCACCCCCTCTGAAACGAGCAGAATAAATCATCTATTTATTAGCATAGGCTATTTATGCATTCAAACTACTATCTGCAAATTCACTTGGAATTCTTGGAAATTTGGCCACATTTCAAAGTATGAAATAAATGAAGCAATAAAAACTCACATGTTTTGAAAAGCTTCTAGAATTGGGGTTTCAAATTCAAGCCCATTAGTAGAGAAAGTCAGTGTTTGTTCACGCATTACTAATCAGATAAAATCTGCACATAAACAAAGTTTTTTGTATCATTGTAACATACTATAATAGCCAGTTAGTTGAAAAAGGTATGTGCATCTCTTAGACCAAAGCATTTCTTTTCTTTCTCAACTATTTCTAAACTGTCATGAAACCAAAGCTTTGTTTTTCCTCTGTTATCCTTCACCCGTCTGTCTCTGTGTCTTAGCATCTGTTCTCTTTCTTCAGCATTCTATTCAGTATTCATTATGTCTCCCTGTCCTTCCCTTGCCATCTCACACATTTACACATCTTTCTGCTACTTGCAATAAGTCTAGAGATTGCCCTTATTAATATTTACCAACACCAAGTTACCAAGGGCAATCTGCTGAGATTTGTTCACTCCCACCATATTTTATGTGCATGCATCCATTCTTCTGTGTGCTTCAGACTGTGCTGTGTATGTATATGTGCTTGCCCGGGTGTGTTTTATTTTTCAGAATTCTAACTCTTCTCTCAGTAGCCTTAGGTATACTTCGATCAAACCCAAGAGTAACCTACGTTATCTGAGACATCAAGGCCTCCTTCGCATACAGCGCCTTTCCTACTGTACCCCATACACAAAGCTTTTTAAGAGCCCCATTTCATTATTTATTTTGAGGTTAGCTTGAGTCTAAATTTGATGCAGAGCATTTTCTAACAGCATTGTTAGGTAACTGATAATTCTGTGTCTCCACATTTTTTTCCGAGTTAAGCAGCAACAAGCAAGGTTGCAACAAGATTACATTATTTTGTTTGAGTAGCACTCTAACCAGGTGAGCAGATCTGACTGAATAACTGGAACAAGCAGGGTTATTTGTCTACTCAATGCTTATGTTTCTGATTGCATAGTTAACCCATTATTTATCTTTGTTGTCCTTTAGTTACAGTGTGGTTGATGGTCCTTGTGGTCAACATACTCACAATAGTGAAATGAACTACCCACTAAAAGTTTTAAAAACCTTCACACAAAATGCGTGCAACTCTTGGGGGGAAAGAATCTAGGCATTAGTATTGTGACACTGAACACTGTCAGTTCTGGAAGAATGCACTTCCAGTTATTTGTAATATATACATTGAGTGGGCATCACGTGTGTTAGTTAAGTTTTCTACAAACAAAACAACCAACTCCCTTACCCCTCCAAAAAAACTGGAAAACTTGCTGTCCTGATGAATTCCTATGTGAAAGTGGCTCATGGTTTCCTGACAAAAGGGCCCACGTTAATGTTTTCAGTAGGTACGATTCATATAAACATTTGCTATGCACTTTTCCATTTCTTTTTCATACAGGGATATATAGTGCGCTTATGTATTTTCAGCAACTTCTCATATTTTGAATAATTTATACCCACACTAAACTAAAGTACCATTTGTCAAATAAAAACAAAAAGTAATGAAAATATCAGCTCTGAAAAAAAAAAATTGCTTTTGTGAAAATGTGTTGCTAATTTTGAAAGAATTACTGGTAATTTGAAGTTTGACTCTTGCCAAACTCTTGAGAGTTGCTGCTTTTTTCTTCTTGACATTTCACTGGTGTAAGCAGAACTTACTCAGGTTCAACAACCTTTAATTTAAGGGTGATGACAACATTCTGGTATTCTCTTTGAGTTTCTGGCAGGAAAAAGACTGATTAGCAGTCGGTATTTGTGCATTTGTGTCTCTTTTAAACAGTTTTAAAACAGTTTTGTTGTAGACTTCACAAAACATAATTGTATTTATTTGGTTTTGATTTGTGATTGTTCTACAATAGCCTCCTTCATATTGTTTGGATGATACAGCAGTGGCACTGTTGATAATCTGCATGTAAATGAATTTTAAAAAGAATTCATCCCAGTGATGCTTGTTCATTCTGTTTGGTGTGAGTTTGTCTCAGCGGGAAGAGTCTGATTATTACAGAGGCAGACATCGAACCCCTCGCCCATCCCCGCTCCATTTCTCTGAGAGAGACGAGGGAAGATGTGTTTAAAAATAAATGGGTAAATATTATTTTGCTGTCAGATATATTGTTTAAAAAGCCTGCTCAGACTGTCATCAGCAACTGGAACTCAAGTCTTGACTAGACGTTCTGCTGTTTACAGATTAATCTAAGCGCTCACTATTTAATCACAGGTTCAGTGTTATTTAGATGTATGATATAAAATATTTTTGTTCTGCTTCTACGGGTGTAATCACAAAAAGGGGTCTTTTCATTTTGCAAGCAATATAATAAAGCACCCTGATGACTAAATCAAATGGCAACTGTCCAGCACAGCCTCTACATCCCCTGATAGCAGGGAAAGAATTAAAATATAAATGTCCTGGAGTTTGTCAGAATAAACTATGGTTTTAGTGGAGGCTTCCTAAATAAATTTGCATGTAATGTTTTTGTTCCTTCTCGCTACCTTGGTGTATTTGGATCCATGATGAACGGTGTCAAAATTTCTCATTTTTTAAACTTTGATCAACCTTTGCAAGATCATCCATTTAAGTGTAATATTGCTGAGAATAAAGATAGAAAATATATGTGCATAAGAATTCCCCCCATCATCCTGAATGACATAAATACATAAAAAGATGTGCTTGAAATAACATCTATGCAGATACCGCTCAAACACTGTCTATAAAGGTCTTCATATAGAAAGAGGTGAGAGAAATATTAGCATAATACTCCTGGAACTGCCTCAGTGAAAGTTTGTGACATATCATAGAGAGCCACAAAATGAGTCCATCACATCAGTGATGAGTCCATTCATCATTACCAGATTCCCAGATGGGGTGCCTCGATGGTGTTACCGTAATTACCTCAGACCATTATTATCCCAAACTCCTATAATGACTTCCCTTCTGCTATGACCATGACGTCAAACTTTTTTTTTTTTATCATATGATGTCCACAGTCCTGTAATTGCGGTTCCTGAGTGTTTATATTTATTGTCAACCCCAGCGTAATGGGCTGAGAGTGACAGCACCTATAGGATTCAACTATAAACTTAAAATAATAGATGAAATCCAAACAACCTCTCAGGTTGTGGTTTTTGATTAATTAGTTAGTTGACTGATTTAATTTTTTGCACACTTGAAGATCGTGTCAGTTGAAACTCTTCTTGAGGTGATGGTCTGGTTCACTTTTTTTATTCAACTTGAGTGCTCAAAGCGCTTTTGGCTACAAGTCTCATTAGCCCAGTCACGCACACATTCAGCACTTTTATCTGCACCTAAGCATACACTCACAGTCTGATGGATGAACAGGGGTCAACTCTGGTTTCGCTATTTTGCCCAAGAATATTTCGACATGTGGACTGGAGGAGTCGGTGACGGATCCACCAATTTTCTAATTGGTAGATGACCTACTCCACAGGTAATCACAGCTAGCTGGGGCCAAGGTGACACACTGATGTGTCATATCATTGATATGAAATGACATATCAGAGCATCATTGAATAGAATAAAGGTGTGACATAACACAAACATAAGAACAAAAAATGCCCTCAGTAACTGGAACTTAAAAGGGATTTTTTTGACCCTAGGTCTCATTTTTTTGTTCCCTGGAGCTTTTTAAAATATATTTGTTTATTGTAATACTAACTACAACTCTTTCCGCATTTATTATGAGAGGTAAGTTTCTGCTCTGTGAGCAGCCTTTTGCTTTCAAATTGTTTGCACAGTACAGATATATAACCAGACTTGTTTATTTTGTCTGGTAGCAGACTGGCACTCAACTATGCAAGCTAACGTTACCTTCTAACTTCCATGAGCAAAACCTTTTTGTCAGGGCTCTGTGTGCAGGCGGATGGAGAGGAGGATCCAAATGCGAGACTCGGACACGTAATACAACTCAAAACCTCAGCTTTATTGCTGGCATGAAGACAAAACATGAAGTGAATACTGAGACCAGAAACACACAGGCATAATCTGATGGTATGACACGACAATGAGCACAGGAAAACACAGGGCTAATATACACAGGGTGGTAATCAGGGAATGAGCAACAGGAGGGAGACACAGCTGGGAGAAATTGGACTAACGAGACAGGGGAGCAGTAGAACTGAACACACTCACATGAGACACAGACCTTCACAATAAAACAGGAAACAAGAAACCACTAAACAAAGACGCAGACAGAATATAACACATGCAACTCAAACAATACATGAAACAACAAATCCTTAAACACGGATAAACAGAAACATGGAACTCTAATAATAATCATCATCATAGTATCAGAGAAACAAAACAATCATTCAAAAATAAACCAAAACATAAGAACTCAAAATGCTGGGTCGAACCTGACCCAGAACCCTGACACTTTTTCTATCCAGCAGATAATGCCACATATTTAATTTGGAAGATTTTTATATTAGATGCCCATCCTGATACAAGCCCAAATGGACTTCACAAGTTAGGCAAATTTGCAATCCAAATTGTGCAAAGTTAACACACTGGTGATAACTTAATGTTAACACCAGTTTTGTTTAGTTTTTTGCATTAGCTGGATGATTCTAAATTGTTGTCCGCAGGGTACCCAGTAATCTCCAAGGAAATATAAAATGTCGAAATGAAAAATGTAGCTAACGAGGAAATGTCAAAAACTGCAGATCCTCCAGTGGCCTCCATTAGATCAGAAATCTCCACAGACTTCCACGTTAAACTGCCCAACTTTACAGTATTAAATAATATTTAATTATTATTATAGATACTTAATTACTCATCCATCTCTAAACTGAATTTAGGGATTTCATCAATTTGATTGACAGATGTCCCAACCCAGGCAGCTGAAGCCAGTTAGTTCCTGGCTAGGGCTGCTCAGCTAGCCAATCACTGACCTGGCCCTACCTACCATGTTTAATGGAATCGTGTGACAAAGTGGTGCAACCCATCTAGAAAGTTAGCGCTTCAACGTCATTCAGTGTGGGTGAGTGACATTTTTTAATAGTAGTGATGGCCAAATGAAGCTTTCCGAAGCACTGAAGCTTGTATTGAAAAACGGTTCATTACTCGAAGCTTTTCAACACAGTCCTCTCCGGTGACATCTGGTGGTGAAAATTTTGAAGAGCAGCTTGAATCTGCAAAATAAAACGGACTGCTCAATTATCACTGCTCACTCAAGAGTGGAGTTCTCTCTGATATTGGGCCACCGTTCCGTTGCTTTGAACATGTAATTGGTTTTGTTTTCTCGATTGGGGGGCTGAAAAAAATGTAATGCGTATTTGCGTAATACATTTTGATCAATAAACTTTCCCTATTTAAACATGCACTATGGTGGCCTTTCTTTGCTCATAACTCCTTGATGTTGGTAAATACAATAAGTGAGCAATATATATAATATACATATGAGAATGCACAGCACATTATGGAGTATGCCCCTGCTGTGAAGTCCTGCCTCCATCTACTTGTCGTTTAATCACTGGACAGCTGGACAGGTTCATACAAAATATTAGATTAGGCCAATTGTCCTATACATATTTTTGACCTAGGGGTGGGATTGATTGTGAACTGGAAAGGGAAAATGCTTAGGAAGCTGAGTACGGCTGCATCGTCACTGATTTGTAGAATCATTTTGATTCGATACAGGATCCGATTCAATTTGATTGGAATCTGGAAAGTTTTGCCTCAGTCAGAAATATTACAAGTCTGATCATTTAACAGTATATATCCATAATTTCGTATCTATTAAAAGAAAGCTGACACATGTGAGACTTAATTAAAGATGTAAACAGAGAGTTATGAAACCTGCAGCTGCAGAAGCCAGCGAAGAAAAAAGAGGCAAACACAGCGCGGACCCGCCGACGCACCAAAATCTGACTCTGACGCGTCGGGTCCGCGCTCTGTGTTCACGTTTGTATGCAGAATCCGTAAACCTGCTCCCAGTTACTGTTTTAGCTGCATGGTGTTTGACGACATGTTGTGAGGTTTAACCTGAGATGCTGGCGTTTCAGGCATAATAACGTTAATTTACAAATCGACACGGGATTTTAATGAATCAATATCACTTTATTCTATTTAGCATGGATTGTAATCAGAAAAGCGATAATCAAAACCCACCCCTAATCAAGAACTTGCAAAGTAAAAACATGCTCTATGTAAGGTAGCCCTTTTGTTATTTACATTTAACAAGAGGATTAGTGTTACTGTGCGCTGGCTGAGTCTGTTTCTTTTCTTAGAAATAGTTTCTCCTGCCCTGGAGAAAATCCACTTGCATGGAACAGAAGAGGCTGTGGAGTGCAGGAACTACACTGCAAGTTGGTAGATATGCAGGTATTCCTGGGTCCTGCAGACTATCACCTAAAAACAATAAACAAAATGATTTTCTAAACTGTGTAGCAATGTAATGTACGTATAGTGTCAAATACATTTTTGTAGTCTTCATTAGCTTTAATTCACATGGAAGTGTTCCTAAAGTCATATGCTGTAATGATATTTACATTATGAAAACATGATTTTGGACATTTCAAGTTTTTCACTTCGGCAGATAAAATGAATTGAGCAAAATCAACTCAAAATATTCCCACACGCCAGAACGTCCTCTCTTCCTCGCTGGCTCCATATCTGTCAGTGGAATGATCACCTCGTCGCTATCTGTCACCATCAACACACTCCACGAATCCCGTGGATGATTCACTTCCTTATATCTGTTTGAATCAGGTACCGAAGCAGTTACGTGCGTAATGAAGCTTCGGACGTCACTGGTCACGTGACTTTTGCCAAACGAAGCAAGCCTCGACACAGTGCTTCTGAACCAGTGTGTTGTTTTTTTCGACACACGCTCCGGAGCGTCAGCTTCAAGCGGGCCATTACTATTTAATAGGCTTTTACTTAGTACTAATTAGCAAATATGTTTGTCTGTGCCATTGGTTTTCTGGAAACACCTTGCTAACCAAGCTCACTGGCGTTAGCTAATAACTTTGACATTTTATCCAAAGGAGGTGGCTTCTGGCTTAAAAAGAGTAACTAAAACGAACTTGTAGCCAAACCACCAATGTTAAGCCTTTGGGGGATATCACGGTGGCTACATTCATGATTTATATAAAGTCTGTGGGTGTATTATATTTGTGAATTATCTAAAGCAGTAGGCTACTTGCCACAGAGTCCCACCTCCCCACCCTGCAACAATACTGCACGCAGAAAAATTGCTTGCACAGATCAGGAGCAATTGATGAAGTTGTAGTTCCTGTACACATTAGTCTCTCTAATGTGTACAGGAATACTCCCAAAGTATAGTGTAGACAGGTGCACGATGTTTACAGTGCAGATGTGCCATAAAAATCTAAACCAAAGTGGACAAAAATCTAAGAGCTGCAATAATTAAACAGTTTCACCACCTTCATTATGCATAAACCTAATCAATGGCTATTGCGCTTAAGGGGAGCTAAAGTGTTGTTAATGAATCGTTCCAATGAGCAGTGAGTTCTCTGCCTCTCTCTCACTCACTCCTGCTCTCTCTGTGTGTGTGGGGTTAGTGTTAATGTCTCTAATGAATAGATGTGGCAGCCAGAGTCTGTGGACACCTGCTACTACCATTAGTCCCAGAGAGCAGACTAATCATCCTGGCTTTCAAATCTGAGCAGGTGATTCAGTGTCCCTCAATTTCAAGGACCCTTCATTACACAGACCACCTGAGTGTTTAGCAATAATGCTTGTACTGATACGTGCTTCTTCTAGAGGCAAAAATGGAAAACCCATGGAAAAGCCCAGTGTATTTAATTTCGTTTTCTGCCCCTCAGAGAATTGCCTGCAGGAGCAGCTTGCAACTTAGTGGCATGTTCTCTGCATACTTAAAGAAAAAAGTAGAGTGGTGAGTTTGAGTTGGCAGCTCAGAGAAGCATGGTAACCCGTGAGTATATAGTTGTATATAGAATAAGAGCTTTACACTATAATTGTTGATTTAAACTTCTGTAGTGAATATGCAGTGGCAATAAAATGCTGAGAATTTTTCTCTCGTGGATTTAGAGCAAAAGTTTTTGCATCCCTCGTGTATTTTCACTCATTTGTATGTTGTCTCACATCCTTTCTGTTAGTTTTGAGAATTTGGTGCCGTCTGTGAGTTCTTATAGTGAGGCTGGGGTTATTATTCTGTCACTGATCCATTCAAAAGGTATATCAAAAAGTATTCAGGAATGCATAAGAGAAAATGATGATACTAAACAGGCCAATCACAATCATTATGGCCTACATAGAAGTTACATGTAATTACATTTCTACACCACAAATTTAACACCAAAGTATGGATCCTATGTAATGCTGGTAGTAATTTAGGTATCCATTATACTGTCAAATTTAACTGCATACCATTGTACATGTATCCTGTCTTCAGGTTTTGTCATAATTTCCCTACTCCATGTACCGCATAGTTAATAAAGATAAACATTAGTCACATGTGATTAATTACTCCAGGAGTCACTCTCATGGTCGAGCATTGCTAGCTCGGCCTAGGTCACACCAAGTTGTTAAAGCTAAATGACACAGGCACAAAAGGACTTAAATAATGATTTGATCATAAACATTTACATCTCATAAATCCTTAGTATACTAACGCTTTTAGTTTATGTTTCCCCCCTTGAGGGTTTCATCTGCATTCATAAGTGTAAAGTTTTGTTGCCAAAATCCAAGAACAGGTCTTATTATCATGCAGCTCAAACAAGGACCTGTAGAGTTAATAAATATAAAGTTTATATCATTAAACTAAAAATCTCTAAATTCAATCAATATAGTTATCTTGGCATGCTTAAATTCACTTTGACCTGTTGCCTCTGACCTCGACTTTACCCTGGATTTCTGCCTTTTGCTGCCAAACTCGCTGATTAAATTATTGTCAAAACAATTTCAGCAATCGATGCTCACTGATCCCAGTTCTTATCTGTTCCCAAAGACAGAGAACATAGTGGGGATGTTTCTGTTCTAAATGTTGTCTACTAAGTTTTTGGAACATGCAAAAATTAATTTGGGGTCAAATGGATTAGACGCAGAGTGGTTTGCTCCAAGACTGAGATATTGAGGGGCAGAGAGTGCGGTGGAAGATGCAAAATAAACGAAAAGCGAAGCTAGACGTTTAAAGACTGAGCGTTGGGGGTTACCAGCGTGATGGTTGCGCTGCAGGACTCAGCTGTGATATGCTGATTTATAGGGCCTGAAGGACAGCCACGACCTTCCACCCACTCTGTCTCCATGGGCAACGGTAGAGAGGAGACCTCGTCTCTTTTTCTTCCTCAGTCTCATTCCCTCTACTTCTCATTCTTTATACTGCTCCTTTGCTCGCCCTCTGTTTCTGCTCATTTTCTGTCTATCAGTCTACAGTTGTTGATAAATCTGTGCACTAAATAACTAACCAACTTCTAGAAAAGTGAATAGTGGAGGGAACCGTTAGTCTTTTTGTATGTCTGTCTGTATGCCTGCATGAACATGTGTAGCCACCCAGTCATTTAACTGGGCTATCCAGCTGTACTTCCCTTGTTTATAATGTGACTGAAATGTGTTATCAAAGGGCAGCAGGCCTCAGTGGACTGGCAGTAGCAATGAAGAAAAGGAAAGAGACCGCAAACAGGAAGCCTGCTTCCAGTAACCATTACATCAACCCGCATGCTCAGAACACAGACACACACACAGCGAGGCAGACACTCATTTCCACAACTCTTTCTTAACGTAAGAAGGCAGAAGCAACAGTTAGTGGTCACATGACCACAAGAGTCTTTCCTCATTTCAGCGTCAGCTGGCTCCAAGCAGATGTGAAATCGAGGCATGTAGGGAGATTTCAGCATGTGAAGTATTTTCTTGTTTGACTCTTTATCAGTATTTTATCAGAATATTCAGTCCGAACTACAACAGCAAAGGGGGGGGGAGCTGTTGCCATGGCAACCAAAGCCGCGGCAATCGTCATCACGAGGCTTCTTCTGCATTGTGTGTGTGTGTGTTTGCGTGTGTGTGTATGGACACAGCGTGTGTGAGTTCACCCTCCTCTCTTCAGGCAGGAGGCGAGGACATCCCCCTCTAACACTGTGCCAGAGAGGAAGAGAGAGAGCGAGCGAGAGCAGAGAGAGAGCCTGACTGAAACCCCATAATGCACCGCACGCTGCAGGGCTGAAGTCGTGCAGATTCATCAGTTCCTGTTCGAGGGGTTGTCTGTGAGCGCACACGCACTCATACACCCAGACCGAAGCAAGAAAATACACGGACGTCCAGGCAGGTAAGACAGCTTTGCTCTGACCGCACAGATAGCGCCGAGTTTTTCGAGATCGTCTGTTTCTCTGTTCGCCCCTGCCAAGTGAGAAGAGAAGAGTGGCTCTATACAGATGCCAGGGTGTGATTAATATTTGACATGTTATGATCCCGACAACTTCTTTGCCTGTTGCTTGTGACTGCTGCTAAATTCTGTCTCAAAAAAACCTGAAACTTGGATTATTCAAGAGGAAGAGTATATTAAATAGAGCGGAATCAAAATAGTTGATATGCCTGTGATATATTCATGTCAGTTTTTGGTTGTTACTTGGCTTGGTATTTGCATGCTTTTTTCCTTTGATCTAGCAGGTTTGTTTAACTGTAGCCAGTTTCAATACACTGGATGCGATTTTTGTGCGCGCTTCTGTTCAGATAGTGCTGGTTAACATGATGAAACTTTCAGGAAATTACAAATTGTAAAGCACTGTCATTCTGGACAGTTAAATTCATCAGAAACAGCGTAACATGTTCATTTTATACTAAAACATATCTTTTTATTGGACAAAAAATATATTTATCTATAAAAAAGACAACAATTATACAACGTTGTAAAACGTATACGTTTTTAAGGTAGTCTACTATACATGCCCTAAATGACACTGGTGTAAGCTGACAGGTAAAAGGGTAGCTTTTGTATTCATTTTGCGGTTTAACTGTCACAGAGGCTTGTGACCGTATCTCTTGCGCCAGAGACTGAGGCAACCTGAAAAGCGCAATTGCATCAGCTTAGCGCACACACTCTTAAACTTTATTACCTCCAGACTCAACTGGGAAGTCTCCCCTCTGGGACTCAAGTGTAAAATCATGTTTCAACAATGTTAAGTAGAAAGACAAAAAAACCCCAAATCAGTCAGTAAAACTGGTTATTTTGGATTAAATCATAAGTTCAGAAAGACTTTTGAATGTGTTTTCTGAAGAAATACAAATTCTGTGTTTAAATGAAATATGGCTGAAAGTAGTTTTATTTATAGTGCTCTTTATCACAAAAGAGCCCTCAAAGGAGCTATGACACGAGGAACTATATTTGTGTATCTTGCACCTTTTGGAAACAATTATGTAGGTATGGGATCTGTTTTTGCTCAACATTAACAGGCTATGCAAAGAGATTTTGCAAATAAAATTTAAAAAAAGGAAAAAGAACAGAAAAAAAGAAACTACAATGCAGATCGCACAAAAATGTCTTGTGAATATTCAGCTTGTCTCCATTTAGCACTGGCCAAAAACCAGTCTCTTTGCTGTGCCACTGCAAAAAATCCACCTGTCACATTCAAAATGGAGTTGATTCTCTTTTTCATAATGGTTGCTTTCATTAATTGTCTCCCTCCATGTTATCTGTTGCTGACTGTATCCTCTTTACCTCTTAATCTTCTCTGTAGCTGTGTTGGTGCTTAAAGATGTACTTGATTATTTCCAGGTTTGTTCATGTATGTATCTGCGTAGCTGCTTCGTTAAAAGTTTGCGGGGGGCTTGAAGAATAGTGGTTTCAGATCGCGAGAGTAAATCCAAAATTTCTCTGAATAACAGTGGTTATACCAGAACTATTTCAGTGGTGAGTTTAAGAGGTTTTAAAACAAATGATATTCAAATATTCTACTACTGGTCTGTTATAAAGCTCTGTGTTGAAAGATTCCCTCATTTTCAGTACAGTCACACTAGCAGGGCCCCGAAATATGTTGGTACCTGTACACAGAGCTGTTCGGATTGAGGATGAACTTCTGGAAGGTTAAGTATTTGCGATTGGACCTGGAATGGTTAACAACAGACTTGCTATGTCAGGTTGTCCCTGTATGATTTTCGCTTCTGCAAAATCTTTAAGGTTTAAGGCTTTTGGTCTGGGCCCAACCCTGGCTTTGCTCAGCAGCATGGCTCAAAAGTGATATATGGGTCCAGATCTGCTCGTTCAACTACAATTGATGCTGTCTCTGGTGTTCTGCTTAAGATTTTCCCTCATTCCTGCCTTTATTGACCTGGAACACAAGTTCCACATGTTCACGAGTCCATGACCTCATTTTGATATGATCAGCATGAGAGAGGATTGAACGTGTAACGGCTTATGTTCGAAAGCAGTGACTCAAAAGTCTTTTGTCGTTCTCTCTTCCATACACAGACATCAGCAGAGTGGTGAGCAGGAACCTTAGTGTGCAATAAATTATCTGCAATTGCAGCAATTATCTGCAAGTCCAAGACCTTTCACTCTGCCTTGTTTTTTCATCACTGTGTTTATCCCTTTTGACTAGAAGGCTGCTTGTGCAAAGTCCTTTTACTCAAACAATTCTAAAAGAACGGCGTTTTACTTGATTATTTCCATTTCATACTACTTACACTTTGTCTCAGATGGAACATATGCAGTTGAGATTCATACCTTGGAGCTGGTAATCAGAGTACATCAGCTCCTTACAAATAGGGTTCAGTCAGACATCTTGCATTTTAAAGAACAAATAAAATAGCTGCACTGTAACACTCGCACAGCCGTTGATTTTCTGAAGTAAGAAATGCAGTTTTACATTTGAAGTTTGAGTAGCTTTTTATAAGACTAATCAATAGTTTTCTGTTAGCAAAGAGACAAGCTGCAAAAATAGTGTAAAACATGTCACCCCTAATGACATATCCACAAAACATTATCACCTCAACCTGCAGTTACAGACTTAGCTCTGCCTTCCACTGAAGCTTGTGTTACTGCTTGGGTTGACACTGAACACACTGCACTGGGAAGCTGTTTCAAGAGCTATTGCTACACTACCCAGCCAACAGCAAGGGGCAGTGAGATCCTAGTTGAAGACTAATGAACACAGAATATTTTGCTGTTAAGGAGACAAATATTTTTTGAGCATGTGGGAGTAGACAAAGTATACATATTAAGTTATTTTATGTGTCTCTAATTTACCGAGATGAATATTAACCATCCATTCATTCATCCGTCCATCCATCCATCCATCCATCCATCTAGGTACACCCTAGACAGGTCGCTAATCTCATGCAGGGCTAATATATAGAGACAAACAAACATCCATACCCACGGTTACTTCAGAAACACATTAACACACAAGTGCACACATGCACTTAACCTAACCCCATAGATGTGTTTAAACTGTGGGAGGAGATCTCACGCAGACATGGGGAGAACACAGAAAGGCCCCAGCCTGGATTTGAACTCATGAACCTTCTTGCTGTGAAGCAGCAATTCTAACTACAATACTCTTCTTCCATTTGAAAGGATCATTTTAACATTGTAATATTTGCCATGTTGCCTGCAGAAGTGTTGATGAGTGTTCTGAATGAGGTAGATGAGTAGTTACACTATGTACACTTGCGTAATTTTGACAGGATAGTTTCAAATCAAATATGGCAAGTTGTGCACTTATTTGAAGTAACACCGCTGCATTTGAATGTGTCACATTAACTGTTGCATTTATTGGACATTTACAACTCGCCGAGCCTCTGAAACACATCAAGTACTAAATTCTTCTGTGATGAAAATGACTGTTTTATGCACATTAACACCAAACGCAGCCACAACATCAGCGGCTGTTAATATTAGCTGACTAGCAGTGATGTAATTGCTGATCAAGGTTGGTTGTCCTTCCCATGCTGCTTCATAATTAAGGGCAAGAAGTGCGCATCATTCCAAACTGAACTTCCTCACTGTTATCATAAGTACACTATTCCAGCATGCATAGTCCGACTACAGATGATGCTTTTTCCAGTGCAAAAATGGTGAACTCTAAAACTCCTAGTGTTTTAGAGTTCACCTGATTTATAAAAGATCACAGTGCAACATGTACACATTTGGAGACACAGTTGAGCATAGTCCTCTAAGCCAACTACAGGACCTTTTTTGGGCACAGAACAATGACTTGCCATCTCTAAAATCTGAATTCCATATTGCTGGTGTCTGTATTGTGTTGCTTTGACTCTATGAACGAACCGATAAATATTTATAGAAGCTGGAGCTAAACACTTAGAGCAGTGCAGAGATCCATCATAGGTGCCTTTGAAGGCGGGCTTTAGCTTGCTGTTCAGTCAACACCTTTCACTTACTGTCTTACACGCACACACCAACACACATGCACAAATAAATAATATACAGGATGAAATACTGCTGCTGTAAGTCAGTGATGTGGCTCTGAGTCACTCGGTAACACCCACCTCACACGCACACACACATGCATGAACGCACACACACGCACCTCTGCAATAACAAAGCCAGATATTCACACATGCTCACACACATACACACATGCACCTGACGTAGTGTTTGATGGAGTTAGAAGCCATGGCAACAGAGCTGTGACTCTTGCTGTCCTGTGAGTGGACTGAAGCTGTGGAGGAGGGAGGAAAAAGCTAACAGCCAACACGGCTTCTCAAGTGCAGCTATTATTATTCCCATTCTCTTATTCCTTGCTTTTTCCTCTTCTTGCCTTTCACAGCAGCTATCTTTATGGTGCTTTTGTTTTTCTTCAAGACCGTTAGAAAGACTATGAGGTTCAAAAAAGAAAAAAAAGAGAAAAACTCAACCGAGAGAGGCAGAAGAGAGGTCAGGAACTATGTATTTTTGAAGCCATCGATTGCAAAACCTGACACATCATCAGAGGGAATTGCGCTGATTCTCCCTGCTGCAACCAGACAGCATTCCGGATAGCATCTTATTTGTTGACATATTATTTTTATCTCACCCTTCTCACTTGCTGCCTCTCCCTCTTTCAGACTATAACTCTTCCTGTCTTTTTTTTCAAGTCTCTGTGTATTCCTCCTTTGCAGTTCTCTCTCTTTTCCTGAGAGCAGGGTGGTGGTGGAGGAGGGGGCGTGCAGGTGGACAGGTCTCGCAAACATCATCTGTATAAGATTAACTGACTGCAGATACAGATGGTGGAGAGACAGAGAGGGAGGTGTCGGAACAGTGCAGGTGAATTGCATTTCGGTCTCCGGTAGCACTTTCACGGTCTGATTGTCAGCATTTGTTAACATACACACGTGCACACGGATGCGTGCACTCTCCCTCGCGCTGCCAAATCGTAGGAACGTGGCTGTTGACAGCAGAAGTTTGTCTGTTCCCCTGCGTTGCCCTCCCTCTCTCCTTCCCTCCCTCCATTGCATACGATCCAAGCACGGGCTGTGAAAGGTGAACTTGCAGCCTGCTGTGGATAAATTATGTGTGACATGTTTAGCTGTGCTGCCTTATATGGAGACTGGTGTATCTGAATACTGTAAGGCTCTGCCAAGAAGGAAGGAGGGAGAGAGGGAAAGAAGAAAAGGAGGAGGAGGAGGAGGAAGGAAAAGAGGCAAGGGAGAGAGAAAGCGAAGGAAAAAGGAAGGAGGAGGGGGCGGTGGCAGAGGGAGTGAAAGAGAGGAGTGCCGCGAAGCAAGCATGAGGTTTTCGCTTTCCATTCTCCCCTCAGCAGCAGTCAGATGAGTCCATGCAGAGATACAGTAAGTCTTGCTGTTTACTCAGTTTATATGTGTGTGTGTGTGTGTGTCTGTGTGAGTGTGTGTGTTTGTGTGGGTTGCGTGCTACTCTGCGTTAACAAGACCGAGTTGTCCATTCTTACTTTTTCTCCTTTGTTCTGCCGTGACTCGCTTTTGAAAATTTTTATTCGCCATCTGGACGTTGAGTGTGTTGATGTGTTGATGGGTGTTTTGAGTGAGTTTTATGAGTGTTTCTAATTATGTGTGTACATGTGCAGATTGACACTGCGCCTCACTGCTAATGTGTGGTAGTTTTGATTTGCGAGAGCATAAATGTGGAAAAGAGCTGAGCAGACAAAAAAGAATGGGTAAGGTTGGTGTTTAATGTTTCGCAGAGTAGTTAGCACACACTCACACACAAAGACACACACACTCACACTGACACACATTCCCTTTTCGTTTACACTGTGTCTGTCTTATTTTTGGACTGCAATAAAGTCCCTGTTGTGTGAAAACTGCTGGTAACACTAATGCTAAATATGCTCTCACCCTGATGGATACCTGAATGAGAAACATAAATACACGCGCACACGCACACCAACTCAATCTCTGACTCGAGAACAGTCCTGCACTTCTGTACAAAAGCAAGGCTACTGGTGTTTACAGTGCAGCTGCCCTCAGGAAATGACCTGAACGTTACTCAGACTGACACACAAACGCACGTGCAAAAAAGAAAAAAAAAAATCTGTTGAATATTGTGTGTAATGTAAAATATTCACAATATCCGTTAAGAAAAGTACATTAAATGCTGTTATCTTTGCACCAGGATTGGTTAGGAAACGAGGAGCAATCATGTGATGAAATTATGATTATTACATGTGCATAATTTCTGTTAAAAAATGTGATTCCCAGTTTATCTTCATGCACATCTCATTTGCCACTCATCTACATACATTTTCCACACTGCACAAAAAGGGGTTGTGGTGCATGATGTCTCTTCGATGACAGAATGGAGGGTTTCATTTTAAGCTTCATGAGTGCCTCGCACCTAAAATTCTCTGTGAAATCTTTTGAACTTTCTGATTTTTTTTTTTAAACACCAACCCACTTATCAAAAAGAAGGTAAAATATTAATTTATCAAAGGCACAGCTTATAGCTGCTCACATTTAGAACTATACCTTCACTTTCCAGAGCAATAAAAACACAATAAAAGCATTGTGGTGGTTTACCGGTAAAAGACTTATTTTGATGCTGCGAGGTGATTTTCCCTTAATGGTATCTTGCTCCGGTGTCATGGCAATTGATAGTGACTCACAAAATTGAAAATACAGGTTTAAAATTTAGAAGAAGAAAAAATGCAATGATGCCTGAATGTTGATTGTTTGTGGGCGGCACACCTACCGCTATGTATAGTGGTAGAAGTAAAACGAGTACCATATTTGAGCTCACATGCACATTTTTGTTATTTACCAAACTCACACTCCTTGCTGCTTGTTATCAATCATTATCTCCACACCTGCCACTCTCTTTCACAGTTCTACTTTCTCATATTGCACATCTCTGTCTCTGTCTGTCCCTGCAGCTTTCAGTTTTATTCTGTCTGCCTGCTTTTTTTGTGGCTCTCGCTTTGCTTCTCTTTCAGTGTCTGAGTCGGTTGAAAGAACTTCTCTGCAGATCTACAAGGTCATTAGGGTATAGAACAGCGGCGTGTGGAGGCACTCAGATACATACTGAATTTCACAGCACGCATAACTCTGACTGATCAACTAGGAGTGTGTAAGACAAGAAGATGCTCTAATAGGGAGAGTGAGAGAATGCTTGATTACCTGCGTTTGTGAATTTCTTTGCAATTTTAAAAAAAAAATGTAGAAAAGGTCTGTCCTCATTTCTCATCCTCCCCCACCTTCTAGTTTCATCCACCACCTCTTCTGTCCTTTCGAAGTGATGTCATCTCCCTGCTGTCTTCAGCAGCCACGGGGCAGTCTGTTGAATGCAGATGAGCAGTGTGTTTGTTTGAAAAAGCTAAAGTGTATGTGCATAACAACATGAACTCACCCTTACTCTGATTTGCATTATTCAGTTACCAGAAAATAAGAAAATAGTGTGGATGCTTTGATCAAGGTGAAAGCAAAAGAACGTGAGCGGACACGACTTTGAATTCCAAGCCTCAGAAATTCGACACAGAGCGTGTAAGTGGCAGATAGACAGCCACTCAGACAAATGGTTGGGGAAGTCCTACGAGGCCATTTGGCGAGTGGCAAAGTCACAGTGAGTCAGTCAATGGTGTATGATTGCTGTTTTCCCTGCAGTCTGCAAAGCTGTCACCGGACTAATGCACACTAGTGGAAGATGTAATCTATAGTAAATACAGTTGGCTCCATAGAGCAGCCCTCTGTGGTTTCTACAGATTAAGGTGTCAAACAGAATCACTGGTCAGAGACAGCTGAAGAGTACAGATTATCCCCATGTTTGGCCGATTTGCTGATCTGGTAAATGGTAAATGGCCTGTATTTATATAGCGCTTTACTAGATCTTTATATAGATCTGATGACAAGCCATGGATCCTGCATTTCGCATGTGGGTGTGGTGGTGATATTTTCTTCTGAGAGGGGCACTTCTTTGGTATTTCCTCATTTGATCAAAAATGCCAGACTCTTGGATGTGGAAAAAAGTCCCAGAAGGTCAAATCATTAGCATTAATAATCTTCATCTACTGAACTTTACGTTATGTTATTAAGCTTTTTCAGACCTCCATTCCTAATCGGGGATCATCTCACAGTTACTAATCTTTTTTTTTTTTTTTTCTGTAAAGGAATTCCACAGCCAAGTAGCTCATAAATAATTCTCATTTTGCTCTACCTTTTCTACCTTTTGCTTATTTTCCTCACTCCTCTCATTATTTGCAAAATATCTGTTCTGTTTCTCAGGCCATGCCACCTTTCCCTTCCCTGTCTTTCCATCTGTCTGTCACTTTAACTGTGCTGCTTTTCTTTATTATAACTTTTGCATTCACTTGTCTGCCTGTATTGTCTTTCGAGGCTGACATGTCTCAAAGCGAAACAGACATTGTTAAACTGAACAGTCATGTCAGTGACATCAATTGTGTTTGTGCATTTGCTGAAAATGGCCCTGTGCTTGAAATGACACATGCTGAGATGCCAAGTGAATTTACAATTTAGGTGTTTTTTCCTTTTTCATGAGCATCTGTCTTCCACCTTTCCAGCCATTAAATCTATATCCCCTGGACATCTTCTTCTATCACTCACTGTCTCTATCAGTCTTTCGGTCTGTGACTCTTCCTCTCATTCTCAGCGTTTTCCAATCTTTCAAAATCTACCCTCCCACCCACACTTTTTTGCACACATATACTCACACACGCACCACCTCCATTGCTATTCCTGAGAGGAGCAGACTGGTCTGGCAGTGGGTTGGTTTATGTCCATGAACTCAGTGACACCCTTGCTGCCGCTGCATTACACCAGGCTGGCATCACCACAGCAAAGTAGCCGTACTGCAGTAAAGGAGGAAGACAATGTGTACATCCACACAATGTATGTGTACATGGGGACTGCATGTAATCCCCTCTCCCTGTGTAGCATATCAAACCACATATCTTAACCATGAAATCTATATGATCTCACACATCCCAAGTCATATGAGTGTGCTACAAGTGCCTCACCCCTTCTGTCTATGTGCATGTCAGGCTCTTTAAACACTTGTGCTGATACCACAGTGCAGACGACAGCTTGCACACGTGCCACTTGACTGCCCCTTGTCATCTCCCCTCCCCTCTGTTTGTCTTACAGCTAAAGGAGGGAGTCACAGACTGTGTGGTTAATGTGTGTGTGTGAATTAGAGAGAGTGCACGAGAGATCGTTGATGTGCATATGCATACGTATCACTCATATGGTAGTATCCTGATTATAAATGCACTTGGTGACCTTACGTTTATCACTACAATTGTGTTTCCTCTAGCTGATGCAGGCCTGCTGTCGCAGTGCTAATATGTGTGTGTGTATGAGTGTCGCAAACTCAGCATCAGAATGAGGTATAAGATTACCCTGATGGTACAATCTGTCTAACCGTCATCATAATGGAGTATCATTCCACAATGACTAACACTCAGCTGAAGACTGTCGGATCAAATCTCCAGCTTGCGTTTGTTTGACAGGGTTCATGTGTGAGCCCTATAATTTCAGTTAAACCCCGGCAAGGTATTTGAGTTAACTTGTGCCATGACTAAGATGCCCATCACTGTTCCTCTAGCAGCTTGAGAGGGAGGAAACCAAGCAAAGGCTTTATTTTTCCTGAGGTACTGTAGATTCAAGAGAAAATTGCCTAAAATCAAACTAATGCACAGTTTTCAGTTTTATTTATATAGCACCAAATCAAAACAACAGTAGCCTCAAGACACTTCATATTGTAAGGTAAAGACCCTAAAATAATACAGAGAAAACCCCAACCATTAAACGATCCAAAGCAAGCACTTGGCAAAAGTTGGGAAGAAAAAACTTCCTTTGAGGTTTAAGAAACCTCAAGAACCAGGCGCAGGGAGGGGCAGCGAGGGGAGGGACAGAGGACAGAAGACACAGTGTGGAAGAGAACCAGACATTAATATAGTATTTAATGACTTCATAGAGGAAATATTCTCTAAAACAAATCAAAAAGTTATGTTTATCTGTGGTGATTTTAATATTGACCTGTTGAATCCGAAAAAGCATAAAATGACCGACGAATTCCTAAACACTATGTACAGTTTGAGTTTACATCCTAAAATAACCAGGCCTAGCAGAATTACACCACATTGTGCCACCTTACTTGACAATGTTTTCACTAACAATATGGAAAACAACATTGTGAGCGGAATATTAATTACTGACATCAGTGATCACCTACCAGTTTTTGCAGTTTATGACACTAATTATAAGAAAAATCAGCATGAAGAACAACTGAGATACAGACGTAAGGACAGAAGAAACTATGAATGCATTTAAGAACGATCTATTAAATCAGGACTGGGACAATGTGTACAAAGAAACTGATATTGATATTGCATATGGCATATTTTTAAGAATATTCATGGAGTTGTACGATAAAAACTGTCCAACAATAAAATACAACAGAAAGCACAAATATTCAGATAGACCATGGATCACCAAGGGTTTACAAAACGCATGTAAAAAGAAAAATACACTCTATAGGGAATTCCTAAAACAAAGAACAAAAGATGCTGAAAATAAATATAAAAAATACAAAAATAAGTTGACCAATATTATACGTGTATGTAGGAAGGAGTATTATAGTAAAATATTGAACAACAATAAACATAATATGAAGGGAATATGGGATGTTTTAAACTGTATCATTAAAAATAATTCTGGACAACAAAGTTATCCTCAATACTTTATCGACAATGGCAATATTATGGAAAACACTGCTGATAAGGTCAACAGCTTTAATCATTATTTTGTAAATATTGGACCAAAACTGGCAGAACAAATTCCTGAGTCACTGCCATCAGTAGACTGTTGTGAAAACCTGATTGATAGGAACCCTAACTCAATGTTCCTCACATCAGTGGAGGAAAAAGAAATAATTGACATTGTACACATGTGTAAATATAAAACATCTACTGATTGTAATGATATTGACATGAAAATCGTCAAGAAGGTCATTGAAGGAATTGTAGGACCTCTAACATATATTTGGAACTTATCATTTCAGACGGGAAAAGTGGCATACAAAAGGAAAATAGCTAAAGTTGTGCCGCTGCATAAAACTGGGGATAGACGCCACTTCACAAATTACAGGCCTGTTTCTTTACCACCACAATTCTCCAAAATCCTAGAAAACCTGTTTAATAAACGATTAGACAAATTCTTAGATAAATATAAATTACTCTCTGACAGTCAATATGGATTCAGATCAAAAAGATCAACATCTCTGGCATTAATCGAATCAATTGAGGAGATTACGAATGCTATAGATCAGAAACAGTATGCAGCTGGAGTATTTCTGGATCTCAAGAAAGCATTCGACACAATCAATCATGACATATTAATTAATAAACTGGAACGGTACGGGATCAAGGGGGTTGTACTGCAATGGGTGAAAAATTATTTAAGTGACAGGAAACAATTTGTGAAGCTGGGTGTCCGTTCCTCATCATGCTTGGACATTGCTTGTGGTGTTCCACAAGGCTCTGTACTGGGTCCAAAATTATTTATTATTTATATAAATGATATTTGTAAGGCATCTGATATATTAAAATTTGTATTATTTGCAGATGACACAAATATTTTTTGTTCTGGGGGGAATCTAAAGGAGCTGCTGGATACAATTACTTCAGAAATGTGCAAAATTAAAAAAATGGTTTAACAGGAACAAACTATCGCTAAATCTAAGTAAAACTAAAATAATCTTATTTGGGAATTCCCTTAGAAATGCAGAAGTGCAGATTCATTTAGATGGTGTGGAAATTGAAAGAGTACTTGAGCATAAGTTTCTTGGCGTGATTATAGATGATAAATTAAACTGGAAGTCTCATATAAATCATATACATAACAAAATTTCAAGAAGTGTCTCAATCTTGAGTAAAGTAAAACACATTCTGGACCACAAATCACTCCACATTCTCTATTGTTCCCTGATTGCACCGTATTTGAATTACTGTGCAGAGGTTTGGGGCAATACTTACAAATGTTCGCTATCATCAATCTTTATATTACAAAAAAGGGCCATAAGGATAATCCATAAAACTGGTTACAGAGATCATACAAATCCACTATTCTTAAAATCAAAAATTCTAAAATTCACAGATCTGGTTCATTTTCTCACTGCACAAATTATATATAAAGCAATAAATAACCTGCTTCCTGACAATATTCTAAAAATGTTTTCTAAAAGGGAACGGGGATACAATTTGAGGGAGGAATTAAATTTAAAACATCCTCGTATCCGTACAACATTAAAAAGTTTTTGCATCTCTGTGTGTGGAGTGAAGCTGTGGAACAGACTAAGTAAAGATATGAAGCAATGTCCAAGCATGGCGCAGTTTAAAAAGCGGTTTAAGGATATGGTTTTTACAGGGTACAGGGAAAAGGTAGAGATTTGATAGGGTGTTCTTGTCTAATATTTTCATGTGTGTGCGGGTGCACGGGTATGTTGGTATGGGTATATGTATATATTTGTAGGTTGTGTATCCTTGAGGTGTTAATGGGGTTATTGAAAATGTGTATATGTGCGTATGTGTATATACGTATGTATGGATAGATAGAAACATATATGTATATATATTAAAAAAAAATACACATGTCATATAATGTAATTGCAAGGAGGTATTTCTGTAGTCTATTGATACTAGATAGTGGAAAAGGGGTGGGATTAAATAAGCTTATGCTTCTTCCTGCTCCTTTTTGAACATGAAAGTTATTTGGAGCTGTGGTTGCTCATTTTCCTTTTGTTTTGCTTTGTTCATTTGTCTCTTAATTCTATTTTGTTGTACTTTTTCAACATGTTCAAAATAAAGATTCAATCAATCAATCAATCAATCAATAATAACTAATGTAATAGTTAATCTAATAGCAAATAATAAAAGTGAAAAAAAAAAGTTCAGTGATCATAGGAAGTCCCCAGCAGACTTGGCTTATAGAGTTACCTTATCCAGCCCTAACTCTAAGCTATATCAAAAAGGAAAGTTTTTAAGTGTAATCTTAAAAGTAGAGAGGGTGTTTGTCTCCCAAATCCAAACTTAAGAGGCCTGAAAGCTAAAGGCTCTGCCTCCCATTTAACTTTTAAATATCCTACGAACCACAAGTAAGCCAGCAGTCTGAGAGCGAGGTACTATCAGGTCTTTAAAATAAGATTTGACCTGATTATTCAAGACCTTATATAGAGGCGATGAAGAGAAGCTAATATGGGAAAAATATACTCTCTCTTTCCATTCCCTGTCAGCATTCTCACTGCAGAACTGCAGATCATCTGAAGGCAACAATCCATTTTTTGTTGTCACTGTGACATTTGATGTTTTCATATAGAGGAAATTAGTTTCCTCTCTAATTAGGACTGCATGTAAACCTTCAATATAACTTGTATTCAGAAAACAAAATCCCTCATGCAATATTTCAAAACAGGTCAGAAACGACACCATTAATCAAGTGTGTTAAGTCATAGCACATTAAATTTCAATTTTGCAGCACAGTGTATCTGTTATTTCCATTATTAAAATGTATTTAAATAGTATGCGCCATTCTGGGGGAGGAAATAACCAAACCAACTTTTGAAACTGCTTGAATAGATGTGTGGTTTAAAGACCAGACCAGTGTTGCCTCACTGCAAGAAGGTCCTGAGTTCGGTTCCACCACCTGGCCTTTCTGTGTGGAGTTTGCATGTTCTCCCTTTGTTTGTTTGGGTTCTTTCCGGAAACTATGGCCTCCTCCCACAGTCCACAGACATGCAGTTAGTGGTCATTCCAAATTAGGTGTGAATGTGAGGTGGGAATCTGAGTGCGAGTGGTTGTTAGACTTATGACAAACTGGCAACTTGTCCAGGGTGTACACTGCCTCTTGCCATATGGTAGCTGGGATTGGCTCCCTAAAAAGGATAAGCGGAAGAGAATGTATGGATGCTGAAATGCTGTTGTATTAAATTAAAGAACTCTGTCAACATGTATCGTAAGAAGTAAAATGACAGAAATCTGTAAGTTAATAACTTTGTCTAAAACTTTTATATCAAAAAGTTGCAGTTACCAGTCCAAAATCGATGTCCTTCACATCCAATGGTCCTTATTGGAGTCTTTGCCGGGCCGATTCTGGCTCCCGGACCTTATGCTTGACACTCCTGCGGCAAAGCTATATGCATATATACAGGCGTTGTCTCCTGCCGTTGCGCTACCCCTGCTCCTAACCACTGCAGCCTCATTAATGGACAGCCCAGTGGCCGTTCCCGATGTCACAGTGTCATTTGAAAACTCTGTGTCTTTCCCTTATATTGCTATGATATGAGGCTGGACCTGACACCATTAACCACTTTGTCCTTGCTTTAAGCATGGTTTATCTAGTTGCCGTGGCGATGGTGACCTTGCAGCACATTACTGGTGGTACTGCAGCATAAGGTGTTGTGTGAACAAGGAATGAGTATAGAGACAGCGAGAAGGAGAGATAGAGGGGGCTGAGACAGTGGGCGAATAAAACGAGGACAGCTACTATTAAAAGACTAGCCACGTTCACAGAGTTGTTTATGTCACATGATACTGCGAGTGCAACTTAGCAGAAGGCGAGCAGATTTGTTTGAAGAATAAAGACTTGGGGAGAGAAAAATAAGTGAAACACTGAAGCATGCATGTGTAAAGAAACAGAAAAGGAGAACAGGTGGAGATTAGGGTACGAGAAATGAAGAGAGATGAGAAATGTTGAAATGATATCACAGCAGAATGCCAGGCGTGCTTTTTAAAACTCTGCTTTTTGCCCTCCCAGCTTTCCCCTTTGATTCCTCCTCTTGCGTACCTGCCAGTTCACACCTTGATTTTCCTGTCTTACTACCAGACACCGACCTCTGTCTCTTACAGACTTGTACTAATTGCTCCTGTTTGCCTCTTATCAATCCCTTTCCAGCTTCTAGCCTTTTCCTGTCACCACCTTTGGTCTCCTTTACTCTATTTGTCTCTCGCAGCCTCCCCACCCCATACAGGCTCTCCCTGATGTGCCTATCAGTATAAAGGGCAGCTCAGGTCGTTTATAGATGATATCCTGGTCAGCCGGTGATGCGGTGTAATATGAAGTGTCCAGCATCTGCTTTTTGCTGCTGCTGCAGTCAGCGCCCTTTAACCTCTCACATTACTGAATTTCCCCTTCTCTTTTTTCCCAGTCCTCGCCTCTTACGCCACCAACTTCTTCCTTAATACCTGCAGTGTAAACTTACTGAACAATTAAATTGGAGCCAGAAGATAAAAATCTCTGTTTCTAACCTGCTGTATTCCCAAAATCCAGAGAGAAAGAGCATAAAAAACAGATTCTGAACTCTTGGCTGAATTTGTAACACTTAGAGAGTGGCTGAACCATCAACTTATACTGCATGAACACACAAGACTTTTCAAATGCTAGACAGCAACTCCGAAGGCACTTTAATAGATCAGAGTTTATCCTGTGACTCTCTTGGGGAGTTATGTTTTCAAGCATATTATTTTCTCTTAGTTTCCAGCAAGCTTCTGTTTCTCAGTGAACTGTGTTTGGTAGATCATCCGTAGGAAATCAAACATGAAGGAACCTGCTTTCTAGCTTTCTTTTCTTCACCTTTGGTTTTATTTTTTTTCCCCTTTTCTGGAAGTCATTCAAAGTGAATAAATGACTCAGATCTCTGGCCTGCGTTCACAAAAATCTTCCTCATTCTTCCTCTTTTTGTCTGTTCTTTACTCTCAGATGCAGGGCTGCATGTTGCTTTAGTTAACAGCTCAGTTTCATGTGTGTTATGCTCAACAGTCCAAATTAATATTATGGTATGCAACTATATAAAAAATAACACTGACATCATTCTGAGCAACTAATGTATAATTAATTATATCTATGCTACAAATGGCAGTGTTGTTTTTCTGTTTGGCCTGTCTTTCTGTTTTATTGGCTGGCTTGCCATTTTGGCTCAGACATCCTGACCAACTCCTGATTTAAGTCTCATGACATTTTACGTGGACATTCATGGTGCCCAGAGGATGAACCCTGCTGACTTTTTCAGTGGTGCCACCTGCAGTGTGACATTTGCATTTTTATGTGAAATGCCACAACTGCTAGTTGATATTGGTGTGCAGCTCAGAATGACTTACAAAAAATTTGGTGATCTTTTCATTCAATTCTAGCTAATAGTGGATAAGTCTCTACTACTACCAATAGCTACTTAACAAATTAATCTTTTTGCTACATGAATATTTTCAGGTTTTTGTAGCCTACCTTGAGTTTTTCATGTGTGAGCAGGCTGTGGTTGCATGCAGATAAAAGCTGCGTGTGGCAAGCAAATTGGATATAGCGTCCAGAAACCATGAGCTGTAACTTTTTATTACCTTCTTGTTCTTTATCTGGATGTGGAAACAATGACCAGAGGACAAAAATGGAAATCTTGACTCAAATATTTGGATAACAGAAAGCCACAAAAACATTGGCTGTTGTCCCCAGAGGCAAATTAGGCTGAGTCGCTCATGGGGTCACAGATTTCTCAATTTTGAGCATTACATGCAGCTTCTCACAGACATAACATGATATTATTTTTGTTGAGTCTTATTTTTGTTCAAAGAAGTTGCCAAATCAGTGTTACCTTTGCAATATTATAAAGGTGTTGCAGATATGTTAGTAAGAGGGTCTTAGTAGTCAGTACTTCCACAGCAGGGGTGTCACTCTGAGCTAAATCAGTGTGTTTTTCCTGGTCAGTTGTCATATGCATGAAATAATGTAGAGTTGGGCCAAATGAATGGCACCGTTTTACCAGACAGATTAACACAAGATCAGATGGCTCTCTTTAAACGAGGAGATACGTGAACCCTGGTGACACTCGGCATTACAGTCTGCTTTGTGCTGACCACATGTCAACAGCTGGGGTTGGCCTGGAATGAGACAGAATATTCAGCCAATATTTTATTCTTTTTAATGAACTCTATGTGTGTGTGTGTGTGTGTAGGGGTGCATGTGTCTGTTTGGGGTTTGAAGAAATCGGGGTGTTTTGTGGGAGTGTAACATCCCCAGGTTTCTGCACTCCAACTTATTACTTTGGCTAGTTGATCTGATGGTGTAATAATATCTTCTGCCTCAGGCTATGGGAAATGGCCACATGCATTATTCACACGTGGTAAGATGTTTATTGATGACTTCTTTATTTATATATTTCCTCTGTGCCAGAGTCATTTCTCACATTTGTTACCTCTTAGTTTTAATCCTGCTTTGAGGTGAGAGTCGACTAAGGTGCCTCACTCCCTCCCCCATGTGGAACTGGCACTAATAATGCATGTAAACGTGGAGCCCCATTACATCTATATTATTTTGTCATAGCCGTTTCATTTAGGATATTCCAGAACCCGCAGAAAGCATAACTCTTAACAGAAAACTAGCATGCCATTGCCTTAGGACTCAAGGGTAAGTTTGTCTAATCAAATCCATGTACATTCTCTGTTTGTTTTCTTTTTAACCATGCAGCCTTGCAAATGAGGCATATTCCCTTTTATATGAGCATATGCGAGAGTTCAGTGCAACTGAACTGTGGGGTTATGCTCTGATGTCTCATGTCCTTTGTGCTTAGACCAAATAAAACAAGACTTTTAACCAGGAGACCCAGGATCATCCCCCACGTGGGAATATAGTTTTTGATGCACTTCAGTTATGATTCCATTGTTTTGTGTTACATTGTTTACTTAGGTTACAGAAAAGTACAACTGTTGTCCATTTTCTGGTCATGCTGATCAACACTTTGAAAAATTATAAACATAATATAGTGCATGTGAGACATTTACACTTTTGAAACTACTTTTAATAAATGAAAACAATAAAAAATGTTGAAACTTTGAATTTTTAATGTGGATTTTGAAAAACAAAAATGTTATGTGTCCTTTAAAAATGGTGGTAGGAATGCTGCACAGCTATGGTGGTTAACTCATAGGGTATGACTCTGCAATGGAAATGTTTGCAAGGCTTAGGAACTGTCCTATGAAGAACACTGTCCTGTAGTCTGGCAAATCAAGTTTAAATATGACATCATAGCCACTTGGCTCACAGTTCAAATATAATCAGAGCACATGGGATAGCTGGCACAGGCACATACATGTTATATAATACATGTTTTTGGAGAAACGTATGCTGCTTTGTATGAAAGTGAAGGTTTTGCTCTGCAAAGGTTCAAACTGAAAGCGTCTGTATGGCAGCCATAACACGAGACAGATGACTTCTGTAAATACTAAGGAAAGGTACTTTGGTGCCTACTTTGTCACACTGCTTACCATCGGATGCACTAGTGCATCTTTAATAAGAGGAAAGAAGATAATGGCTTTAGTTCGGAGAATTCGAAGCTGTTCGAGGAAAAAAATGATTACACAAATCGTGTAAATGTTAATTACCGGTGCATTTCCTACTATAACTTGTAGATTTGATGATATGTTTTAGACATACAACAGTTTGTTATTCTCGTGGGTGAGCTATGGATATCATGCTGTTTTATTAGAATCTGCATTAGTTAATACCAAGGTTTAATAGGTTTTGTCACGGGGTGTAAACGGACTCACGCGCAGACCAGGGATCCTTGCAAGGAAGACAGTGAATTTATTTACTTTCCCGGGTCCGGGAAAGATCTGTACACAGAAACTCCGGTTAGAAACAGACTGATTGCTCAACGATACAGCGACGAGTAGCACCGTGCTGCCATCTTAAGTAGGGCTCGGGATTGCGACGATAGGCAGCAGGTGTGGAGATAGCAGGTGCGTGGGCCAGGGGCGGGAGCCCATAATGAGCACCGCCCCGGCAGGAGAGAGAGAGAGAGAGACAGAGCAAAAACAACAAAAACACATGGTGAGGCACAGGGACCATGACAGGTTTAGAGAGTGTGCTATAAATAAATAGCGTGAATACATACATCAGTACAATAAATTTAAGGTTTACCATCAGTTTCAGCATTGCTGTATTGCCAGACTTCAGGATTATCATTAATTAATTTTAATTCAGTCACAGATGCCGAATGCCTTAATAAAGACTTGAGGTACACTGGATCATCTCCACAGCGGGAAGGGGAAATATAAATCTACAGGATGAGCAACTAATCTCAGTGTGACAAGCATTTTCTTCTATTTTAAATGTTTTAGATTCAGCGTTTTAAAATTACAACGGTGGTAATGAGGTAATCTTTTTCAGATGTCCACATTTATATAGCCTGCAAAACAACAAACAAACAAAGACAAACAACAAGTTAAAGTATCATGGATGTGCTTTTTCTAGTTCATCTTCACAATATTTTCGTTTCAGCTCCAGCAGCTACAACGTACCCACGACATTTGCTGCCAAGTCAGTAAGTACCATTTAGTTGGGTCCTTCGATTTTCTGGTTCTTTTTTCCAAAGTCGTTACGAATTCTCTTTCAAGCCTTTGCTTGACCTCGTGATGCTTTGAATTTTAAATCAAGCAGTCAAGATGTGATGGAAGTGCAGACTTTCTGTTTTAATTTAAGGGGTTTAACAAAAGTTTTGCAATAAATGCTTAGGAATTAGAGCCATTTTATACATTTATATCACATATTTAGATGATCAAAAGTAACTGGGCGGACATCATTTTATATCATTTCAAAGAAAATCCTTTGCTGTCAATGAATGTCCAGTCTTGAACCCATGGACATCAGTAATTGCTGTGTTTCCTCTCTGGAGATGCTTTGCAGGCCTTTACTGCACCCACCTTCAGATGCTGCTTGCTTGTGGGTTTCTGCATTTAGTTTTACTTTTAATAATTGAAAAACATGCTCTGATGTACTGAAATCAGGTGACTGATTAGGACACCAAGGAATATATCATGTCTTTGCCTTAAGAAACTCTTGGGTTTCTTGGGAAAACTCTTGGAAAACTCTTGTTAAGGGTTATCCATTTGCACTGTGAAGCACTATCTGACTAGTTTTGCAGCATTTGGCTGAATCTGAGCAGAGAGTATATCCCTGTACACTTCACTGCTCATCCTGCTGCTTTTATCAGCAATCACATGATCTATAAACACTAGTGACTCGATTCCAGTAGCATCCATAACAGTGCCTCCACTGTGTTTGACAGATGTTACAGTATGCTTCAGGTCATAAACCGTTTCTCTCCATCTCTGAGCTTTTCTTCTCCCATCGCTCTGTTAACAGTTAATCTTGATTTCATCTGTCCAAAGAGTTGTTTTTCTTTTTTCGGTGCACGGCTTCCTGTTCCTGAATGTAACCGGTGGTTTTCCTGACTTGTTAGTTGTTGATGCTTAATTTGTACTTCCTGTACTTCTGTCTGCATACAGGAAGTGTTGACTCACATCTTGACATGTGTGTCTTAGAGATTTCAGCATAAATAAAAACAATGTTTGAATATATGTTGATACCAGAAAGGTCAGGAAGAAAGAGTGGGTGATGTAGAAGACTAATTTTGGCAAGCAGTAGTCATCTCTCTATTCACTCTGCTGCCACTTGCACATATCCGCGCTGCCCAAAATATCAGCTTTGGGCTGAAAAAGTAGTTCACGAAGTGACTGGCCCAAATAGGAGCAATCAATGCTTGACCAAGTACTTTCATTTTATTATGCTTTTTCCCTTCCTAAGTCATGTACCTCTTCATTTTTCTTCAAACTGTCATTTTTAACTCTTGGCCACATTGCTAGACTACTGATTAAAAATCTGAAAAAAGTTGGTCCTTGATGCTCCTCTACTGTTAAATATCTGGCATCATTAAGGGTTTTTTTGTGGCAGCCCAGTGAGATAAATGCTTTGATTTAATACAACCACCTGAGAGTAAGTTTTAAAGTCATGCTTAAGACTTGATATCTATCCACACAGACTTTGGTGAGTTGATTTGCTTGGTTTTTTTCTGACTTAGTTTTCTTCCTCTACACACTTTAAATGCTAATTTAACCCCACTGAAACTATACCATGTTTTGGAGTTAAAGAGGCGTTACCTAATACCAGGAATACATATTTAGGAATAGAGCCTCTGTGTGAATCACAGGCCACGGTGAGATTGACTGAGAGGTCACTCTAAATAAGGTCATTTTGAAGTTACCAGAGGACTCCTATCGAGTTGGATGCTTTATATAAACATCATACCACTGTTTCATGATAGCACTGTCACAGAAATATTTCATCTCTTAAAGTGTGGGAGACTTAGAAGTGATGTAATCACTGGTGGGATGTCGGTTTTTGGGCACTTCCTGTAAGCTGTTGGAGATTTGAGGGACAGTCATGTTCTTTCAGCAACCACTTTTTCTCAGATGAAATGCTTTAACTATCGCAGAAAAGAGTCTAACAAAAGTAAAACAAAGAAGCACGTCCCAAATATTTCCCTCTTCTGTAGCGACCTTTATCAAGTCATTGCCTCGTTTGTCCTACCCGGCAACCTTCCAGCAGTGACGCTGGGACCGTCTAGCTTGCTGATAGGCTACTTTTAATCTTACTGGGGATGGGCCGATTGTTAAATCACAAATCAATACTTTGATACTTGAGTGCTCGCCATTAGCTGCGTGTAAATACTGGCTGCAGTATTTTAGAGTATAGTTACTTGATTTTTGTTTATTGTGTTTCTTTTTTTTCTTTGTATTGTCTTGTTATTGTTCACTTGTCATTCATTATTTTCTGTTTGTTTACGGCGCTAATTCTAAATGTTAATTAATACTGATGCAGACGAAGATGCATAACATAATTGTCCCTCTTCCACTTTCTGTCTCCCCCCTCTCTCTTCTTCATGGTCGACTTTTGAAATAAATTGTCTGTGCCTGAATGCTTGAGCTTTGCTGAGCTTTCCTGTTAGCAATGTGGTGTTTGATTTTCCAGCTGAGAGCCTGGTAGTGTCTGCGAGAGCTACTGTGGGAGAGCGTGCGCGACAAAATGAATGGGAGGCAAGTTCAAATGAGGCTTTGTGTCTGAATCCAATTGTGTGTGTTTGAGAGGAAGAGTATTAGCCTTGTGTTTGTGAGCATGTATGTGCAATAAGCGCTGTTACCCTGATACTCTTCCCTCCTTCTCCACAGAGAGAAGTGCCTTCATTCGCTGACCCCTGTGGCTGTTTGGCTCCGCTGAAGCCGCCTGTGCCTCTGCGCCTGTCCATGTCTGCTGGAGCTGCCAGCCACACCACGAGCACCAGGACTGCCATGATTGCCAGCCTCGTCCGCTGAGGCTGTCTCCACATCACTGACACCTCCCTCCTCCCCTCCATCCCTTCCTCTGTCTGCCAGCCAGACCTCTCTCCACCCATGCCACTCAGCCCTCCTCTGTGGAAGTCAAACACGCCACCTTTCTCCGCAGACAGAGGCCGATACTGAAGACACAGCGTTTTTATCGGCTCGTTTTAGCAGAAGAAGATTGTCTCTTTGCTCTCCCCTCCACCGGCCCCTCTCCCCCTCCTCCTCCTCTCCTGCTTTCTTCTCTCCTCCAGCCATGCATCTTTTCATCATGGGCCAACTCGATCGATAATGTGTTTTGCCATTCATCTCACCTGACAGTTCAGCTGAGGAGCAAGCAAGGCACAGGGAGAACTGGTGTGCATGGTGTGGGTGTTTGAAAGAGAGCGATTACAAAGCAGGTCTCTCTGGCTGTCAGCAGCCTAAGCCCTGGGTGACAGGTGCTGAAGGAGCCCCAAACAAACTCTTAGGATGGGCCACAGGTGGTAGACGACAGCAAGGCCTCTTAGGCTTAAATTCAGAGTCAGACCCTGGGGAGAAAACCTGTAAAGTCTGCCTTTTTCCCATGTCCTTTATTTGTACTTTCTCATCATTTGCCTCAGTGTTATTAGAAACATACAGAAATAGACATAACTGCATTTGCTGGATATCTATTACTCTTAATCGACCCCTCCTTCCTGGTTTAAAATGGCGGTGAATGTGACACCGATCCGGGACACAAAGTGGCTGACACTGGAGGTTTGTCGGGAATTCCAGAGAGGAACTTGTTCACGACCAGACAGTGAGTGCAAGTTCGCCCACCCTGCCAAGAGCTGTCAAGTGGAAAATGGCAGAGTCATTGCCTGTTTTGACTCTCTCAAGGTGAGTATGACAAACACCTGTGATGTTCAATCAGCACTGCCCTGTTTTTTTGTTTTTGTGGAGTTTTTATTTTTATTTTTGAGCTTATGCTGCTGACAAGGGTGGTCTGAGAATTTATCAGTTTGTTTAACTCGTCTACAAAATCGACACAAAATATTATTTTATTGCTGTGCTTCTTATGACTACATTTGGTTATACTTTGGCAATAGAATGTATATAGATCTGCATAAATACTTTTAAAAGTATGTTTGTGTGTCAGGGTAAGCTGAGATGAGGCCATAATCGCATTAACATCTGTGAATCAGACTCAGAGTTTCCTTTGCAGGCACATAACTCTGGTGCAGGACTGTTGGTTGGCACAAAGTTGCAAAGGATTTTGTGTGATCGTCACATCAACGGGCTGCATGGGAAATAGAGAAGTAGGACAGCATACTGTGTAATTCACGTTTGTATGTAAGTCTGTGGGTATATGTCTGTGTGTGTTATTTTGAGGTCATGCAGCACAGTGGGGTGTTCTCAGAAGGCTCTGTAATTTACTGTCTATTTTTGCCCTGGCACTGAGACAACACACTCCCACTATGCAACTCCTCTCTCCGAGACAGGGGAAGAAAAATCAAACGGCAGAGTGGATGGAAAGAGGGAGGAAAATGGACTGAGCTGAGATGTTGTGAAGAAAACACAAATACATATATTAAGGTATAATAAATGGGGCGAGAATTATTTATCCAATGCTTAAAAGAGATTAAAACGCCCTAGGCGCGAGTAAAGTTTTGATTAAAACTTCCAGAAGAAATGACACAGATATTTATGTCGCAGTGTAGCTTGTCACCAAATCTGTTTATAGGCTTTCAACCAATTTTATTTAATACATTTTGCAATAAGCTTAACTGCTTTTGTTGTCAGTGTAAGTGGTACGAAAGGTGGACAGAGGACAAAGGTTTGATTCTGGCGACTGGAGACATTGGAGAGGTTTTGCATCTTGACTCATGAGTGTTAGCTCACGGCAGCTAACCACTGTGGTTGGAGAGTTTTCTGATTTTGAGCCAGTTTTGAGCAGAACTGAATCTAGAGCCATGCTAAGATTAGTGATAATGTTTAATGTGTCTGCTTTACAGCTGCCCCCATCATTGTTTAGCATGTTAGCATACAAATGTTTGCCAGCTAAACACAAAGTTTAGCTGAGACTGATGGGAATGTTAATACTTTTACAAATAGAACAAAATCAGTCTAAACAATGTTCAGTCCAAACTAGAAACATCTGCTTCTTGGTGATTCTGGAGGAAATCACTAAGAAGACACAAAACTTACCCTACCACCATAGTGTTAGCATAGTTAAAGAATAAACACCTCATCCTGACATTATACTCTGTATATTGAAATGCAGATACTCTAGGGGAACAAATGCCAACATAAACATTTTGATATCTCAGATGTTATTAATTTGATAAGGAGATGCTGACGTAATTTAATTCAGGCATTTTTCTTTTGATATAAAGGAGACAAAGTCAGGTGTGAACTTAGTTAAAGAAAAAGAAGAGAAAATAAGACAGTCAAGGAGGTAAATTTTGATAACACACATATGTAGGTGGAACAGCAGTGCAGTGATTAGCACCGTCTCAAAGCAAGAACGTCCTGGGTTTGGTTCTGCCGGTTTGCTGGGTTCTTCCTCTTGCAGTCAAAAAACATGTTAGGTTAAATATGATTCTAAGTGTGACTGTGAGAGCGAATGATTGTTTCTATCCACGCTCTACCCCAATGACAGCTGGGATAGGAATTCAATCGGTTAAGAAAATTGGATGGATGTATTCTTAAATTTGATGCTGCAAAATGTTATAAACGCTCATACACATCGAATATGCAGTTCATTTTTTATTTGATCAACATTAACGAGATTGGGTGTAAAGGCTGTCCAGTGGCTGAGAGCCAAACATGATGGCTGAGAGGTTTTGCATCGAAAGATCATAAAAGTGAACGTACACGGGATAAACACAAGACAAATGTACAACATGCACACACATGCCTCTAACTGCTTTCTCATTACTTCATATGTTTTATATGTGCTGAATGCAGAGCTATCGGTGAGATACATCTCTATATTTTGGCTCCAGTGGGCACAATCGTTCTGGATCCTAGAGCTCTGTGTACTCTCTTGTGCACGTCTTGTAATTTGTCCCCTATCTGATTGGCAAGCAGGGTGTTATTCTGTGTAACTGGAGACTTGAGCTGAGAGTTAGTCAAGCAGTGCAGGCCTTGGTTTATACCTGGGGATGGATTTCTTGTTAAGCCAGGCACTGTGTTATTACAGTTATGGGCTGTTTGGCTGAAGCTAAGGTGGCTTGTGTGGGTTTAGTTGGTACAGGTAAGGCAAGAATGGATAAGGGGGGCAGTTGGGGCCTTGTATGGATCATGAGAACAGACAGACAGACAGAGCTGGAGAGGGCAAGAGCAGGCGCAGCAGGGAATGCGCAAGGAAGCATAGCACTATGCACACAGCCCTTCCCTGCTCTCAGTGCCAGGGCATTCCACAGTCTACCTCCCTTCCCTGCCTTCATGACAGAATGATAGATCTGCTTTATCTGCAGATGAATTCATAATACATAGCCAGGCATGGAGAAGGGGCAAGGGGATAAGGGAAGGACAGGCAGGAGAATGTGGATAGAAAAATAGGAGTAAAGGGATGGATGGTGCTAAACGTGGCTTCCCACCCCTGGATAATTTTTCACACCACCTGCCCTTCGGTGCTTTTACAATGCAGGCTAGCAAAGGAAAGGAGGACTTGTAGCAGGAGAAATAGAAAGACGCATGGATAGCTTCCTTAATTTTATCTTCTTTATGTATTGAATCAAGTCTTTCTCAGATTCCGTAAATGCACATTTTATTTTCACATCAGAGCCTTGTGAATTCTTACCAGTTGGTCTCTTATGATAATACCTTTATTTATACCTATTTATACCCAAACTTCGTTCAGCCATTCAGCAATGTCACAAAAATAGGTTTTTGTCAGTGGTGAATATGGTGGAAAGTTCCATTTACGGGGCGTATAACAGAGGATGGACTGATAAAAGCAGACAGGAAATGAGGCAGAGGCTCTTTATGATTGGCCAATATTACAGTGAGACTGACCCTCATGGCCTGGACTCAAGTAACGAAGAATACGATGTTTACAAAGACATGAGGAATCTGTCTAGGTACACAGCACAACTTCAAAATGATTTTATTTAGTTTTAATTTGCCATTGGAAGAAGTACTGATAATGTAATGCATTGCTTCTTTACCAGTCTTCAAATGTTTTCAGCCGTCATTCTGTTTAGAGGTTGTCTACGATAATAAATCAAACAGCATCTACCACTTTGTTCAAATACTCAAAACTCTTCTCTAATACGTAGGTCATTTTTTCAAGTTTTTCCAAATGAACCAGACGTGTCTACAACCCGAGTTCTCATTTTTAACAGTGAGTTTCTGTGAGTTGGTGTTCACTTTTGACTTTGCGTGCAGTTGTGTCGTATTGAAAAATTTCTCCGTTCAGCCTGCCAAGCACAGAAGTAGCTTGATGCCATGTCCTGGTGCAGAAATTCCCCTTTAGATGTCATGGCATTGGAGTGACCTTGTATAATCTCTACTCTTAAAATTATTTACATTTAAACAGAAAGAGATGCCAGATCAGGATGTACTCACGTGTGCTAAAGAGTCCGTTTCAGAAGATTTGAACAAACAATGTATTTTTGTAACTGTTTGAGAGAATGGAAAACAGTGGGATATGCTCTTCCTTTTGTCTCCTGCTGAAGGAATTCAACAGCTTGTTGCTATTAGCAGCTGGACAGAAAGCTGGTTTCACTGCAAGTGAATAAAAAGCAAATCTGGGGGCATTTAAGCTGACGAAATACAATAAACTTACCATTGGACTGTGATGGGAAACAGGTGAGAGTGAGCCAAAAAAGCCAAAGGGGTTTCGACTGGCTACTGATGACTGTGCTAAAATTATCTGACAGCGAGTTGACTTCCTCAGCAATTTTTTCTCATTAAAACTTCTTTTTTCTATAAGAAGTTTAGAACCCTTTAAAGCTTGTGTGTGTTGAATAGCTACTTTCAAAGTTACAAAATGATACATTGTTGAAAATGTGTTCTATTCTTAAAAATACATTATTTTAACAGGAAACATGAGGAAGTTTAGTTTTGCTCTTTGGGGAGCGGGAGTTTTTATAATCACAATTTCACTACGAAGATTTTTTTTCATCTTGTACGGAATATATTGTTATTCCGTATTAACATGAATTCTAACAAGCCCGCTGAGGATGATCAAATTATTTGTTTCAAAGAAAACAACATTACACAAACACACACACAAACTTCAAAGTCCTCACAGACATATATTAGTAGTTTTTAAAGGAAATTCTGTGATAAGAAGGGAGCATTAAATGTTGTATAAGTAATGCATTTTCTCTGCCCTTCTCTTATTTATGCTGGTGGAACTTGAGGTTTGGCAGAAAAAAAATGTTACATGAAAGATTATGAAGAGAAAAAGTTATATTTATATTGAGTGTATTTGTAATTGTTCCTCACCTTTTCACTGAGTAAACTTCAAGGGCATTGTGTCCTGAATGTGGTGAATAAATGTGAAAAACAGCACAGTGCGTGCTGTCAAGTTGTTCTCTCTTTCTTGCACAATTTAATATTTTTCTTTTTATTATTAATAGTTTTGGTTAAGTAAAAATACTTGCATGTTACACTGAGCTACAAGTATTTTGGTGGCCTACATTCAAGTTGGTCAAACGTATGGTGTAAATATAGTATATCACAATTTTAACAGTCTGTCAGCAATTTTGTTCTGATGTAATGTTGAATAATGGGCTGTTAGAGGATTTATGGTAATTAACCAATCAGGCAGCAGGGGTTTCAATTCTGCCTCTTTGTACAAAGCCAGAAAAAACATCTTATAAAGAATGTGTTTATAGAGGGGCGCTGGTTTGATTTAATTTGACTTGCTCATTGTGTTCAAAACTATAGTTGCCAGAAAGAAAAAGGCAAAAGAAAACTAACATAGACAAAGAGAAAGTTCAGCAATGAAAGATCAAACACTGTTTGAAGTCCTGCAATCCCTTTGTCCCAAGTTTTATGGCCAGTGTGGGGTCTGACTTTTATTAGGTAAGGACATATTTAGATTTGGCAATCCAGGGGATGTTCATTTCACACTCGAGCCAAACCCCAGTGATGTGTCACATAAAGCACCGGAGAACCGGACGGCCTACAGCTGAGCATACAAGTGCCGTTCCTTCCTGGATCTTTTCATTCAGCAGAGCATGAAGTATATTTTCCAAGATGCTGTTTGTCAGACCCAACGCAGCCAAGTTCTTAACTGAAAGTTTGGCCTGTAAATGTGCTGTTATTGTCTGAGCTTAATAAAGTCCTGCCACTGTTTAAGCAAATTAAATGTTCCACGCACACATTTTGCATTCAAGATTATACCAGTGATTCCACGTGTACTTGAGATATGGTGACTGTATTATTGCAATAACACAGAGAATCCCTTGCAATCATCACACCAATAGTGATGTGTGTTATTACCGCCATAAACACCAGAGTGCCTGTTCAAGTGCATTAAGGAAGTGATAGAGTGGCGCAAGCAACAAGTGAGGTTATTACAATATTTTCTTGTAAAAAGCAAAAGCTTCGTAGGCACTGAAAAACCCCCACAGAAGCTCATGTTAAAATTAAAAAAAGGTCAGCTGTTATCAGAGTCGCTGGGATGTGGCTGTAGTCTACAACAAGGTCTTATTTCTGCTGAATCCTTACTTAAAAAAACAGACTTTGATGTACCAACTGGTGGGGACTAAGAGGCACATTCTAATCAAATAAGATGGAGTATTATTATGTTTGTTTAAAGTTGCCCAAAGGACCTTAATAATTCATGCAAGATAGTCAGAGGGAAAAAAAACCCCCACTTTTCAGCTTTGGTAAACTCATTATCCTCTGAACCAACAACGCTGATGTATTTGTGTTGTAAAGTGTTTGAATCAATACTGTATGCTTAGTTTGCGATATACAAATATATTTACGCAATGATCACCTGGTGTCCCTGTCGCAGTGATCAGTGTTTAAAAGCTACACTCAACAGTCACACATACATCGCCACATTGCGGAGACACACAAGCCAGCAGCATTGGGAAGGTATAGTGACCTACATAGCTATACTGTATACCTCAAAGTCCTTGAAAACGTTTTCAAAAATGTAAGGGGTGAGCAAGAGCGGGCGAGAGGAAAGCACCGAGAACAGATAACAGCAGAATAGGCTAGGCAATATATATTGAGATCAGAGCCTGGCAGAAAACAGAAGTAGAGCTGTGAGTGTGTGTTAGTGTGTAGTCCACAGAGGGATGCAGTATATTGAATAAGAACTCTTTGAAAAGGAAACGTACTCCGACAGAGTTAATCTGCTCTGTATCTGTATTCTCCTGCCATGCTCTTCGCTCTCATCACCTCTGTTAATCTGTCTCTACTCAACCCATCCCGCCCTCCGTCCCTCTTTCTCCCCTTTCTTCTTCTTCTTTTTTTTTTTTTTACCTTACAGGCATCCCAGACACTTTCATTTCCATTTCACACTCAGCGATTTTATCTTTTATCACTTTTCATCATATTTTGGTGAGACATTTGTTTGTCTGGGGCTTTATTAGTTAGACGATGGACAAAATTTAAGCGTCTTTGTAATGTTATCTTTGGCCTTCCGGGGACCAGAGTTATGGTGTAATATTTTTACACAAGTTTTATTCATTTTATATATATATTTTTAATTAGAGTGCAGTTTTTAGTTCGTTTCCAGGCTGTTTGCTCATTTCACTGTAATTACTTCAGTAGTCTACAATCATTATGCTTTTTTGCATATTTAACATATTTTAGTAAACGAGCTTCTTTTTTGAGTAATCAGTTGCTGGGCAGTCACAGGTGAGCATTGTTAGCAGATGCTGTGTCCTGGCATTTGGGAGCTCCCATTACACTTTGAAAAATTAAGGAAGTGAAAGCTAGTTAGCCTAGATTGCTAAAATTAGCAGTGATTCCCATTAGACTTTACACTCTGTGGCAAAAACACTTATGTCAAGGGCTGCTTCACTGCAGAAAATTAGAGTGAAATAAATTAGACTGTATTTATTTATTTTTTTACCAAGTAAGTGTGCAGAACAAGTTACATACCAGAGAGTATTTGCTAATTTTCTAGCTGATACATATTTCAGTTTGACCCCAAAGTCCCCTTTTGCTCACTGTGGGATCAGTACTTTTATACTTCTGTTTGTTTCTTATGATTTCTGTAGATCCATTTTTATATTGTCTGGTCTTCCTAAGCAGGATATACTATATATAATCTTTCACACATATTGGCCTAAGAGAGACTTTTATTAGCACATTGCCATGAACTGAGGAGTGAAAACACGCAGCCAGCAGCTATTAACTTTGTCTGGCTATATTCATGAGCAGGTCCTCCCTTGAAACGTCTCCTCTAAATGTCTCTCTGTCCTCAGAGAGGCCACCATTACATCCATCTGTGGATACACTGCATCAGCATAGATGCACGTACGCACACACACACATCCATCTTTAAACATGCTGCATCAGCATGGAGACATGACACAACAACACCAGAGCCAAAATATATACAAGGGCATTCAGGGATAGCCTCCCAGCTCATGGAAACTTCCCTCTTTCACCTTTTGGTACCCTTCATTTTTCAACTTGTGAGCTTTCTGTGCGTATTTCTCTACAAATATGTGTGTCATTCTTGCGTATGCTTACTTCTGCATGTGTTTTCTTAACAAACTGGAGGGCCCTGGACATTTAGAGAGTCTGAAGGTAATATCAGGATATCTGCGTGCTGAGTCGTGATGTCCCATTGCTATTGCTGCTCCTGCTGCTAGTGCTGTTGTGGATAGAATATCTAATCAGTTATGGCGCGATCCATTCCTGTTAGCCTGTCTCGACTGCCCCCATCCCCGTCCCCCGTCTCACCAAACTAACTCATCGCCTTTCTCCGCGTGTGCTGATCGCTGTCCCTCCTCCGCCTCCACCTCCTCCCCTTTTTTGACCTCACCTCTCGCTATCTTCGGGCTCCTTTCAAAGCTCTCCATTTGTAATTCTTTCAGGTTAATGTAATAAAACAAACATTTAAATTAGACTGCAGACAAGTAAGGTGTACGGGGGTGGAGGGTGAAGTAAATGGAGAGTGGAAGCAACAGAACATTAATTCACCCCAGGACAGAGAGTCATCTGCCAACTTGTTTTCCTGCTTCTGTCGATTGGCTGCACCGTAATTCTGCCTACCCCCGTCTTTGCTCCATCTCCGCTTCTCTCTATCCGTCACTGACCCCGCACTCTTCATCCGATCGCACCAGTGCGGGCATCGTGCAGTAGCTCTTCTGAAGTGTAATCATTCACTTTCAGGTTCCAACACATAAACACACAAACTGACATGAGCAACAAAGACTTACTCTCGCCTGCAGACACCCACTCACACAATGACACAAGCACACTCGCTGATCTCAGTAAAGCACAAAGGGTCCTGAAAAATAATAAGTATTCACCTCAGGTAGGTGATCACGATAGAGTGGCTTTGGTGCCTGGTTAATGATATTGCAGGCTAGAGCAGGCAGGAAACTGGAGGCTGGGCAAGTCGCACGCTGTTGTGTCATTGGACATTTTGAAGCGATTATGTGTCGTCATGGAAGCCACGGCAGGATAGCTCGCAAATCACAACGCATTGGAACAGAGAAATTAGAATCATGGATGATCAAAGTGGAAACAAAGGCAGACGTGTTGTGCGGGCAGTCTGCAGCACTGCTTCCAATAAGAGGCTGATAGTTGTGGTGTTGTGTGAAACCAAACTGGATTGAAATGAATGTCTCCACACGACAAACTGTTGTGTCTTTGAAAATTGTTTTTCATCTACAGTACTGTGCATTTTCCAGGACAATGAGAAATAGGTGCAGTGATTGAAACAAACTGCTTTTAGCTGCTCCCGGGTCACATGAAACATGTAAAAACACAGATTAAGACATAGTATATAAGGCAAAAACAGAGGTTATACAATTTTAACAAGTCAATATTTGGTGTGAACAGTTTTATTCTCCAGTTGTGTAGTAGTTAACACATCCTGAACTCTTTTAGCAAAGCTTTCTCATTTTCCAGGCTTCTTGAAGGACATTCAAAACTCCTCTTTGGATGTTGGCTGCCTCTTATTTCATTCTAGGGTCAAGATGATCCCACAGTGCTTCAATAATGTTGAGGTTCTGGGGAGGCCAATCCGTAACTCATAGTGTTCCGTTATATGTTTTTCTATCAAGGTTTGCAAACATGCATGCATGGCATTATGTTTGGGATCATTGTCATTATTAACATTTTACTTCTAAACAGCTGGTGTTAACATCGAGCCCATACTGCATACTGTTGCTCTCTTATTGTTACGCTTAGGGAGTATAGACTCATTTGATTACAGGATGAAAACAAAACAGTGTCTTGGCTAATTAGGCTAATTGCTAAAAACTTCAAAGCCTCGCTGAAAGACAAGAAATGTATTTGTGTAAGCAAACCTCAGATCCTAACAATCAGTGTTGATATCAAAAAAATAACTTATAAAAACAACATATGCATTACTCATTAAAAAGGTATTTTTTGATTGTTATTCATATTATTATTATCTTCACAAACATTTGACAAAAAAACCCTAATGGTTAACATCCTTAATGTGAAGACATATTAAATTAGAAATGGTTAAGCCTGATATTTTGAAGGGATTTACTGACCAGCTACGCTTGGTGACTACTCTTAGCAGAACCAAACCTTAGCTGCGCTCTCTGTACAACCTTCAGTTCTGAAATACAACAACGACTTTTAAACACATTTACATTAAACAGCATAGATATTAATTAGGGTTTTATTTTTTCACCTTCTGAAAAGGCCAACTAAGCAACACATTTGACAAATAACTATAAGAACTGAATGGCAAAATACAAGAGGTATGAAAAACTGCCTCTAAAGTTTCCTAACTCCCGAGCATCCTAAAAAAAATGTTTGCAGATATCCAGTTTCTTAGCCATGAAGTCCAGCCGGATTAATGCAAGTAAGAAAAAATAGTTACAGCAGCTGCATGCGCATTTTGCTGAACATGTTAAACATACTTCTGTGCTAGATTTGTAATTTGTTTAAGTGCTACGATCATGTATTCCTGCCAAATGACCTCCATTCCCAATGGAGCGCAGTAAACAAGATTCAGCTGAGTGTGATTACTGTCTTTGGCATCTGTCATTGGCGTATTTGTCGTTTTGTTTTTTGGGTTTTTTTTGCCTCGCATTTATAAACATGCATTCATGAATTTACTCATTGCCCTCATCACTCCTTCCTTTAATTAGAAAATAATCAGAGTTGGATGAGAGCTTCATTAAATCTCATCCTTGAGAGCCGTCAGCCACAAACACAGGAGTGGGATATTCATCACACTTGTGAAAAGAACTCGGATTCCTCCCCTCACTTTGTTTTCTTTGCTCGAAGATAGAGTGTTGGTTGGGAGGACAGCGTCAGCAGACTTAGAGGAGTGACCAAGCGATCAAGTCAGAGAAACAAAGGGTTTTAATGGAAGGGAATGAAGAGGGTGGGAGGGAAGTACAGAAAGTGAAAGAGTAGGGAAAAGAGGAGGAGAAAATGTGTGAGAGAGAGAGAGATCGTTAGAGAAGTGCTAATTAACAGAAACCACACTGTTTATCGGCACTTTGTCGCCATGCAGTATTGATCCTTCATGACCATTATGGAGCGGATGTTTGGCTGCTTTCAGCACGGCTCTTCTCTCCTTTTCTTCCTACAAAGACTACCTGTAAAACCCACCCGGAAACATGCAACTCATGCAAACCTGAGCAAATGAACACATGAAATGAAATAAAACAAGTAAACAGTGACAAATAGAACAAGGTGAGATGACGCAATGAGACGGTGTCATTTGCAGAAAATGTCTGCATCACCAGTTGCATCATCGTGACATAAAAGACACCGAGAGTGTAATCCCTGCAGAGACACAGATGAGGCACGAGGGTGGCGTCAGAAAGGAAAAGAGACTGTGTAGCAACGAAATAAAGTGAAAGACAATGAAAGAGTGATGGACAGAAATCAAATTATGTCACATGGACAATGATGGACAGGTCGAGAAAAGGGAAGTGCAGGAAGATGGTGTGTAGATGGAAGGAAAGTAATAACAGAGAAAGGGAGTGCGGAAGTGAACGGGAGTGGTGCCAGCCAGCTCTTCAATATTGAAGAATGTCTGTAATATCCCTTTATTGTTATAGTGCATGTTGCAGGGCTTGCTGTTAGACATTGTGATTCTTCAGGAGGCTTTAACTGGATTACATCGGTATCAGGCTCAGCCATCAGAAGGGCTACAGCAGCTGTGTTGTGTTGGGTCTGCCGACAGCTTGCTGTCTGTCACCGCAGTGTCTACCACCGCAGCTTCCCTGCTGGTATTTTAAGTCTAGACTGGACTACATGTCCTCACAAATATTTGATCTGAATGACATCTAGAGTGCAGTCAGATCCTTATTTTCTCAAGCAAGCTTTTTCATGTAAGCTCCTCTATAAATTCTGTTCAGTTTTAGAATTTGTTCATACTTTTTTCTTTCTAATTGGCTTTGTGGATGGACAACATTACGTGTTGCGACTACAGCGGGATACAATACGTGGCAGTGGCAGCTCTGACAAGATGAGTCCATTGTGAGAGAGGCTTAGAGAAGGTGATCACCCTGTCCAGCGTTTCCCCGCTCTTTGCTGAAGTGGTACAAGCCGACTTTGATCAATGTGGATCGATGTGGATGAGTGTGCAGCCGGAAGGCGCTATGTGAAGACGGAGGGGGGTGATGGCCCTTTGCTCTGCTGTGCACAGTGTGTGAGGGAGAGAATTAAGACACATTGTGTCATGCTTTTCTACATGATATATCACCCCAACAGAATACATCCTTAACCCGTGACTCCATCTCAGTCTTTGTTTCTATTCTTTCTGTCCGTCTTTTACTTTTGCTCCCTTTTGGCTCTTTACAGGAAAAAGACACTCTGTGCTGAATGCTCCTTTCCTGTAGAGAAGACAAGATTCTGAGGGGGGGAAAGACGCCTATCTATCTGTTTTTTTAAACAATTCTTACTTTTGTTCTGAGTGCTCTTGGGTAGTGCACATGGGAAACGGGTAACTTCATCATGAAACCATCATGGAAATAGAAGAATCTTGCACTGAATAGCTAATTCCTTTTTACTGTTGTGCTTATTTTCTTTTTCTTTTCCCCCAACAATGCCAAAACTCGTCATGTATCCCAAAGGCTTCAGTTTAAGGATTTCCAGCTCTGCAGTTGTTGATGATACAAAGGATTACATGCTGTATTACTGTTGTTTCCTTTGTACTTCCCTTCTATTATTAATATAATCTTTGGAGAAAAGCATTTGGCTACGCTCCTCGAGTGTGTGTGCTTTAAGAATGCCTGTGCATCATTTTGTGTGTGCTTGCAGTGGGTGTATCATCACTCCGTGGAGTAATGAATGCTAATCCTCTCTTATCTGCTTTAACCTCAAGGCAATGACACTAGCTGCTGATGCCAGTACAGTGACACCCTTTGTTGAAGGAGTATGTGTGAGCGTGAATGAAGATGTGCCACACATGGATGTAAGAAGAGATGTCTCTACTAGCATTTGACAACTTGCCCTCAGTTTTTCACACTCTGAAGCTTTAGGTTGTGGTCTTGTGATTATCTGCCATGTCCCCCATGACTCATCAGAAGAGCTGAATAAAACATTCCAGCCAGCTGACTTTACTGCATCTGATCTTGACTCATAAAAAAAGAACAGTCATTTGATATTAAGGCCTTCTTCAGGTCATTATGCAGAGAAGGCATCGAACTGTTTTTCTTGCTCTCCAGCGACCAGGTCAAATGCAGTTTTCACTGGCTGAGAGCAGCGCTCTCTGTTGCCCGTCTCCTGTTGCCAACAGCATCTTTTGTTTTCACTTCGGAGCCACTTTATGTAGCTGCTAAAGATCACAGCACAAACCAAAGGCAGCTGCCATTCTTTGTCAGCAAGCATCTTTTGTTCATTTACAAGGACAACTCCATCTTTTTCGCCCCGCCTTGAAATAGAGTCATAAGCAAACAATTAAAAAACAAAACAAAAACTCTTTAGCCCACCTCTTAATGAACACTTAATGACAATAAGTGTAAAGCAATTTAAGCAGAGTGAAAATTGATGGAGAGCAAGATATGAAAAGAGGGGGAAGGTTTAGATGAAGAAAATCCAAAAAAAGAACAGAGGTCTGTCCCCAGCAGCCAGTGACGCCCATACAGTATAACTGCAGAACGAGCGTTACAACGATGGGCAGGAAATAATTAGGTCTAAAAGCTGTTGAATCCTGTCTGCCTGTTCAACAGTCTTCCATTAAGCCTGTTTTAATGGGTCTGCTCTTTGCCTGCCTTTTTGACAGAGTGAATGGGAGATAAAACTGAATTAGACTAAACTTTAAAGATTGTGAATAGGGAACGCTCAGACAGAGAGTGAAGGAGAGATAAAGGCCGAGAGAAAAAGATGAACGGATAGAGGATGGAGGAAGAGGGTTAATTGAAAGAGGAATAGAGAAGAAGGGCCAGATCTCAGGGGCTGTGGGGTGGTCTCTCTCGCCTCTCTCTGCATTGCTGTCTATATGTGTGTATATGTGTTTGAAAATGTGTGTATTTGTCTGTCTGAGGGGAGATAGCGTTGTAGACTAAATGAGAACAAAGCTAATTAGGGACTTTGCCTTACCCAACTCTACAATGACGTTCCCGCTGGAGCCAAGATAACACTTCCCACCTATAATGCAGCCGAGAGGGTCAGACGCCACAGAGACTTTTTTTTATTTGAACGTTTTCATCCCGCATTTTAAAGCAGATTCTATAAGCAAGTAGGGCTGTGCGATATGACCAAAATCTCATATCCCGATATTAAGACATATATCGTCCGATAACGATATAAATCACAAAAATGTAACATTTTCTGTAAATTCTGTGAATCTCGGGCAGCTCGTCTTGCGGGAAGTGTTTCCAGCTGGGCGTCGAGTGTTTTAACCGATGCATGAAATTATACATTTTTAGACATAGATTGTAACGGCCGCCATTTTCTTTGTGAGTATTTATTACACAGCGTGCTGCGGGGGAAAGCCTGTTCTGTTTGAGTCTAAGGTTTACTTTTTAGCACCTGACGGCTCTTTTTTGCTTCTTATCCGCAAATACTCTAGATCAGGGGTCCCCAATCTCAGTCCACGAGGGCTGGTGTCCCTGCAGGTTTTAGATGTGTCCTTGATGCATCACAGCTGATTTAAATGGATAAATTACCTTTTCAACGTGTCTTGAAGTTCTCCAGAGGCCCGGTAATGAACTAATCATGTGATTCAGGTGTGTTGACCCAGGGTGAGATCTAAAACCTGCATGCACACCGGCCCTCGTGGACTGAGATTGGGGACCCCTGCTCTAGATCTTTCACGTGATTCTGTGTATTTTGAAAAGTCTCAACAGGATCTTGAGTTTTATTGTGAAAGGTTTATGTGGAAATAACAACAACGCATAAAAACAAGCGCTTGTCTGTAGTGTGGTTATATTAAATATAAGAGAAAGAGAGAACTTTAAGAAATTAATATAGCCACTACAGTGACCATCAAAATAATGAAAAAATATAGCCGTAAACAGTTTATTTTGCGATACCACGAAACAAACGATAGCGTAAAATGAAACGATAGACGTTTTCATATCGTCATCTGATATATATGGTTATATCGAACAGCCCTATAAGCAAGTGAAAAATAAAATGAAGAAGTCTGAGCTGTGTGACTTTAGTAAAGGAGCATAGTGAGCAAAGATGAAAAAAGGCTCTGCTGCTGACTTGGTCACTTTGACGTTTCATTTAATCCTTTTTTTCATTTCTTGGGTGCTAATGCTGACTTTTTTTAACCATGCTGGTGTTCACTTTCAGACCGGTCAGCAGCAGATACAGAAGGTATGCCTTATCCTCATTTGCCCGGCCTCAAGGGAGTCTAATGATTACATGGTATACACTCTCTGAACCAATTCCAGTGCACTCCTTTAGTTGTCGGGTGGCCCACTGTGAAATAAGTCAGTACTGGTGGTAAAATAGCAATGCCACTGTAATTCCTCAGACATTTCTGTCCACTTCATGTGATTTCAGCAAGTACCTGTTTCTTGATCATCTGTTTGGAGGCTTTCATTCATTTCCTCACAGCAAAATGGAAAGAATTTCAAAATCTGTCCTGCATGGGATCTGGGTTTTTTTTCACGATTAAATCCAGACAATCTTAACAAAAAAATCCTACCAAATTCAAATTCTAGGCTTTTATCATTATTTTTTGATATTTTGATTGATGTGATTTAGCCAGTGTATTCAGAGCAAATAAAAGAAGCACTGGGATTTGTGAGCTCTCTCTGTATCTTACCTTGAAAAAGGACTGATTAATGCAGAGCATAATATTAATTTTCTTTTAAAAAAAGGAGAATGATAGCCAGTAATAAAAGAATCAAAATGTCAAATGCTCCTTTGACATGAGCTGCTTGAGTTAGATGTGTCCGTCGTGTATGGTAATAGATCACAAGAGCAGTTCAGCTCAGCAGCAGCAGAGTGTTGTCATTAGCCACGGGGGCTAATGATTTTGCCCCGTCATTAACTTCCTGTGCTAATGATTTTGTACCAACGTCCACCCAAAACATGCTAACACTCTGTGTGCTATTGGGCAATGTAATTGGTGTTTTGGCTAATTGAGCACTGCAGCTAAAAGCTTTCCTCGGATTCTACGTCAGCCGTGACGTTCGGCGGTATTCGTCCGCTGTAATGTTCCATTACTAGTTTCTACCAGGTGTGTTGCGTCACCTCGTCTATCATTGTCTGTGATTCTTTTGTCCACACGTCTATCTTTGTCGTTGTCTCAACGGCTTATCCCTCTGCCCAGTTAAATGAGATTTTAAGGTCATTAACTGATCCAGGCTAATATACTAATGCACCTGGGGTGTTCCAGATTTAATAAATGATTGGATCGAGATAATGAGACTTATATAGCCGGCTGGTATTAGCTATGGAACAGGGAGAGGTGGAAAAAGGGAAGGCAATGAAAACAGGATGTTTTTTGTCTCCGAAAAACATGTTTCTCATCGGGTTTACCTACTAACATACTGCCTGATTTGCCAGTGGTTTGCAGCTGAGCTGTATTGCTTAATAAAAATTCTGTTTTAGAGTGTGTACGTGTGTCTGTGTGCGCGGGGTGTATGTGTGTGCGTACTAACAACATTGGCTTGTCTGGCAGCACTCTGAGTCCTCAGACAGGCTGTTCTTTGTACCGTATCTGATGTCATATTTTGTCTGACGTATGCTTGCCAACAGGACCCTTTGGTCAGGAAAGCACATGCCCCAGAGTGCGTGTCTGCGTGTGCATGTGAGCTTGTGTATTCTCACCACAGCCCTCAACCAGACGGCACTTTCTTGATTGATGCATGTCTTTGGGAGCAGGAGGGAAAGGCAGTTCCACTGAGAGAGAATTAATAATGCAAAGGGACTTGGAACGGTGGCCGTCCAGACTTAAGCTCTACAGTTGTCACACTGGTCACGGTGTTCACTGTGCAGCCGTGGTTTGAGGGGAGCTCAGGCACACCGAGAGGAGAGACAGAGTGAAAATGCGGAAAAGATCAGATGCTGTTGGATTATGTGTGGTTAAGTTGGAATGAGTCATTCTGGATGGGTAGATTAAAAGATCATTCAGAATCAGTGTGTGATTACGGGAGTGAACGCGCAGAAGGACTTTGTGGAAAGCAATGTGCCATTCAGCCCTTTGGAGGATATACTGTAGATACATGCCAACAAAGGCACAGCCGAAATCACTTGCACAGACCACTTTGATTAATATTAATATGAAAAGCACACTCTGCATCTGTGTCTCTGTCTGTCTCACTCCCTTTTGCTTTTCTGTAGCTCTCTCTGACTGTCTGCCTTCTACTTCTTCTGTTCTTGTCTTTGCCTCTGTTGCCAATCTCTGAGAGGAGTTCTGCCACAGGTTTTATTCACTGGAATTCCTCAGGCACATCTTTCAGAGAGCTGTCAAAGCACCGCAGGCAACAAGTAAGACCGACATTGCGAGTTTCAGATCACAGCGCCCCGAAACATTTACATGTACGCAAAAATAGTGATTCGATGACTTCGTAAACATGTGGGTCAGCGTCTTGACCCTTGATCCCTTTATGTATATAATACATTTTAAGTTCAATTAAATTTTATTTATATAGTGCCAAATCACAACAGCTGTCGCCTCAAGACACTTTATATTTGAAGGTAAATCCTCTACAATAAAATGATCAAATGATTCACTTTGAGCAAACACTTGGCAACAAAGGGGAGAAAAATCTTCCCTTTAACAGGAAGAAACCTCAGAACCAGGGGATGATGGGAGCGAGACATGACAAAAAATACACTTACATTTGATGACAAAATAAAGCAGCAGTTAAAAAAACATATTGACAGTAATTACTGCTATGGAATAGTGGTATTAATAATACAACAACAACAACAACAACAACAACAACAACAACAACAACAACTACTACTACTACAGCAGTAATAGTTTGTATAATTCCTGAAATTAAATTGTTTTATTCCTTCTTATAAATACATGACACACTTATTAGGAAAAAACAAAAAGCAGATAATTACCAATTCTGTGCCCCACAAGTCACAACCAAGGGTCTCCTTAAGATTAAAGATTTCAGAATAAAATCTTTTTATATCCACTCACTTATCTATCACTGTATGCTGACACAAATTGATATGTTAATCTTTGTACCGGCTTCAGTCACAGAATTATTACAACGGTGTGCAATAAACTTGCGATCTTGAAATGGCCATGTTAAAGTTAGGGACCTGGTGTATGACGACTCACAGTCATGTGCCGTTTTCAGAGAGAATTTGGTACGTCAAGATGGTGATAAAACAACAGAGACAGTCAGTCTGCTGACTGTCTCTGTTGCTCTGAAACTACATAGGTACTTGGCAGCCATGCTATTATATAGGAATATAACCAGAACCTTGCATTTAAATGAATTAAGTCCACTGTTCGAAAGAGACTCATCACAGGCGAGTTTTGCTCATTTGGGCAGATTGATTGGAATCTGGTAACAATTTGTTGTATTTATTAAGTCAGCAAGCATTTTAGTAAGCAATTATTTGTAAACATTTTCCAATCTGTGTGAGAGGAACTGCAGTTTCTACAAGGATTCCGATTGCACCTTGCAACCGAAGGTGGTTGCCCAGACGTCGAGGATGTTGCACTCTCGACCAAAACTCCAATTTTCTGGGTTAAACTCACAATCTGGAAATCAATCAGTTTATCTACTGACTTATAACTTATTATTACTTATGACTTATTGCCTCTGTGGGTTTCAGAAACTCTCAGTGTAGCTGTCGAACATCTTGGCCAAGACTTCCTTGTTACTTACTGTGGCGGAGGTTCGGTCGCTGGCTCAGCTGCAGGGGAGGTTTGGTACTGTGAGCTCAAGGGGCAGTGTCAGGGAGGTTCAACGGACAGGTGTGCATGATAAAGCTAATGAGATTTCTCCCCTTTATATAGTCAAGCTGGAGACCAGCTTGACTATATAAAGTTGGTACTGGGTGCCGAACCAGAATAACCTGCATGTGTGGAACTATAATAAACATGGGAGAAATCTGGTTTAATGAGGCTAAGGTGATTTTTAACAACAGATTGCTCTATTCTCCATACACCTTAATAGTGAAAAGTGATTTCCTGTCTTTAAAGTGCTAACCATTTAACTATTCTTTGCTTCAACTAAAATATTGGGAAGGTAAATTGGTTCAAGTGTTAGAATCTGGATTTGAGGAATAGCTACCTCCATTATTTGGAGAGTGAACCAAACGTGTGAAACTTGCTTAATTCTTAAGAAGAAAGAATGGGGCAGGGAGTTGCAGAGAACTGGACCTGAAGAATTGGAAAAAGACAGAAGAGACAAAAATAAGATGAGAGGAGAAGAAGATGGAACAGTAGGGAGAGTGCTTGAGAGACAGATGCTGGTAGTCTGTTAGCATATTAACGTCTCCATGGAGGACAGGCAGACAGGTGAAAAGGCACAAGAGAGAAGCCAAAACATTAACATCACAGACAATGATTGGCAAGGACCACGGGCTCATGCATGGCATTGTTTGGAGAACAACAACGCTGCTATAGATAATGGCCCTGCTGGTGAAAATAGAGGGGGATGAATATATTAGGGCGCTGACCTTTCTGAATGTAGCCAATAAACGATAATTCAGATTCTGTCTTTATCAGGATCCACGTAATTTGCTGATATTGTTCATCTTCGAGAAAGAAAATACCTTTTTCGAAAACATAACCTAAGAATTTTGTCCATGTTATTTTGAAAATAACACTGTTTGACTGCAGTGAACGATTGAGTGGTGCCAGTTAAAAGCACCAGAATGTCAGGTAGTTGTTTTTTATATAAATATTTCGATAAAAAACTGGCAACATGAGATCATCTACATTCTTGCTCGTCATAGAAAAGCACTTCCACCACCTGTTTACCAGAAGCTTAAACCTTTTCTTCTTTAAAAACCTTTACAAAAGTTTCTTATTCTTGAAGTAATTATTTTGCAGCTTATTCCCAGTATGGCTTGTTAAAATGTGTAAGTGTTTAAAACCTTTTGAGCTTTGACCACTGAAAACTGATGCAGGGAACCCCGCTGAAAAAGAGCTTAAATAAATTACAGCCCTCAGATAGAGCTGTAATTTATGTAATTGAGGGGCTGCATTGTCACAGTTGATTGCACGCACACGCACACACACACACACACACACACACACACACACACACACACGGCTGGATTTGACATGCTTGAGTCCAGAGGGAATGTACCCTGAAAATCAAAAGACATTAACCAATTAACACTGATCAATAGTTTACAGCCACATAGGGATGAACCGGGAGGGATGACTTGGAGCATTGTCAATGTGGGCCTTTGGGCCAATGGTCAGGCTAGGAATGCTAGTCCTCACAGCTTTTAGCCAATCAAAATGCTGGATGAAGTCTTGACATTCTGCTGCTCTCCAATGCAAAGTACCTTTCATGCTGTAGCTAGGCAGAATAAATGGGAAAGAGGCAGAGACAGAGCAAGACCAGGAAGTGAAAGGAGGAGAAAGAAGAGAGGTGTTAAGCATAAAGCCAGAGTGGGAGAGTGTATGTGTTAGGCTGTGAAGGAAGGTGTCATAGTAGGCCACAGTGAGCAGCAGGTAATCTCACTGAGATAAGCAGTCGCATGACAGCCAACCTTTAATTCCCCATGGGAGGGGACACTGTGGAGTTGTCGCAGGGCTGGTTTCCCAATCCCCCTGAAATTTTTTTTACATAAAGCAGTAATGGGAATAGATGGATTGAGGATGCATTTTGATGAGGTGGTTGAGGCACAAGAAGAAGACAGAGAGAGAAGCTGACAAAGGCAAGGAGTAGTACAAATGCTGCACACATACATGAATATATACACAGATCACAGCAGTACGTCGGTACTTGCGCTGCTCTGTATTCATGATGAGGAGAGCAAATATCAGCACGGGGCTCAGGATGTATGGGGATTGATGTGAAAGGCAGAGAATGAGGAAGAAAGGGGGAGTGAAAGAGAGGTGGAGATATCTAAGATATTACACCTAGCCAGGGGAGTGTTCAGTGGAGCAGGCATTATGAGAGTGTAAATTACATTCTCTCCTCCCTTTGGGCTGCTGGCTGCAGAATGAATATAAGCACCCACAGCAGTGAGTCCGCACAGACACAGACCACAGTCTCTAGCATAGTAGCATAATACAGCATTAGATTGCCATAATGTGTTTATGTTTCGTGTCACAGGAGTCTCCAATCACGTATCGATCCTACATCAGTTCTCCCGCCTCATCTTTACTGAAATTATGTCCCATATTGACACATGGCTCATTTGTTTGAATTGAGTGGAGATCAATGGTGATTCACAGGGCTTTTTAAAACATCGAGCATCAAGTTGAACAGCTTCTTAGGTGGTAGGATGGAGGAGACTGGGGAGCTTTTGCTAATTTAGATTCCCAAAACAAATTTTCTTTGGGGTTAGACCAACAATGCCGAATCAATTCAACGCAATTGTTTTTACTTTTAAAATTAGACTTAATTTAAAGATGTTATTTCAGCATTGAAGAAATTATGATCACAAAGTTCATGATTTTGATCAAATAATAAACAAATGAAACCAAAAAAATAATTTCCAGACAATGAAGTGTTCCTTTTATCACAGACACACGGCAACATTGTGTTTGTTTAATGTTTGCTTTGTGTAAAGCAATCTCTTAGAAGGAGCAGATAGACAGTTAATCCTCTTTATCTCTGCTCTTGGAGCTAATTTGTCTCCCAATGGGACCTTGAGAAAATAGAGAAGGTAGTAAGCCTACATCTTCTGCAGAACTGATTGGTCTGCTTTATGGCAAAAAGAGTGGCAGGCCCAGATGTCAAGGATGTGAGGTCGGCACCGGTTAAATAGGAGGGAAGCGACTTAATTCAAGGCTCATTACTTCTATACATTAGGCTGTGGTTAAAGGGAACAGGATTCTAATCCACCACTTCCCATGTGTCTTTCTTCCCCACCCCCCTCCCTTGATTTTGCCCTCCTTGTCTCCTCCTTTCTCTTCGTCTCTCATCCCATCAGGGCCGCTGTTCCAGAGAGAACTGTAAGTACCTGCATCCTCCTCCTCATCTAAAGACCCAGCTAGAGATCAATGGAAGAAACAACCTCATCCAACAGAAAAACATGGCCATGCTGGCCCAGCAGATGCAGCTCGCTAACGCCATGATGCCCGGCACACAGCTACAACCAGTGGTGAGTAGTCACTCACCAGACACTTTATTAGGTACACCTGTTCAACTGCCCATTAACAAAAATGTCTAATCAGCCAATCACATAGCATCAACTGAGTGCATTTTGGCATGTAGACATGGTCAAAAGTCAGTTTTCCATTAGTACCTACTCAGATCGACTTGGCACGGTTCGCCACATTTTCAGGGTTTTCCATTAGGTCATAGTGCCTGGTACCAGGTACCTTTTTTAGTACCTGCTCGCCTGAGGTTCCAAGTGATCCGAGCAGGCACCAAAATACGATGTCGTTAGACTGCATGCCACAAAATGGTTCGTCAGTGAGTCACGAAATTTAAACCACCATTTTTGGCGGTTTAAACAAGGCAATGAGGAAAATATGTCTACAAAGAACAACGCCGTGGTCCCTGAGTCAGACAAAAAGCCACAGACCGAGCAGCAGGTATATTCTTGTCCACCTTTCTACACCTCTCTACAAACCCTGGAGGTTTGTAGAGAATTCTCTGAAAAATGTCCATCCATCCATCCATCCATCCATCCATCCATCCATCCATCCATCCATCCATCCATCTTCATCCGCTTTATCCGAGGCCGGGTCGCGGGGGCAGCAGCCTAAGCAAAGAGGCCCAGACCTCCCTCTCCCCAGCCACCTCCTCCAGCTTATCCCTGGGAATACCAAGGCGTTCCCAGGCCAGCCGAGAGATATAATCTCTCCAGCATGTCCTGGGTCTGCCCCGGGGCCTCCTCCCGGTGGGACATGCCTGGAACACCTCACCCAGGAGGCTCCTCCTTGAATCGCTACCTTATCGTGGTGGAGGGGTTTGTGTGTCCCAGGGATCCCAAGGGCTATGTTGTCTGGGGACTTTTGCCCCCTGGTAGGGTCTCCCATGGCAAATTGGTCCTGGGTGAGGGACCAGACAAAGAGCGATTCAGAAGACCCTTATGAAAAGAATATTGAGGGAACAGTTTACCCTGGGTTACCGGGGCCCCGCCCTGGAGCCAGGCCCGGGGAGGGTGCCCGAGGGCGAGCGTCTGGTGGCCGGGCCTTAGTCCATGGGGCCCGGCCGGGCACAGCCCGAAGAGGAGACATGGGCCCATCCTCCCGCAGGCCCACCACCCGCAGGAGGCGCCATAGGGGTCGGGTGCATTGTGTGCCGGGTGAAAAATGTCCACTGAGCAGCAAAATGCCTTGTTGATGCCTGAGGTCGGAGGAGAATGGACAGACTTCTTTGAGCCGATAGGAATCCAGCAGTAACTCCACTAACCACTTGCTACAGCCAAAGTACGCAGAAGAGCTTCTCTGAATGCACAACCTTTTGAACCTTGAAGTAGATGGGGTACTGCTTCAAAGTTCAAGTTTTTCCAATCTTGTGGGCAACAGAAGATTGGAAAAACTTTGCCCAGTGTGATGAATCTCAATATCTAGTGTGACCTTCAGGTAGTAAGGTCAGAATTTGGCGAAAACAACAAGAAAGCATAGATCCGTTATGCCTTCTATCAACCTTTCAAGCTGCCAGTGGTGGTGATTTAATGATGTAGCGAATAATTTCTTGGCGCCCCATCATACTAACTGAGCATCATTTAAATACCACAGCCTACCTGAATATATCTTTTTATGAGCACAGTGTACCCACCTGCTGATGCCCGCTTTAAACAGACTAAAGTGCCACAGTACTCCAATGGGCTTCAGTCACAAGATCTTAATCCAACAAAGCACTTTTCAAAACAGTCTCTGAGCAAGACCTTGTTGAATTAAAGATGTTTTAAAGGCAAAATGGGGCCTAAAGCTATTAATAATTATGTACCTAATAAAGTGGCAATTAACTGCACATTGCATATAAAACATTCTATTGAAATACACGTCTAAAAAACGAATAACCACTCTATAGCCATCCATTTTTAATATGCAAGTTGGCTTGATTTGCTGGACCTTGTCAGTGGACAGAGTACTTACGGTTACTTACCTATTAATATAACGGTTTGAACATTCCGGGCTTAATTATGGATAATTATTACAATAAATACCCATACCAATGACCATATGTCTAAAATGTTCTGTTTTCAACAGGTAAAAAATATTTAACTGCGAAATGTTAATTGAATTTAGTCATTTATAGCAGTGGGTCTAAAATGTTGCTTGATATCGGAAAAATACTCACAATTAAATGAGGGTTTAAAAAAGGATAGAAGTTAGATTTTAGTGAATTAAAGGCCAGCACAAACTCTTGTTTAAATTTTCCTAAAAAGTTATATCCATTGAACTTAGCTTGACTCCATTTTTTCCTTTGGTTCAAGTTATTGTCAAGATATTGTAGACGAGACAAGACGAAGATGTGCAAGATGCAAAATCTGCAAATATAGTATAATTTAGATGTGTGTTCAGTAACTATGTGACTGAGTGTGCAAATAAGCATATTGTTCCCAGATACAGTTTGTAGTGGATTTGTGTAAGTTTTTTTGTTTTTGAGTCTTTTGATGAGTATTGTAAGGTGTTTTGTGTTTGTCAGTCCTTTGGTGGTAATGAGTTGAGGGCTCTGTTTGGCCCATATCCATTTAGATGGATTTTATGTCCACTAGTCTGAGTCAATATGGTGGTTTTAGTGAATTTTGAAACTGTGTAACTGCACACATGATGTCAGTGTGAATTTTTTATGGGACAGTAGTGACAGCTCAAATGAGACCTGACACTGTCATGAGAGCTGCGTTCCCACCATATTTGCCCAGGTTCCTGTAGAGGGCCCGAAATGTAACATCAGCATCAGCACCGCTGCCCTCTGAAAACCATTATTTCCTGTGGTTTGTACTGTGCGTGAATGGTTTGGCAAGGTGCAATGCAAACATGCTGTCTCGGAAGCTTCTGCATTGACATGACCAGTAGAAACAATGAATGATGGGAAGCAGACACACATACTCTATATGAAGACAGTGAGCAGGCACAAAAAAATTACACAGTACAGATTTGGCACAGTAGCCAGCACAATATAAACTTTGGCTCGATCGAGTGTCAGTGCAGCACATACTGCTTACCACTTTACAGATCTTAACAAATTTATTTGACGACTTGTCATTAAAACAACAAAAAGACACAAATATTTCAGAAAGCTGTCTTGTTTTATTGGTATTTATTGAACAGCTAACAAACTGAATTCACATTTTAGACCCAAATAGTCGGCACACTGGACTTCTCTCTGAGAAGTCAGAAATGAATCAAGCATAACATACATTTTTGTTTGTCCAGCAAGTAAATAATTGAAATGTTGCGTCTTAATCTTAATTAATGACATTCTAGTTATTTTTTCAACTCTTTTGTAAAACATTACATTTGAAAATTTATGGATAACAGCAGCAATTATATTTTAACATTAGGAGCATAGTTTTGATTAGCTGATGTTTACTGGTGGAATAATCACTACAGAAACCATGATAGCAGTGATTTTGGTAATTATGCTGTGTAATTAAGATCATCTGTGACACAGACTTTATACTGGGTGTTCTGATAATTTGTTAAGCACTGTATGTGAAATAGCACAAGATTGATCAGACATGACGCTCATAAGGACCAGAATCCATGCCATTTCAGTGAGTATAGGAAAAACAGTCACACATGTAGAATACATGTGTGACTGTAGAATACATGTGTGACACATACACAAAGTTTCCTACCACTGCTGTGAATGCACAGACCAATTTGCAATAAGCAATTTTGTGTGCTTTGTCATCTAACGGTTTATTATTGCTAAATTAACATTCATAATTATACTTGGTAATTTCCTAGGATTTGCTTAATGACAACAATAAAGACAGTGTTTATAGGTTTAGTGGTTATATAATAAATCCCAGCAGTTCCAGAATGTTCTTGCCAGTTTCACATTCAATAAAACAAATACATTCCAAATAGGACCATATTACAAAGGTATGAAGTATAAACAGTGTGTAAGGGTTATTGAAAACATTGTTTTTTTTCCCGATTTTAAACCCCCCTAAAAATATTTGTAGCATTTGTCCAATGTAAACCGACCATAAGGGCAATCATATGATCAGCACTCGGGCCGATCATAGGACTGCCGGTGGGTAGGGTTGTTTGTCTGTTCAGTGTTCTTTAAATGAACTTGAAAAACATGAAAGCCATGAAAAACAGTTCTGTGACTGAGTTTGAAAAAAAATGTTTAGCTTAAAGAAAATTGACAGAATTAGTTAATTTGATGAAAGTTTATTCTTACTTTTCCTTTCGTTTGTACATTGCATAATATAGAAAACTAATGGATGGATGAATGGATTAAATAGGCAGTTGGGTTAGGTTCTAACTATGGATGGGTGGATGGATGGATGGATAGCCAGTCCTGGTATAAGGCAATGAAGGGAATTATTTTAAATGATTAACAGCACATCCATAAAGCCATGTAACATACACACACAAAATTGAGTTAAGATGTTGCTCTATGTATGCGCAGCATGCTCCAAGGATGTTCAAGGTGATAGCCACAGCCCCGTTCAGCCAAATGAATCCTTCCATGACCGATCCAGAAACCTTACAGAAACAATGAGAACTGCCAGTCAGGCTTGAAGTAATTCCTCTGTCATCTCCACTGTCCCTTTATGTTTAAGTGAGAGCACTGGAGTGAATTTGTCTAACACTATTCAAAGGAGTTCAAAAGATGCAGTGTGCTTTGACGCACATCTGCAAGTGCACACTTAGCTGATGGCTTATCAACCCTATCTAGAAAAGAGAGGCTGAGTTGAGAGCCCCATTGGGAGGGATGGGGGTTTAAAGAAGCATAGATCTCCCTGGAACAGCAAAGCCTTCCTTTCTGTTTATGTCATGGGGTGAGAGAAAGCAAGACGAGAGAAGAAGCAGGAAGACAAGCTGACAAAGAAGGACACAGCAGAAGAAGAAAGGGAGAAGGGAATGCAGCCGAAATAGATAAATGGGCAGGGTAAGACAGGTAGGTAAAGTGAAGGAGATAGGATGACAGCAGTGAGGAGAGATGGCTTTAGACCTCCACTACAAAGAAAAGTCAAGAAAATAGAGCATGTTCTGTGCACAGGGATCAAAGGGTAAAACCGGGTACTTACCTTTCTAAGAATCAGACTTTATTCTTCCTAACCTCACCTTGTGTTTGTAGCTCAGTCTCCTTCTTCCACCCTTAGTATCTCTACCACATTTTATTTCCCTTTTTTTCTTTTATCTGCAGCTATCCATCCTTCCTCAGTGTATGTAGGTAACCTACTTTAATTTCATGCATTGGACCATGAACACAGTGAAGTGGTTAGGGTCTGTCACAGCTGGTTGTCACTCACTCACAGTAGGAAAGGACCTGTTTAGTACAGATCCTCTTTGAAAATAAAATAAGTCAAAGCATGAAGCCACAATCCAATGACATTCCAGTGGCTGGGTGTAATTGGCCACATCTCTGTGTTTAAATATTTAGGAGCTGAAGTTATGGCTCATGTGGCAAAGTGTTTGCACTACAACAAAGAAAGGTCAAACTAGGTCAGTGCGTCTGACGTACAAATCTTAGAATATTCAAATCTGAATTTAAGCTTGTTTACAAAGAGTTTCAATATGTATTGAATGTCTTTATATAGTATGTTTCTTAGTCCATTATAACCAGTTCAGTGGCTAATTGGTAAAACCGCAATTTAGATAAATAAAGTTGTGCAATGACTGTTACGTCACATTTTACCATCATGATCATTATAATTGTAGTGGGGACTTTTCAGCAAAACTTAACTTTAGGTTTTCCACCGTTATGCAAAAAACAACAACAGCAAACATGCCCTGAAAAAGAGAGGATAACACATTTTACTGGGAATAGTGAAAACAAATACTGCTGAACTGTAATTAAGCCCTGCATGCAATTATAGATGTTTCTGTTATAACATTTTTGTTAATTAATGCGAATATTCAATTTCATATCGATACTGAAACTTTGACGTGTTCCAAAAAAGGCCTATTAGTAAGCTTTCAAACTCTTCGCAAGATGATATCACTGCATAGTTAAAACCCCATGACCGCAAATGTTTTAGATGACATCATGCTTATTCCATCCAAACCCCAAGCTGCAAATATCTCAAACTGATATCTGAGCACCTGGAGTGAGACACATCTGCTTTTCCAGAGCACCTTATGATTGCAAACAACTCTTCAGACATTCCAGAGGGCAGTGCCGAAAGAATTATTTCTGATTTTCTGAGTCATCGCTGAGCAGTGAGGAGGTTTTAGGAAGAATGTATCAGTACAGCCCTGGCTGCCGCTCCTCTATTACTCACTGTGTCCTGTTGGCAGGGGCTCAAAAGACAATCCTTAGACTGGGGCTGAGGTCAGGATCAGGCAGGGAAAACTTTGCAGTGCATACTCCTCTCTCTGTCAAACTCCAGTACAACGCATACAGGCAGTACTTTATCTTACAGTGAAGCCTCTCTCCCCACTCACATGCTCACACAGCTTGACGTCCTTCATCAGTACTGCTAACTGTGTGATATCTGGGGTATGAAGCATGTGATTCAATCTGATCAATGGAAGAAGGTGACACCACATACTGACGCTTGCTCTGTGCAAATGAAAGATGAGCAGCCATGTTCTTTTTCCTCAGATGTAAGCCTGTTAATTATCTGTTTTTGCATCTTTCCTTCCACATCCACAATCAGAGTTCCTATTTTTTGCTTTGCTACTGATAATCTTCTGCATCATATGCTGTATATCCACCAGAGGTAATAATTATATGAGGAAGAAACAATGTGATTATATATGTAGCATCTTTATACATAGACTGTGAGAAATCATTGTGGATCAATTTTGACCAACTCTCTTATTTTGCATGTGCTCTCAGCCCATGTTTTCAGTCACACCCAGCCTTGCAACCAATGCCAATGCTGCTGCAGCAGCGGCTGCTGCATTTAACCCCTACCTTGGCCCTGTGTCGCCCGGCCTGATGCCCGCTGACATCTTGCCCAGTGCCCCCGTACTGGTCACCAGCAACCCCAGCGTTCCCATACCCGCTGCTGCTGCTGCCGCCGCTGCTGCACAGAAACTCATGAGGACAGACAGACTGGAGGTGAGGAGGAACACAAACATTTACACACATTCGCAAGAAAAAGTGGGGAAAAAATATATGAAAGCACATCGGGAGGATTTGCATAATTTTTTGTGATTCCTTTGCCGCTCGCAGATTATAAAAAACGATTGGGAGAAATACCTTTTTCACTCCTTTCTAACAGAAGCTTTTCAGATGTAGGATCTGTCTATTCAATATTAACAGTCTTGTTTGTACGTCTGTGTATCTACACCATTTCTGTTACACTAACTACATGCCATTACCAAGACAGAGTTATTTCTCAGACTTAAGCAAGAGAATGAGATGTTAATGAAAGCATCCACAAACATTACCATTGCTGACACTATCGATACGAAGGGGATAACTTTGTCTGGCACAAGCTCGGGTTATAATGTACATATGTCATTTTCAGAAAAATCTTTACTTCTTCTCGGAAAGCAATTAGTTCTTTGAAACCTGATGAGCGCCCCTCCTCCAGCTGCGTTCAGATAATCATTAATTGGACAGTAAGTCAATCTCATCCATTATGTAGCCCCACCCGAGAAACAGTGGCAGCGGAATAATGGGGAAATCGTTGGAGGCAGGCAGGAGGCGTGCAAGAATGCAGGAAGGTTACATTTAAGATGTAATGTTGGGTAGCTGGGTAATTAATGGGGGTGAGGCTGAGTAAGTCTTTGGACCAAGTGAATGAATGGACAACATGCAGAGCGACAGAACAGGTTACTGACAGGAAAGAGAGATGGAGGCGGAAGATAGGAAATCAATTTGTAGACCTGTTGTGGTCATCAGGGGAGGGGTTGGAGCAGGCAGAGACAGAGATACCAGAAACAAAGCAAAGGCCGCTGACTGAATTTTATGGAGGCGTTAGTACAAGTCATGCTGTAGAGGTTAAGGATAAGTGGAGGCAAGACGCTGCGAGCAGGAGAGCATGCACCTCTCGATTCAGACTAAGGATTAAAACGATTTGTCCTGCAAAAGATCGATAGCAAAGGGATATGAAATATTTATCAACCAAATCAGAAATACTCTCCTCATTCCACTGTTTTCCTTTTAGATAGAGAGGCCTGTTGGTCAACGGCATCTGTGGTGGTCAGGCTGCAGGAGACGTAGTGAGGCTGCATGTGTGGGTGAAACTTTTTGATGAGGAGATTTCATATCCTAGTTTCTTAATTTGAAAGGAACTAGGTTTGCTA